>NC_091474.1:221263491-221585932 GCF_036971445.1 Narcine bancroftii | reverse complement strand
CTTCAAAAAGTTTTACATGTTTCACAAAATGGATGAACATCCACATAGAAATAGGATAATTTAAGTTTAGACACATGTATTCTATGTATCACCTTAAATTGTAATAAACATTGCCTAGCATAAAAAGAAGATTCATTGATCAAACTAAGAGTGGACACCAATCCTCATCTGAAAAAGTTATATTAAGATCACATTCCCAATCATTTTTAATCTTATCCATTGGGGCTAATCCTAAATCCAATAGATCAATATAAATATGTGATATCAATCCGCAACATAAATCAAAAAGTAAATCAAGAATATTTGATTCTGCAATTCGAGGAAGTGTGTTCAATTTGGATCAAACAAAATTCCTAACGTACAAATATCTTTAAAAAATGTCTATTAGAAATTTTATAGCATGACATAATCAGATTAGAATATTATTATCAGGGTGGTCGCCACTTTAAATTACATTGAATGAACATATACGATTAAAATTAATATTCTACCTAATTTTTTTTCAAGCCTTACCAATTTTTATTCCCGAATCCTTTTTTAATTCATTAGATTTGGTTATGTCTTCATATATATGGCAGAGAAAACAATTGCGTACAAGTGAAGATCATCTTCAGAAAACTATTAGGAATGGGGAAATGTCACTTCCAAATTTCAGATTTCATTTCTGGGTGATTAATATACACAGTATACTTTTATTATTAAAATTTGATAAAATTTTATCAAAGTCACCTTTGGGCAGAAATGGAACTGAACTTTTCTAAGAAATCATCTATGTTGGCAATTTTAGGTTCTGCTTTACCTTTTTCATTTTCTAAATTGACACACAATCCAATGATTGAAGGGCCAAGATGGCCTGTTTCCACGCCGTAAACTGAAATATGGTTATGAGAATTAGATTAAGAATATGGGCTCAATTTAGGAAATGTTTTGGTTATAATAATTTTTCTCTGGCTATTTCTATTATAACCATTTTTTCTGCCTTCATTATTTGATGAATGATACAGATTTGGTATTAAAATTTTTAAAGATTTATTTACTCGAAATAACTCTGCTTCTTTTGAACAATTGTCAGTTAAATTCAAGCTTTCTAATGGACTTTTTTTAGATATTTGCAAAGTTTGGGAGTTTTAAATCCATCCTCTATTAAATATCACTTTCCATTTAAATCTCTTTCAGTGGAATGGGGACAAATGAGCAGATGAACTGATGCTGCCTGTTTTAGGCAGTGCTGAAATAGGGGCAGCATGGTTGGCATAGCGGTTAGTGAAACACCTTTACAGCGTCAGTGATAGGAACTGGACTTTTAATCCAGCACTATCTGTAAGGAGTTTGCACGTTCTCCACGTGTCTGTGTGGGTTTTTTCACGGGGACTCTGGTTTCCTCCCTCTGTTCGAAACATACTGGGGGTGTAGGCTAATTGGATATAAGTTTGGGTGTCACGGACTTGTGGGCTAAAATGGCCTGTTACTGTGCTAAAGCCTTTTTTTAAAAAATACTTATATTGGGCTTATTGCCATTACTTTCCCTCTTGGGATATCTTTCAGGAAAGGAGAACATAAAAATAAATTGGAAAATTATAACACATGATAAAATATGAGGAGAAAATGAATACAGCAAGATAAAGGAAGAATGGGCCCATTATTTGTGTTATGGCGTAAATTTCCGAAGATGGTAAAATAAATGAGCACTACTCACCTTATGGATTTTTATGCAACTCCTTACCATCCTATTTTAATTACAAAATAGTGAAGCAGGTCATTGGTCACAATTTTGGTTGAACTGTCAAAGCCTGCCATTCTCAATCTTGTTTTGGCCATGGCCCCCTTAGATTTCTGCTCAAAGTTTATGGGTTCCCTTTTCGGGAAACAATTTTGTTGGTTTTTTACGTATGTACCAGGGTTGTAGGTCAATTGGGTGTAATTGAGCAGCAGGGGCTCGTGGGACGAATTGGCCTGTTACTGTGCTGTATGTCTAAATTTAAAATTTTTAAAAATTCTCTCCTTCCAGCTACATAAGAAATATTGATAGTATTTTATAATTTCAGTCTGTGCCTCCCTCTGTGAGTTTGCAGCCTGTTCAATTTATGAACTAAATCTAAATGCACCATGGAAAGCTCTCTAATTTTCCACAATCTTTTATATTTAGTCACATTCAGCTTGCTTTAAAAAATTCTTATCAGGAAATTTCTCCAGAATGTAAATGAAATGTCTCTGTTTCCCATTGGCATTGAGAGTTAATAAATATCACTATCAATCAGCTATATTCCCATAGAGTACTTTAACATTGAGTTTAAAGGAGCTGACAAATTTACAGTTCTATGTCATAAATTTGTATCAAGATTTGATTATTGATCAAAGGCTTTGTACTTTTTGCGTATTTTGCAACTACTTTGGAATTTCATTCAATACCTTCCAAGAATATTAAGAAAAAGCACTGAGCATTACACACAAATGTTGTGGTTGTTCAAGTGGTCACATATCAGACTATGATCTCTGAAGCTTGCATAGTTGTTAGGCTTCAGTGGTCTCAGCAACTAAAACTTCCTTTTCTTAATAGACATACAGAAATGTGGTAATTCAGTAAAATTGTTTCAGGTTTTATCATATTGAATAGTACTCTCATGGATTACTTTGTTTGCCACAGTACCATTTGTTTTCTATTTCTTGTCTTCCCACAAATGGTAAATTGTTGGCCATGTAATTGGCTAAATATCTAGGAGCTTGGATTGATGATTCAGAAACACTAGTTCAAATCCCTTGCACAGCAGGTGGGGACCTTAAATTATTATTTTAAAATCTGCTGTAAAAAAAACTGCAATGAATAATGGTGTCAAGAAACTCCTAGTGTATTGTTAAATCATACTTAGTTCACTTATATCAATTGGAGAAAGGAATGTGGCTTCTTAGCCTGCCGTAGCACATTATCTTAGTTTATCAAAAGCTTCTTTGAGAGCACTTCACAAACCAGTAGTTTGAAAGAAATAAGCTGAATTTAACTGATAATCAGTCTCCAAAATCATGGACTTGAGTAAGTCTTAATGATTGAAGTAGAAAAAGTACTATTGTAAATGTTTTTCAAATTTTTTTTTCAGTATCAGAGAGCCAAATAATGCATCTTGGTCACAATTTGGTCACATACCTTCTATACTGTAACTTCACTGATTTTAACTTCTTGATTACACAAGTCTTTTTTTAATGATCAAAGGCAGTCCCTATTTTGAGCAACAAATTGTAACTAACAGCAACTATAAATCAAAATCATTACAAGGCACCAAAGTTGCATGAATGTGAGATTGTCTTGTGTATCTATGCTCCACAAAGCATGGTTAAGGTAATAGAATCTCTGCAGCTTGGGATCTGTGTTGTGCCGAACCAAAGATTGTCATTCTTTGCATAAAATTAGTCTTTTTTGGCAACAATTTGCACACCTGGCCAGGCTCCTTCTACAATAGAACAAAATATCCAGTTTTACCTATAGGGATTGGTAAATGCTGGATATGCAAATATTCTGGTTGCTTAAGACTCCCTCGTACAATGCCAAACTAATGCACCAGGATTAAGAATAAACAGTTTAAAAAGACAAAATACTGGGCAAAATGTAAAGTTATTTGAAAAAAAAACAGTCTTTAATTATGTAAAGTTCATTTTAATCAGCTAATTCCCGTAATTTACAAAATTTGAATTTGAACCTCCGGTCGCTGGCACTATAACAGCATTGCACTAACCACTACACTAACAGTGCCGATATCATAATTAACCCCTCCCCAAGTTACAGTTAAAGACTTACTAACATACTTATAATATACTGATAAAGACTCTTACTAGGAAGGGATAGGAAGAGACTTCGGGAAATTGGCCAGCTCTTCATCCTGGGTGACGCCATTTTATTCAAACACAGCTCTTTATTCATACCGGGCACATCACTGGCTGAATGTTTGCTCCCATCTTCACTAAGGGTTTGTGTGTTACTTTGGAGAACAATTGCTTTGACAATTTTAAACTTTTATTTACATTCTTAAATTTCTTTGTTATTTATTTCTTCTATTTTTGCTGTTTGCTTGGATTGCTGATTGCTTGAATTCCAGATAATGTACAAGATTTAGAAGGGCACTATTCCTAGTTGGACTATCCATGTTTTATTTCAAAAAACCCTCCTAGGTGTAACTGCCCCATCCAGATCCTTTGTTCAAAAAGAGTTGAAATCAATATTGGGGAAAATCAAAAATCATCCACTAGAATAGCCCTGTTGCTTTTTCATCTTTCCATTATCTTGGTGCCTTCCAGCTCCCATCGAATAGGGACATTGCAGGTCCAAAAAAAAGATGCTTTGCGAAAAATGTGAGGTCACGCTTGAACGGGGTTTCACTACTGTGTACAATATTCACACATCGAATGTGGCAGCACTCACCCAACTCTGCTGTTCACAGCAGGACTCAAACCATACTCATCCCACCCCCCCTCCTCCTCCTGTTCATGGCAGGACTCAAACCATACTCACCCCACCCCCCCTCCTCCTCCTGTTCATGGCAGGACTCAAACCATACTCACCCCCCCCTCCTCCTCCTGTTCATGGCAGCACTCAAACCATGCTCCCCCCCTCCTCCTGTTCATGGCAGCACTCAAACCATACTCACCCCACCCCCCCTCCTCCTCCTGTTCATGGCAGGACTCAAACCATACTCACCACCCCCCCTCCTCCTCCTGTTCATGGCAGCACTCAAATCATACTCACCCCCCCTCCTCCTGTTCATGGCAGGACTCAAACCATACTCACCACCCCCCCTCCTCCTCCTGTTCATGGCAGCACTCAAACCATGCTCACCCCCCCTCCTCCTGTTCATGGCAGCACTCAAACCATGCTCACCCCCCACCCCTCCTGTTCATGGCAGCACTCAAACCATGCTCACCCTCCCTCCTCCTGTTCATGGCAGCACTCAAACCATACTCACCCCCCCCCTCCTCCTCCTGTTCATGGCAGCACTCACAACCCCCCCCACCCCACCAGTTTGTGGCAGCACTCACCAACCCCCACCCATTCTCAGCAACGCACACCACCACTCCCCACATTCATCAATGCGATGAATTCCCCACCAAAATAAGCACGACCTTAAATTATTTCGACACACCATTTCTAAAGATCCGTTGTGCCACAGGGTGGCCATCCCTGGGTACTGCATCTTTTAAAATGGGCTCACTTAATGTCCTATCTCAAAGAATGGAGCTTGGACATTAAGGTCCCAATGACTCGTCGCGTTATATCTGAATTTCCGTTAAGTCGGAGCGCGTTAAATCGGGCTTCCAGTGTATGTCTGAATACCAGATTCCCAAAACAAGCACTCTGGGTTTTGTCATGGCAAATGATTTCCAGGAATAGAGAAAACATTTCAAGAGTGTTCTTGGCCTCCTTAGAAAAATGTAACATCCTCATTACTTGTGGGAATTCCTGGCTGATGAATGTTCAACGAAAAACAAGTATCCTGGAAGGTATTGAGTATCTGCTTCACTGTTATATTTCAGGGAATGAAATTAGCCCATCCTTACCCAGTCATGAACCCACTAGTGAGGTTGACTTTTAACTTATTTGTCTGATTCGGGACATCTAGTGCTGATACATAAGTATCAGCATGATCAGTGCTATCCACATCCTCCGAATGAATATATTAAAATATAGACCTTTCAAGTTCCAAAGTAGATTGGATGTTGTGCATTCCTTCTGATGTTTAACATACTCCCCGCCTGCCCATCAAGCATCACATGCTTGCCATCAGTTGTTTTACTTGATCATCTTCAGTGAATTTCCCTGTAACTTTTTTACAACTTTTAAGTAACAAGGGCTTTTTTCTAAAACATAAATGTGTCTTATCCAAGATGAAACAGACAAAACAGGAAAGATTTGGAGGCTCCATTTAGTTGAAGACTATTTTAAATTACAGTACATACCAGGTAACTAACTTTCAAGTTTCTTACAATAAAGCTTATCGGTTACAAATATCTTTCACACCCTCAATAGTCAATTTATTATAGTCACTCTTGGTATGATAGCCAACATGTGCACAGGAATATCCCATAAATGTCAGTAAAAGAATTAGCTCTGGAAATCTTGAGATAAATTAGGATGCTGGTAAAACTATTCTGGTTTTTATTGTTTATCTTATAACAAAATAGTCGGAAACCTGGAGTTTGTTTCTGAATTAAATTGGGGGGACAAGAACCCACAATTTCTGTTAACTGAGGCCTTTGCTGGTCTGCTTCCTTGATCATAGTCATTTAGGGTTATCTCCTATGCATCTTCTCAACATGGGGGTGTTCTCCCTGTTTTGAATGCCCTGCGCTGGTCATTTTCTCCCCCTGGAGTCTGCAATCCCTTGTGGTTCACTGTCCAGCACAGGAATTGCCATCTTGGGCATAAATTGTGATTGTATGATTTCAAAAATAAATACTGTTGGCTCATTTAACAGAACATTTAAAGGCTTTATGGAGCCATCAGTTTCAAGACTGGGCAGTAGGACCCTGTGGAGAAACGCTGGGTCTCCACTCCCTGCTCTTCTGGGTCTGTGCCAGCAGCATCTTTGGCAGCGCCGCTATTTTTCAGTCTTCATTGGACTATGTAAGAGATCATCTTCTCTATGCAGGAAAAGTTTCTTTAAAACTGTTGTTTAATTCATGATCTGAGATAGCACTTTTTTCCAGCTCAACCAATTGTAAATTTTGGCTTTGCAATTTTTCCCCTCAAACAATTTGCGCAAGTAAAATTAAATTTTAAAGCAGTGAATTAAGATTATCTTGATTAACAATTTTTTTTAATGTTTGAGAAAATTAGGTGCAAATACAAGGTAATATTTCAGGATATTGTTTATTTTGGAGACCATGGTGGTAAAGCGCTTTTGTTTGTAGTTTGGTTTCTTGCCACATTTGGACCTAATAAATAATTACCCTGATTTGAATTTGCGAAGATCAGAGTAAACTGAAACATACAGTTTTAGCATCCAGCAGCAGTTTTTGTGGAACAGTAAATGTAGGTTTCACACCCCCAGTTCCACTGAAGAAGTATTCTGGCTGACATACGAGTTGTTTTGGCATGACTTGGGCTACAAATATGTATGTGGGCCTACAGTCTTTCAGGTTAATCACAACATGACATGCTGGAGGAGGTCCGGAAGTGAAAGTGGTATGTGTCCCTGAAGGAGAAGGAAATTCTCCTTACCCTGTTATTTCTCACCTCAAATAACTGATGCTGCTCCAACATCATGTTCTCCATTAATTCTTGTGGCAGATTACAAAAGGTGCCTAACAGAAACTCCATGCTTGGAAGTCTGAAAGACTAATAAAGTAGTAGAATGCAATATTTAATCTTTTCAAGAAGTCCTTAAAGATTTTCTAGTGTCAGTGTTTGTAGAATTTGTAAAAAATCCTTGCAACAGCAAGTGAACAAGATAGAGAAGGCATAGTTGGCTACAGTAAGACAGCCAATATCATAAAGGACCACCTATCGCCCTGTCACAGCCTCCTCACTATTACATTCGGTAAGGAGGTACAGAAGCCTGAACTCGAGCAACTCAAGTTCTTGAACTTCCCCTTAATTCTCTAGCCAAAGCCTGTGTGAATTATTGAAACACACTTTTTTTTTATTGGATTAACTGTAACTGTGAATATTTATCTGTCTATTCATTATGTTTATTATCTTTCTGTAAGGGGGTAACAATGTACTTGTGGCTGCAGCCAGTAAGAAGTTTGGTGCATGTGTGTGTGTGACATATATTACCAATTTCATTATCAAACCAAGTACTAGTAAAAGGAATTAGTGTAGATGAATACATGATAGTCGATATGATTGTGATGGGCCAAAGGACCTGTCTTGGTGTTGTGTATGACTCTGCCTTTAGAGCTCAAAATCATGGTTTAATTTGGACATTTTATTCTCAATCAGCTGAAACTGGTAAAAATCAAGTCCAATCTACCAAGATGTAATGTAGTTTTGTTAATGAACTGTAGCAGATAATTTAGAGGATCATTAGTCATATCCAGGTGGTAGCTCTTGGCATTTTGAGTAAGTAACAAACACAAGCAAAACTGGGCATATTTCTGCACCGATGCTCCCTGACCTATGTTTTTTTTTTCACTTGCTCATGAATCCGGTATTGGCATTTCTTATGCATTTTATTTTCATCATTTCACATCATATTCAATGGGGCCTTTAAACCTCCTTAAGGAACTGTTTACTAATTGTTCTTGTTTACTCTCGGATATTTTCAGGAAATGCTGCCTTCTGAACTTAAAAAATGTAGGATTTCTAATGCAAGAAACGTTGTTATTTCCTGGTTTTATTTCAGCTGAACATAACTCTGAACTTGCATTAACTACCACATACTTCAAATGCCAAATAATTTCCACATTGAAGATGTATTAAATTTGTTCTGTACAGGGTTCATTCTATTAAATTGACGATCAAAGACCAAAACATGAAAAATGTTATTTGCAATTTCATTTTCTAAATTGTGTATTTAATGATTTTAATTTAATTTAATTTGTGCTTTATCAATGATGTGTTGTAATTTTAACACGCTGAATTGATCATGAGTCAGGTATAAAACTTAATTTTTATCAGTGAAATTCAATGCTAAACATGGTTTGAAATTGTTATTTGTGAATCTTTTAAGAGGGCTACAGTTTTTTTATTCATTCATGGTGACAAGATTAGTTTCTGATTGCCTTGAACACACTGTCTCACTGTGTCGTGTTAGATCACTACAAAGAAACAATCACGTTGCTCGTACCAGAGTCAGATATTGGCATGGCCAATATGTTCATTGAACATATGAAGATTAAGGAGGAGGAGGTGCTTGCTGCCTTACAGCGAATAAAGGTAGATAAATCACCCTGGCAGGATATGATATTCTCTCGGTCCTTGAGGGAAACTAGTGGAAAAATTTCTGGGGCCCTGGCTGACATATTCAAAATATCCTTAGCCACACGCAGGAGACTGCAGATGCTGGAATCTGGTATGGCAAGCATTCAGCTGGAGGAGTAAAAAACTAAAGTCTGAAGACTCCGTGGTTGAAGTAAAAGCACAATACTGGAGAAACTCAGCTGATCAAAGAGGGCACTTTATGTAGCAAAGATAAAGATACAAAACCAACATTTCAGGCTTGAGACCTTCATCATCGAGGAGTGAGCAAAATGTAGACAGGTAGATGAAGAAAATGGTGGTGGGGTGGGGGTGAAGGAGCACAATCCCACAGGTAAGCGGTAATAGATGAATAAGGGAGGGTGGGAACACAAGCCAACAGAAGGTGGGATGGCTCTGTGAATGGGAAGGGATTGGAGAGCTGGAGGAAAGAAGACAGAGGGTAAGGGAAGGGAGAGAAAGCAGAATGGGCTAGCAGAAACCAGAGAAGTCGATGTTAATCCAGTTGGAGAGTGCCAGACGCAAAATTAGGTCTTGGAGGAGGTCAACAAGTTAAGAAGCATTAGTGGAATAACAAGAATTCTCAATATTTTGGGCTGGAACCCTTCATTAACTCTTCAGGACCCTCAATAATTCATCATTTGGGTAGCGAGAAAACAAGGTCATATCACAAAAATCCCTGATTTTGCCCATTTTCTTTCTGACCATATTCCTTCTGCTTAGACTATTTTCTCCACTTGCAAGGTTCATTGTGGTTTAATGTCTGATTTGATGTGAATAAAACCTAAGTGAAGTTTTTTTTAAACTGAAACTAGTTGGTTTTCAACAGTTGATACAATTGTTGCTGAAGTATGTGAACCTGAACTAGAATTTTGGGGCTGATGAAACTTCTCAGACAAATGAGAGGCATTTTTAATGATGGATGTAACTGGAGCATATTCTTTGTAAAGGAAGTTCAGAGCTGCAATTGAAAATACTCAGAAGGCAAAAAGAAGACGTGAGGTTGCTCTGTGAAATAATGTGAAGATAAACCCAAAGGGTTTCTATAAGTATATTAAGAGTAAAAGGATAGTAAGGGATAAAATTTGTCCCCTAGAGGATCAGAGTGGTCACCCATGTGTGGAGCCTCACGAAATGGGGAAGATCTTAAACATTTTTTTTTGCGTCAGTATTTACTCAGGAAACTAGCATGGTGTATAAGGAAGGAAGGGAAACAAACAGAGGGTCATTGAACATATGAGGATTAAGGAGGAGGAGGTGCTTGCTGCCTTACAGCGAATAAAGGTAGATAAATCACCCTGGCAGGATATGATATTCGCTCGGTCCTTGAGGGAAACGAGTGGAAAAATTTCTGGGGCCCTGGCTGACATATTCAAAATATCCTTAGCCACAGGTAGGGTGCCAGGGGATTGGAGGGTAGCTTATGTTGTCCTATTGTTTTAAAAAGGGTCTAAAAATAAACCAGGTAATTATAGGCCAGTGAGCATGACGTCAGTAGTAGGTAAGATATTGGACGGAGTTATGAGAGACAGGATATATAGGTATTTAGGACAGTCAGCATGGCTTTGTGTGTGGTAGGTCATGCTTAACAAATCTTGTAGAGTTTTTCAAGGAGATTACCAAGAAGGTAGATGAAGGAAAGACTGTGAATGTTGTCTACAGGACTTTAGTAAAGCCTTTGACAAGGTCCCACATGGAAGGTTAGTTCAGAAGGTTAAGACACTAGGTATCCATGGAGAGGTTGTAACTGGATTTGTAATTGGCTGAGTGGGAGAAAACAGAGTATGGTAGTGGATGGTTGCTTCTCAGAGTGGAGTCCTGTGACTAGTGGTATGCCTCATGGATCTGTGTTGGGACCATTGTTGTTTGTTGTATAACGTGGTAAATTGGATGAGCAAGTTTGCTGATGACATTAAGTTTGGAGGCATTGTGGACAATGAGGAAGATTTTCAAAGCTTGCAGAGGGGTCTGGACCAACTGGGAGAATGGGCCAATAAATGGCAGATAGTTTAATGCAGACAAGTGTAAGGTGATGCATTTTGGAAGAGCAAACCAAGGTAGGACATACACAGTAAATGATAGGGCACTGAAGAGTGCAGAGGAGCAGAGAGATTTGTGAATACAGATACATTGTTCCCTTAAGGTGGCATTGCATGTGGACAGGGTTTTAAAGAAAGCTTTTGGCATCTTAGCCTTTATAAATCAAAGTATTGATTATAGGAGTTGGGATGTTACGTTGAAGTTGTTTAAGACATTGGTGAGGCCAAATTTGGAAGAATGTGTGCCTTTCTGGGTACCTAACTACAGGAAGAATATCAATAAGATTGAAAGAGTGCAGAGAAGATTTACTAGGATGATGCTGGGTCTTCAGGAGTTGATTTATAGGGAAAGATTAAACAGGTTAGGACCTTTTTCCTTGGAGTGAAGAAGAATGATGGGAGATTTGACAGATGTTCACAAGATTATGAGAGGTATAGACAGAGTGGACGTGAGTAGACTTTTTCCACTGATATTCAGAGAGGTCATAGTTTTAACCTGAATGGGAAAAGGTTTAGGGGGAACATTTAGGAGGAAGTTCTTCACTCAGAGAGTGGTGGGAGTATGGAATGAGCTGCCATCTGATGTGGTGAATGCGGGCTCAATCTTGTGTTTTAAGAATAAATTGGATGGATACATGGAAGGGAGATGGCTGGAGGGTTATGGAATGGGAACAGATCAGTCAGCACAGACTAGAGAGGCCGAAGGACCTGTTTTCTGTGCAGTAGTGTTCTATGGAATTACTTTTTATAACTGGAATTGGTATTAACTGACCAAGAATCAAGTCCACTGAGCTAATTCAGTTACTTTTGCACAGTGTAAATAATGCAGTCAAGTTTTTAAAATCCTGAATTGAGTAAAACAGCAGTATTTGTTTAAAGGTTCAAAAGTTCTTTCAAAGGTTTTTTAAATTTGTCATGTAATAATCCATCAAAAATGTAATGTGCATTATATACTTCAACTTTTGTCTGTCAGGAGGCAAACAGAAAGTTACCTTGAGCATCTCCCGGCACCCCCAACAATAGGAAAAAGAGAAGCAAAAGAGAGTCCCTTCAGAGTCACTGACTGTCCATGGATTTGTCTCCAACACTTTGCAGCTACACAGACTCCATTTAAAACCCATCAGCCACCCAAGCTCCAGATCCGTAACTTCCGATGTCATCAGGAAGCCTTCAGTGCACGAGGCCCTTCAGGAGCCCTTCTTGTCCTCAGCACCTTCTCAAATCCTGTATGGAATTATCAGGTTAATTGGTCACACTGGTGTATTTGGGCAGCGTAGGCACGTGGGCTGGAAGGATCTATTGAACTGTATCTCTAAATATATAAATTTATAAATAATAGAAGTTATGAGCATCTTCTAATGGGTGGATATCAGAGTCTGTGAACATATAACTGAGAGACATGTGCGCACACCCATCCCTTTGGAGACTAAAGAGCAAAACCAAATTGCTGAAGTGAAACTTAACACCAGGCATTCAGTCTTATTTACAGCGGGAGTGCTACCACTGGGCCAAGGCTGACAACCAACTGTCACAATGCAAACATCTTTAATTAAATTTTTTTAAATGGTGGCACTGCCGGAGCTGCTATAACAGCAAGCGCTGCATCGGTGCAGTCCCGAGACCTGTGATTGGAGACAGACAGAGCGCCTCTCTTCAGGGTCCTACCATCCAAACCTAATGCCAATGGCTCTGAACAGGCTTTAAATGTCCTGTTAAAGGAGCAGACAGTATTTTTTTAAAATCCAGCGATCACAATTTGTGCCCAAGATGGCAGCAACTGTGCTGGGCAGCATACTACGACCAATTGCAGACTCCGGGGGGGGCAGCGGACTGTCGTAGGGCAAAAGATATGGGTAGAACCCCCCCCCACCCCCTCCATTGAGAAGAACCATAGGAAACTACCCTATTGAATGGTGATCACAGCATCTGAAGGACCCACACAGGCTGACTTATTGTGGATGAAGTTGTATTTTCTGAGAGTTGTTCAGGTTGCCCTCCTCATCCAGAAGTGTGGAGAATATTACCTCACACTCCTGATTTCTGAAAAAGCCCCGAGGTGTTGGCAGTTGAGTCGGTGCCGCAATATCCAGCCTCTGACCTACTTCTGTAGCCATGAAATTTGTGTTGGTCCCATTGAGTTTCTGATCAGCAATGACCCTTAAAATGTTGATGGCGTGGGAGGAGGATTCTCAGTGGTGATCCCATTGCATGTCAAAGGTCTTGAATTTGTTTTCTTTGAAGATAGCCATTGCCTAGTGTTTTATGGTACATTTGTCACTTGCCACTTATCAACTTGTCTGGATGTTGTCAAGATCTTGAAGTATGCACAGTTGCTGGAAGGTTGCAAATTAATTTAAACTATGTAGTCATCCGCAAATATTCAAGTTCCAGCGCTATGATACAAGGAAGGCCATTAATGGAGCTCCTGGAGATGGTTGGTCCCAGGAAACTGCTTTGAAAAACTCTTTGCATCAATGTCCAAGGTCAGGATTTGGGATGATTGATAACCACAGCTATTAACTCCTGTGCAAGATGTTACTCCAATAATTGCAATTTTGTCCTTTTGATGAACTGCAACAGACATGTATTTTCTGACAGTTGTTCAGGTATCCTCCTCATCCCTCGCACTCCTAATTTGTGAAAAAGCCTTGCAGATACCAGGGTTTAGGTGTTTTAAAAGGAATAGGATGGGAGGTGGGGGATGGGTAGGGGAGTATCATTACTGGTCAGGGAGAGTATCACGGCTATAGAAAGGGAGGCCGGTGAGTCGGCTTACTGAGTCGGTGTTTGTGGAAGTCAGAAATAGGAAAGGAGCAATCACTCTGCTGGGAGTAGCCTTTAAGCCCCCAAATAGCCCTCGGGTCACCGAGGAGCAGATAAGAGGGCAGCTGGCATTTCTTGACCGCAAGACGGATGGATAGGGCTGAATTTGTCAGGTTTGTTCAAGGAGGATTCCTGACAGTATGTGAACTAACCAACAAGAGCAGAGGCAATAGTGGATCTAGTTCTGGGTAATGAACCTGGTCAGGCGTGGACCTCTCAGTGGGGGAGCATTTTGGTGAGAGTGATCACAACTCCCTTAAAGGTAAAGGTTCCATTATTGTCATATAATACTACATTTGGAATATAACATACATGAAATTCTTTAACTTTTTTTTGTCTACCATAGGGCAGACAGAGTTGCCACTTTATCCAGCGTCCCTCACAACATAGCTCCCTTAGCTTCAGCAGAGCAAAAGGATAAAAACAGACAAAATGGGAAAGTGCTTAATTGGGGAAAGGCAAATTATGAAAGGACGAGGCAGGAGCTAGCAAGAGTAAATTGGAAACAGATGTTCGAGGGTAAAAGCACAGAAGTGTTATGTGGAGAAAGTTTAGGGATCTCTTGTGTTGGGTTCAGGATAGATTTGTCCCACTGGGACAAACAAAAGATGGTAGGAAAAGGGAACCGTGGCTGACGAAACAGGTGAGGCAACTAGCCAAGAGGAAGAAGGAAGTATATGTGAGATATAGGAAGCAGAAAACGTCCATGAGAAGTGTATGGTGGCCAGAAAGGAGCTGGAGAAAGGAAGTAGGAGAGCTCAAAGGGGGCATGAGAAGATTTCAGATGTCAGATTTATTGTCAGAGTACATATATGACCTCATATACAACCCTGAGATTCCTTTTATCCCATGGGCACGGCAGAATTACCACTAATTGGTAGTGCAAAAAAAAACTGTACACCACGTAAACATGTAAACAAACAAAGAACTGTCAACAGATAACGTATATAAACAAATTGTACAATACAGAGAGAACATAAAGAAAATCAATAAAGTGCACAAATAAGAGTCCTTAAATGAGTCTCTGAGTTTGTCTTTGAGGAGTCTGATGATGAAAGAGCAGCTGTTCTTGAACCTGGTGGTGTGAGTCTTGTGGTTCCTCTACCTCTTTCCTGATGCCAGTGAGAAGACTGTGTGCTGAGTGGTGGCTTTGGAATGTAGGATTAAAGAGAACTCCAAAGTGTTCTATGCTTATGTAAAGAACAGAAGCGTGGTGAGAATGAAGGTGGGGCCAATAAAGGAGGCAACATGTGCCTGGAGGTGGAAGAGATTGAGGAGGTCCTAAATGAATACTTTGCTTCAGTATTCACAAAAGAAAAGGACCTTGATGAGTGTGAGATTGGACTAGAACAGGCTTGTGAGCTGGACAATATGGAGATTAAGGAAGAGAAAGTGTTGGATCTTCTTAAAAACATCAAGATTGTTAAGTCCCTGTGGCCGGACGCAATATACCCAAGGTTGCAGGGAAAGTGAGAGGAGAGATAGCTGGGGCAGTACCTATGATCTTTGAATCCTCTTTGGCCATAGGAGTGGTGCCGGAGGATTAGAAAATGGCAAATGTTGTCCACTTGTTTAAAAAAGGTAATACGGAAAATCCTGGGACTTATAGTCTTATGTCAGTGGTGTGCAAACTATTGGAGAAGATTCTTAAGGATAGGATCTATGAGCATTTGGAGAAGTGCAATCTTCTCAAGGATAGTCAGCATGGTTTTGTGAAGGGCAGGTCATCCATCATGAGCATAATTGAGATTTTTAAAGAGTTGGTGAAATAAATTCATGAGGGTAGAGGGGGTAAATGTGGTCCACATGGATTTTAGTAAGGCTGAAGGTTGAAGGTTTCAAGAGGATATAGACAGAATGCAGAGTTGGGCAGAAAAGTGCCAGATGGATTTCAATCCGGATAAGTGTGAAGTGTTGCATTTTTGAAGGACAAAGCAGAAGACTGAGTACAGGGTTAATGGACTATTACTTAAGAGTGTAGAGGGATATTGGGGTTCAAATCCATACATCCCTCAAGGTCACCGCGCAGGTTGATAGGATAGTTAAGAAGGCCTATGGGATGCTGGACTTCATTAATAGGAGGATTGAGTTCAGGAGTAGAGAGGTCATGTTGCCACTCCACAAATCTCTGGTGAAACCACACTTGGGTGCACTTCTAGTCACCTCATTATAGGAAAGGGTGCAGGGGATCTTCACCAGGATGTTACCTGGATTGGAAAACAAGTCTTATGAGGCAAGGCTAGCAGAGCTGTAACTTTTCTCTTTGGAGCTTAAAAAGATGAGAGGAAGCTTAATAGAGGTCTACAAGATTATGAGAGGCATAGATAGGATGGACAGCCAGCACCTGTTTCGCAGGACAGTAATAGGAAACACTAGAGGACATGTGTGCAAAGTTAAGGGAAGGAAGTTCAGGGGAAACATTGGGGGATGTGGGTGCCTGAAATGCTTTGCCAGGGATGGTGGTGGAGGCTGAAACATTAGGGGCATTTAAGAGACTTAGACAGGCACGTGGATGGAGGAAAAGTAGAGGGTTGCGCGTAGGGAGGTTTTAGTACTTTTTTAAAGAATATATGTGTCAGCATATCATCGAGGGCCAAAGGGCCTGTACTATGCTGTAATGTTCTAAGTTTTGACTTAATTTTTGTAGCATTATGTAAATAGTCCAGAAATTGTTGCAACCATATAACAATTACAGCATGGAAACAGGTTTTTTTGGCCCTTCTAATCCACACCAAACTAAGTACTCTCCTCTAGTCCCACCTACTTGCACCCTGCCCGTTACCCTCCATTCCCCTCCCATCCAGATACCTAGCCAAATTTCCCTGAAACGACAAAATTGACCCTGCCACCACTACTTCTCCTGAAAGCTCATTTCACACAGCCACCGCTCTCTGAGTAGTTCCACATTATGATACTTCTAAACTTCAGCCCGCTAACTTTTAACTCATGACCTCTTGTTTCAATCTCATAATTACTCTGAATATCTATCAATATGTTGGCGATTTTGACAATCAACAGTGCATTTTATATATTTAACTGATTTAACCAAATTGTTTTACTTTAGCTTTATTTTGGTATTAAGAACTACCATTAATTAGGAAGTGGGAAGTAATGATATTTTACAATATTGCTAGACTCAGTGATGTTAGAAAAATTAGTATGAACTGATACTAGCTGAAAGCAATGGTAAATATTTTTAAAACTTTCAACTGCTGATTTTTTCCAAAACCGGAGAACGTTTTTGTGTAAATGTTCATAATTTCAGATGGCAGATTAGTTTTTAATTTTTTTAATCCTTTTTAAAATAAAGTGAGTTTTTAAGAGTTTGTGTTAATGCTCTCCTGTGACATACTGAATCTCTATGGGAAAATAAAGAAGCAATTGGTAGCCGTACAAGATGAGAAATATTCTTGGTTAACCAGTTCAAGGCATATGACTTTAACAGTCCTGAGTCCAAGCAACACTTTATATTTCTTCATGCGTTAAGGTCTAATCCTACATTCAGCTTCACAAATAATTCTGTAACCACACAACCTTTTCAGAATGATGCGATTTTGTGCTCAGATGCCATGAAAGTGTTTTTCTATAAATTTAGGTTTATTGATGATTCAAATAACAAACTGCAGTAACATGAACCTGTAATAGCAAGGCCTATGAGTCAGGATATCCCCATGTGTGCAATCCTGCAGTAAATCTATTTGATTTTGGGGTATATATATTATTATTTGAATTGAGAACATATTTAAATAAATGTGAGATTGATTAATCCTTGGGGTGCCACGGTTATCCCAAAACTTGTAGTGCCAACGACCAGGTTCCAATCTGGCATTGTTTGTAAGGAGTTGGTACGTTCAACCACATGTCTGTGTGGGTTTCCTCTGGGTCATCTGGTTTCCTCTCTCCCTTCAAAACGTACCGGGGTTGGGTGTAATTGGGTAGCGCAGGTGTGTGGGCTGAAAGGGCCTGTTGCCATTGCTGTGTGTCTAAATATTTTAAAAATTTAAATTCAAATATGCTATTCTTAAGAGTTCAAAACGTTTTGAAACATTCCTCTCCCAGGGGTGACA
This sequence comes from Narcine bancroftii, assembly GCF_036971445.1. Lineage (NCBI taxonomy): Eukaryota > Metazoa > Chordata > Chondrichthyes > Torpediniformes > Narcinidae > Narcine > Narcine bancroftii. Next base: position 221,568,098 of record NC_091474.1, on the reverse strand, counting down.
TTGCTTATTTTAGTATATTTTCCCATTCTTTTAGGAACTGCTGTTTCAAATCTATCAATCCTAGATAAGAACAATTTTGACATTAGAAACTGGCTACCCGAAAGAAAATCCTGTGGATCAAAGTTGTCAAAATTTAATCCTGTACTCACCAATCTCTTTAAATGTTTCATTGTCCTACCTAAAACACCTCTAGATTGTTAGAATTTATTACAATAGTTATATAAATGATATCAGATGGAGAAAAGACCCTACCCTTTATTTCTCTGTAATTGAACAAATGTGCTTTAAAGTTAGAAGTAGAGGCAAAATCTGATTGGGGATCGTCAGCATTGCCTTTGTCAGGGGATGCTCGTGTTTCGTGAGCCTGATTGAATTCTTTGAGAATGTAACAGAGCACATTAATGAAGGTAGAGCAGTGGATGAAGTGAACAGTCCATAATGTTTAGGATGAAGACACTTTTTTTCCTTTATGTGCCCCTAACAAGCAATTCACATGTAATTAAAGTGCACATTCCAGATTTTATTCAAGGTTATTTGTCTACATTTTGGTTTGACCATGTAGAAATCACACCTTTTTTTTAATACATCGTTCTCCCATTTCAGGGCACCATAATGTTTTGGATATTTGGCTTCATAGCTGTTTGTGAGTATTCAGGTCTGTTTAATTGCTTTTGATCATTTTTGGAGTCTAGTTGCCTTTTTTCAACATGTGGACCAGGGTTGTGGCAATGAAAGTCAAGCCATTATGAGGCTGAAAAACAAGAATAAAACAATAAGAGACATCACCCAAACCTTAGGATTACTTAAATGAACTATTTGGAACATCATAAAGATAGAATATTCTGGTGAGTTCAGTAATGGCAAAGGGACTACTATTCCAAGGAAGACTTCCACTGTTGATGACAGAAGAATTCTCATCACAATGAAGAAAACTCCCCAAACACCTGTCAACAAATCATAAACACTCTTCAGGTGTCAATGACTACTGATCACAGAAGACTTCAAGGACAGAAATACAGAGGCTATGCTGCAAGATGCAAACTACTAGTTAGCCACAGAAGCAGGATGGCCAGACTACAATTTGCCAAGAAGTATTTAAAAGAACCTGCAGAATTCTGGAAAAGGTCTTTTGGACAGATAAGACCAAGATTAACCTGTATCAGAGTGATGGCAAGAGCCAAGTGTGGAGGCGTAAAGGAACTGCCCAATTACCAAAACATATCGCCCATGGTGATGAGGGTGTCATGGCTAGGGTGGCCAGACATCTGACTTTAGGTTGAACACTCTGGCTTTTGAGCTCTCTGTCCTTTGTCCATTACCACCTTGAGCCAGACCTTAATTTGTCCGCCATTTATGACAAATAAAGAACAAATTAAGGGGCAGAAAGGGTACTTACCTGTTAAATGCGGCATGTGCACCCATATTTCTTCTTGTGCGCATGCACAAGTTCCACCCATTTAGTCAAACATTTGCATCTAGTCTTACAGACCATAATCCTGTAATATTTTTTCTGTCTTTACTAAATGGAAATGTGGAACTCATTGAATGGATTATCACATCCCAAGTGTCCTGCTGTCTTGTAAAAGTGGCTGGAAAGACTGCTCACTTGTCCAAAGAGCTTCTTTCCAAAAGAGCAAAAGCAGCTTCCAAATGTCTCAAAGCATCAAAAGGCCACAGAGCGTTTTCTGACACTGACCCAGCAAGCAAGGGTCCCTCTAAGTTGTGCGCTTGTGCACGTGCACCCATGCCTGCATGTGCACCCGATTGCCAATGTGCGCGTGCACAGACGAGAGGGACCATTTTGGACATTTGGAAATGGCCACTCTACTCATGGCCTTGGCATGTATGGCTGCCACAGGTACTGGCAGACTTTTATCTTCATTGATGATGTAACTGCTGGTGGCAGTAGCAAAATGAATACTGCGATGTATAGAAACATCTGTTCAAGTTCGAGCAAATGCCTCCAAATTTATTGGACAGCATTTCATCCTACAGTAAGACAATGATCTCATGCATACTGTTCAAGCAACAAAGGTGTTTTTCTAAGCTAAAAACTGGAAAATTCTTGAATGGCCAAGTCAGTCACCTGATCTAAATTCAATTGAGCATGCCTTCCATATGATGAAGAGAAAACTGAAGGGGATGAGTCCCCAAAACCAGCAGGAGTTGAAGATGGCTGCAGTAGAGGACTGGCAGAGCATCACTTTCTATCAAAGTGATGTCTATAAATCACTTCAATGACTTCAAGCAGTCATTGCATCCAAGGGATATGGCAACAAAGTACTAAACCTGACTTCTTTAATATATGTGCATACCATTGCTAAGTGCCAAACATTATGGAGTCCTGAAATGAGGCTACTGTAATTGCTACATGGTCAAATCAAAATGTGTACAAATAATCTGGAATGTGCACTTTAATCAAATGTAAATTGTTTGATTACAAATTTAAAACTGTGGAGCACAGGGCAAATAAAGGAAAATGTGTCTTTGTCCCAAACATTATGAAGGGCACTGTATTGTGAACAGCACAGATCCTTGCAATATCCCACTCACCACTGATTGCCAGCCATAGAAACATTTATCCCATATTTTTGCCTGTTGTTGGTTGACCAATCCTCTATCCATGCTCATACATTACCCCCAACTTCCCATTCCCTATCTTATGGATGTCTTTTATGTGGCCCCTTATCAACACTTACTGAAAATCATGCTCAATCCATCAGATCTTTTTTTATTCCTGTGAAATTTACTTTTTAAAAAATCTTTATTCTGATATTTATTTCCCTATATCGTCCTCTATCAACAACAAATTTGTCTCCACATACAAGTTTTCAATGTGGATTATAAATCGTTGAAGCTCCAGTACTGATGACCTTATCAATTACTGATCCTAATCCAAAAGTGATTCATTTATTCAGATGCTGTTTTCCTCAGTTAACCATTCCCTCTATTTAATTTTTCCCCATAAATATGCATAGTAAATTCTCCATATCAAAGTATCTAATATGTATATATAACCTTTTCTTACAGTAAACAAAAAAAAGCAAAACAAAACAATCCTTCCCCACCCCCCCCCCCCCCCACCTCTCCCTTTTCACAATATAAATCCACACTCTGTCAGGACTCATATTTATGTTGACCATAAAAATTCTGTGCGGGGAGGCCACTTGCATTTATACTGTAGCAGCATCTATTATTGTCCTTTTTATTATTGTAGCTATAATTATAATGGGGCCCTTATATAATCCAAATATGGCTGCCATAGCTTGATAAATATATCATATTTGTTTTTCTATAGGTATGCAACTATTCATCTCAGCAGTCTATCGTGCTATATGTAGAAGAGAGCCGGATTTCCAAGTAATTGCAATAAAGCCACTGCTAAGGCTATTTTAACAAATGAAATTTGGAATTTAATTAGTTTATTGCTATTTTCAATGAAGTTGGCCAAAAGCTAAAGCTCCGGGTGGCTTGTGAAGGCCATCCCTGTTATCCTTGTTAATATTTCAATAATGTAATGCCAGAAAGGTCTTACCTTCACACACGACCACGTTGCATGTAAAAATGATCCTATTTTTGTCCCACACCAAAAACTCATCTCCAATATTTTAGAGTTGATTTATGCAACTTCTGTGGTGTGAGATATAATAAGTATAGGAAGTTATATTGCATTAATCTGTATCTTGCATTTGTAATTGATGTCATGCTATCCAAACACCAATCAGACCAACATCTTTCCATTATTGCAACACCTTGATCCGACTCCTATTTTTCTCTTCATCTCTGTAAACCTGGTTTTGCACTTTAATTTTGGAGAGCATAGTACATCTTATAAATTTAGGTGTATTCCATAGCCAAATCGTTCATTCCATTTCACTAATTTCAAGTGGGGACCAAGTTCGTCCCCCATTTTTCTCTTAGTCTTAGCTGGAGAAAACAAAAGAAAGTCCCAATAGCTACTCCATATTTATTTCTTAATTGTTCAAAAAACATAAGATGTTTAAAACATAACACATAACATAAAACATAACAATCATCAATATTCCTTTATCATATCATGAATTCAGTATTTTGTTACCCAGACTCATAGGTAGCAGTACATTTTTACATAATGGTGTTCTTAATGATATACCTGGGTTTTTTCCAAAACAGTTTTTTTATTTGTTGCCATATTCTAATCATATGTATTAATTTAGGGTTATCTCTCTTTTTTGTTATTAATGTAACATTCCACTTGTAAATAAAGTCCTTCACTGTCTCCCCTTTTATTGAATTCAAACCAATTTGGATCCAAGAAGGGGGATTGTCTTCTCCCAGCACTCATAGGATCCATGTTTCAAAGTAGTTCACCAGATCTCTTCCCTCGATTCCTTCTTTCAGTCCGATAATTCGAACATTATTTCATCTGCTAAAATTCTCCATGTGGTTGATCTTGTCCAGCAGACCTTGACTGTCTGACTCCCATTTCTTTGCCTCTTTTTCCGAAGCTTTTAGCTTATCTTGTGTTTTAACCAAGTCTTCCTCTGCTTAAGTCTTCAACGAGTTCTTTAATTTCATTCTTCCTTTCAGTCATGACTCTCCTTACATTTTCAAATCGATTGCTCAAGTTTTCCATTTTCTCTAGGATAATATTTAGTTCTTGTCCCGACTCCCCAGTTCTGTTGGGGTCCGCCGGTCCTGAGGCCACTCTTGTGCCTCTCCCTTTTGAACTTTGGAGTAGAAACATCCTCAATTTTTGTTCTTGGCTGCCTTGGTTTCTTAGTACCTGTTTTGTCCATTTTTAGTGAAAAAAATTCTTAATTTTAAAATTTTGACCCATCTTTTTGATACTCTTCACAGAGAGCTCAATCAAAACACGTCTGCCTAAGTCCTTCGCATGGCCACGTCCCCTCAGTTAACCATTTGTGATCCATTACCAATATTCTGCTCCTAAGTATGTACACTCCTGTGCTGTAATTAATTATGTGACACAGTACTACATCCTTTCTGGAAATGCAGATATTTTACTGGTTCCCTTTTATCTATTGTTACATCCTCAAAGATTTTCCAAATGATCTGCTATTACCACTTCTATTATCAAAGAATGTATGTATGTAATTTTCTACCTCATCACCTAAGTCAAGTGTAAGTACAGTGATTCAGTACAGGCATTACACTGAATCTGTCAAGATGCCACGTATCACATGTGGCATATTGGTAAATGGAATATCTCTTTATTAATTCTACTCTGACAATAATTTGCAGTTGCATGAGCTTCAACATCAGTTAGCTGGGCTTATTTGAAGCCAGTTGAAAATTGATAGAAATTACATCCATTCACAGACTTTGTCCACCTTCTGGATGTCATTTTTGATACTGTGAGTTGTCTTTGACAAATCCATGCCTGCTTTACGAGAACTGAACCTTTTCAAGCTATTCAATTATTCTTTCCTTCATTATACATGAATAATTTCTCAACAAGTTTTACTTAAGTTCATAACCCTTGCCATTGGTGACCCCAAGGATTGGTTCATGTTCTCCTGATTTCTCCCTCCTGAAGTTCACAATCAAGCTTCTTAGTTTTGCTAACAAAACAAATTGAATGCAAATTTGGTGCTGTGACACCACTCAACTAGCTGATCTTTCTTGCTTCCTCATTGTCATCTGTGATTCTGTCAGCCACCAAATTTGTAGATGGCATTCGAATTGTGCCGAGCCATACAGTCATGAGTGTAAAGTGAGTCGAGCAATTATAGATTGCAGAAGGAGGGGTATATGTAATGCCCTGAGCAACATTCACAAACTTCTTGCAGTTTCTTGCAGTCTTGTGCAGAGCATGCAATGATGCACCCTAATAGGATGTTTTCGGTGGTGCATCTGGAGAAGTTGATAATTTGCCAAATTTTTACTCAGACTTCAGAGGAAATAGAGGTTACTCATGCATTTTTTGGTCATTGCTTCGATAAGTCACTGGAGATGTTTACACCTAAGAACTTAAAGCTGTCTAAAATCTCCACCTTAGATCATTGCTGCAGACTGGGAAGTAAACTCAGCCCCTTCTCCGGCAGTCTGTCACCAGCTCTTTGGAGTTGCTGATATTGTGAGTTTCCTGGCACCGAGCCACATCACTATTTCTTTTGTACTCTTTGGCTTGGCTTCGCGGACGAAGATTTATGGAGGGGGTAAAAAGTCCACATCAGCTGCAGGCTCGTTTGTGGCTGACAAGTCCGATGCGGGACAGGCAGACACGATTGCAGCGGTTGCAGGGGAAAATTGGTTGGTTGGGGTTGGGTGTTGGGTTTTTCCTCCTTTGCCTTTTGTCAGTGAGGTGGGCTCTGCGGTCTTCTTCAAAGGAGGTTGCTGCCCGCCAAACTGTGAGGCGCCAAGATGCACGGTTTGAGGCGTTATCAGCCCACTGGCGGTGGTCAATGTGGCAGGCACCAAGAGATTTCTTTAGGCAGTCCTTGTACCTTTTCTCTGGTGCACCTCTGTCACGGTGGCCAGTGGAGAGCTCGCCATATAACACGATCTTGGGAAGGCGATGGTCCTCCATTCTGGAGACGTGACCCATCCAGCGCAGCTGGATCTTCAGCAGCGTGGACTCGATGCTGTCGACCTCTGCCATCTCGAGTACTTCGACGTTAGGGATGTAAGCGCTCCAATGGATGTTGAGGATGGAGCGGAGACAACGCTGGTGGAAGCGTTCTAGGAGCCGTAGGTGGTGCCGGTAGAGGACCCATGATTCGGAGCCGAACAGGAGTGTGGTTATGACAACGGCTCTGTATACGCTTATCTTTGTGAGGTTTTTCAGTTGGTTGTTTTTCCAGACTCTTTTGTGTAGTCTTCCAAAGGCGCTATTTGCCTTGGCGAGTCTACATTGTACTACATTGTACTACATTGACAATAACAAATAAATCTAAATCCTTATCTCATTTACAACATTACTAACTGTTTCTAAAGTACATTGTTCCTGTACATCCCCTTGTTTCCTACTACAATTTTTAAAAATTATTGCTGATTTGGTAATCCAGTCAAATTTTCTTCATTTCTAAGCTCTTTTCATTGGTCACCTTTATTATTCTATTTTCCAGCACTAAGAATCTGCACGGTTGTTTTTTTTTAAATCAGTACTCTTTAGTTCTATTTTTGCCTTGCTTCCCTCCTTAGGGTATATTGTTGAGGAATATAGTTCTTTTCTCTGGGAGTATCAATTAGTTTTCTGTGTCACAAACTGTTTTTTGAACTGCCCTAAGTATCTACAATTAGCAGATTTAACAGATTTCCCTGATTACCGTGAGTAGTTTCTGCCTCTTCATGTGAAATTCAGTCATAGTAGAACTAGAATCATAGTGTTTTGTATTTTCCTTATAAACTGCATTAAATGTGATCATAATATTGCTGGGAGATAAATGTTTATGCACATTTGCTGCCAACTGAACCTTACTCATTACTCGTGACAAAAATCATTATTTTCAATTCTGATGAAAGCTTCTTAACTTGAAAGTTAACTCTTTTTCTCTTCTCAAAGATATAACCTTGACCTGTTGAATATTTTCAGCTTTTGCTCTTTGTATGTATTAAAGTGGTTTGCCCAGTTGTTGTGGCAGAAATCAGTCCTGAATAAACTTCTGAAGAGAGGAGTCACGTGATGTGGAGTAGTGGCCGGTCGGGTAAAACCAGCCCTCTCCAGAAGAAAAGGAAAAAAGTTAAGAAAAGACAAAGCACAACAAAAAATAAAATATAAGAAATAGAAGATAAAGTTACAGAGAAGAGAAACAAGATGGCACCCAAGAAGGAGAAAGTAAAAACAACCGAAAAAAAAGAGAAGAAAAGTCACCGGAGAAGAAAGAAGAATGCCTTACCTGCACGAAGGAACAGGGAGCTGTGGTGGCGAGGAGCGCCCGATCCCCGAGGTTGGTGTCTGCCCTGCGGAGTCACGACCTCCCGACCGGTGGACTTCAAAAATGGCTCTCGGAGCCAAACAAAAATGCGCAGCGCGTCATCAAAGGGAAAAGAGGACACCCAATGGGAGGGGGGCTCAGCAGAGGAGCCGGCAGCCACAGTGCGAACAGCTGAGGGACGCCTGACACCAGGGTGCTCAGCTGGAGGACGAGGAAGGTGGCAGGGGAGGGAGCGAGGAAACAGACAGAGGGGTGACCGACAAGAGGATCAATGGCAGGATGCCCAACAGACGAGCAGCCCAGGAGGGGTGGACCAACAGCAAGAGGCCCATCAAGAGGAGGCCCGACAAAGAGATATAAGCAGCTCATCAGGAAAAACAGAAGAGACACAGACAGAAAGAAGAGAAGAAGAAGACACAAACACAGATACAGACATAGAAGAAGAGGAAGAAGAAGACCAAGATCTTCACAGAGAAATAGAAGGTAAAACTGATGGATAGAATATAGATAAAGTCTTTTTTTGAAGAACAAATGAGATCACTAAAAGAATGGTTGTCATTAGAATTTAATGCAATTAAAAGGAAAATGAAAAGAGCAGAATAAAATGCAAAGGTTAGAACTGGTCATGACAGAAATAGGGAAAAGAGTAGAGAATGTGGAAGAGCGGGAAACGGCTGTAGAAATGGAAGTGAATGACTTAAGAGAAAAATTGGAAGAAAGTGACAAAAAAATTAAAGAGACACAAGAATGTCTCCTCTGGGAGACACCTTTTAATTTCCTCTGTTAATATTCATTCTCTCAATCTGTCAAAATCATTGTTTATTCCTTTTGAGGCGTACCAACGGTCAAAACACCCAGATTTCTTCAGAGCAAAATCCATATAAGATTGATTCCATGTTTTCACCAAACTCCTAAATTTTTGCCTATATGCTTCTGGAACCAACTCATAAGCTTTCAATACTGCTTATTTAACAGTATCATAATTTGCCACCTGCTGTGCAGTCAAGCTAGAGAATGCAATTTGTGCTTTTCCCCTCAATACACTTTGAAGCATAAGAGGCCATTTCTCTTTTCCCCATCTTGATCTCTCAGCAACTTTATCAAAAATCTGAAAATATCTATCTATATCTCCCTCAACAAAAGGAGGCACTAGACTTACCTCTCCACTAGCCAAAAGCCTCTCCCCAGGAGTTACAACCTCAGTTCTCATACTTCTTTCTATCTCCATTCTTAACTTCTCTAATTGAAACTTTGTCCTTTTCAGCTTCTTCAGCCTCTACTCTTTGTTTTTCAACTTCATATTGTTGTCTCTGCAACTCAAAATTACGTTTCTCCCTTTCTTCTTGCGCCCTCAATTTCTTTCTTCTTGCACCCTCAATTTCTTCAATTCCAATTCAAAAGATCTATTCTCCTCAACAAATTTTTCTTCACATATATTTCACTATAATCCTCTGTATTTGTACTTTTCTCATCCAATGTTTTAACTTCAGTAATTTTGAATGCCTTAAGTTAGCTTGCAAAAATAGCAGACACAATAGCTTGCAAAAAAAATCAACTAATAAATCATCAAATTGCAATGTTTAAATCCTAAATGATGAGCCCCCATAAAATGTTACAGAGTCCAGAGGACCCCAAAAACCAGCAGAAATAGATATGCACCACAACACAGGGTTACTTAAATCAAAGTTGTTTTTAATTATATTTGAACAAGAAAATCAAACTTTAACTTATTACTTAACCTACTTAATCCCCCCTCTAATACTAAGCGCAGGTGTGTGTAATGTATATTTTAGATTAGAAAAGTTCTCTGGATCACAGTCCAATCTCACTAGTTGCAGGCAATTCTTGTACTGTGCACAGAAGTTAGCATTAACAAAGTTCACCAGACTTTGATGCTTAACAGGTAAATGGTTACCATTCGGGAGGGTTCTTGCTGGTTTTCAGAGAGAGATTCCTTTTCCAGGACATCCGCAACTGATTCCTTCTCAATCAGTCTTGCTGACTAAAGTTGCCCCCTTCAGGGTTTTCCAGATGATCCTCTTTCTTTCAGGTCACCTTTCACACTGACAGTCTTCTCCTTTGACCAGGCAGGCTTCCAAAGTTTGCCAGCTTGTCCCTTTGGAACAGATTTCTGACTCTTCTCTCTGTTTCACACCCTCCCTCTCTGAGAGCAAAACTCTTCTCTTCTGCCTGCAAAGATCACATGCTCTCCCAGGCAAGCTGCTGTCGATACTTTTTTGCCTCCTGCAAAAGGCATTCTGCAAAAGTCCTGCAAATATTCTGTTTTAAAATTTGTGTGTGCAAGTTGCTCTAACAATTCCTCCCAAACTACCTCTAAATACTCAGTCACAAAAGGCACTACTGAGATAATGGTTAATTTTGCATCTAACAAACACTCCATGAAAAGAACATTTTTCTTTCTTGTTCCTGAGTTGTTCATTCCAAAATAGATTACACTGATTGTTCCCTCTCCCCCGAATATTCTTTAAAGATGTTCCACAGCGTGGTAGTAGGCGTGCAACAGACCAAAGGATGCTGTGAATTCCATAAAATATTCTGCTTATTTACCCTCTGGAGAGCCTATTTTTTTTTTACTGTCATGTCAGATATGGTCCTGATGCTCTCATTTATGGGCATCCTTGTTTTTTCACTTCATTTGGGATCCATGTGCTCTGTACTCTATTGATCACTCCAATGTCATCATCATTCTACATCTTTCCAAGGGATGTGTTTGAATTCTGAAGCTAATTGTCCAGATTCTCCTCTTGTGTGTCAAAATGTCTCCATGCACCCCAGCAATTTACCCAAAGCTAGAAAGATTAATTTTCTATATACACTTTCAGTCAAAATGCTCTCTGTGCTCCTAAGTGGCCATATTCTGCAATCGTGACATGCCATCTGCTTTGCAATAGCTTAGTTTATTTATATTAATGTAACTTTTTAGATTGTTCTAAATTTTTAATTAAACATCCATTTGGAGTAAGCGTTAAAGTACAGGATAGATTTTTTAAATCCAAACAAGTGTGAGGTGATGTATTTTGAGACCACAAATATTAATAGGGCACACACTTTAAATGGCAGGGACGTTAGGAGTATTTATATACAGTGGGACCTCATGAGCAAGTTCGTAGCTCACTGAACTTAGTAATGTAGCTGGCATTTGGCATTTTGGAATTTCTAATTCTCACTGCTGCCATTAGGAAGGATGTTCAGGTGCAACAGGATTCATACCTCCAGTTTCAGGAACAGTTGCTGCCCTTCAACCATCAGACTTCTGAACAACAGACTCATTTAAGGAATTTTAATTTGCCATTATTTATTACTGAATATGTACATTTCTGTATTTGCATGGTCTTTTTGTTGACATTTCTTTATTTTGTGCACAGTTCTTTCTTCTTGAGTACAGTTTACAGTTACCGGTAATTTAGAAATTCTGCTTGGCCCACAGGAAAACGAATCTGAGTTATATGTGATGTCATGTACTCTGACAATAACTTTGAACTTGTCTCTCTTGGTCTTTTCCATTCAAGATACTCTTTTCTGATTAAGCTTTTCTTATATTGTAAATGTTTCTTTATCTCTCTGGGGAAGTGTCCTGGGATATTTCTTTACAAATATTAAGATTCTAGTGGGCTTTGAATAACTTGGTACCTTGTTGGAATGCACCAGTTCCCCACTGCATAACTTGCTAAGATGAATGAGATTCACTAAAGTATTTTTGTTTGCATCATTTCATAGAAAAAGGATTGTTAGTTTTTTTTAAATCTTGTGCATACTTTTTGCATTCTTCATTTATTTGACAATATTTGGCAATATTGCAGGAATTTAATTCTGTTTGCAATTCTCAAATGACAAAATCATAGTGTTGTAGCGGGGGTCACTACTGCTTCAGTCAGGTTATAGCTCATGGTTATAGCTCCTGGGCTGTAGCTCAAAACTTGCAGAGGAAAGAAGACGCGCACACCAGTAGAGTGTATTGTATACTGAGTTTATTCAAGGGCAGCTCTGCCTTTTATAGTGAGCTCAGTCGCGTCACCACCGGGGTGTGGCTTGAGCTGGCTTGCCACTGATTGGTGGGTTCCAGCATCTGGGCCCCGATTGGTTAGCCAGTTTAACTATGGAAACGGGTGTCTCAGCCTGTGCGAGGTCTTGCCGATCGCCACGTTTGACTGCCATTTCCGGTGTTGGCCCGAAATTTTTTTCTCCGCTAAACTAGTTTAATCTGACAACATTGGATAAAACTGTTATTAAAACACTATTTAAAAAGATTTATCTATATGCAACACAAGGAATTGAAATACAACTGTGGGGTTGGCATTCCCTTTGTATCAGAGGAGTTAATTATTGATGTATCTAATTAAAAATGTATTAAAACGATGTAATTTAATTACACTCTCTGCACTCTCACCTTCAAAACTTTACAGCTACTCTTGCAAATCATTCACAACCTGCCAGTGACTCAGTTTTTCTGGTAATTCTATAGGTATACCACTGTTAACCTGCACTGCATTTCTCTTTTATTCTTCAACCTGCCAAAAACAGGGTTTGGTTACAAGTGTCAAGTCTGTACACCTACGTTTACTCCATATTCAGAGCTGGCTGATTAATTGACATCAAGTGCTTTGTGCTTGGCAGTCAACTCAGGTGTTACTCTGAAGTGTTATTGATTGGCAGTTTGCATAGAAAATAAAGGATGAGCCAAGATCTGCATTGTTTATAGACAGCAGTTAAAGAGAGCTTTTTACAAAATTAAAGTGTGAAAGGGATATGTAGAACAGCTGGTCTGACCTGTTTGAAATATTTCCAATTAATGAATATCGCTTTTCTTTGGTATATGCCAACAGTGCCTCTTGCAACACAAATGTGTTATAATCCTTGTGTGGTAGAATTATAGAACATTATTTTAATTAGAATTAAATGTGCAGGCTTGGGGAAAATTGAGTTAATAGTAACAAACTGAATCTGCTTTTTAAGAAAATCCATGTGGAGCCACTTTTATTATTGTTTTTTGTCAATCATTCCTCCCCTCAAAAAAAGTGCCAATGTAAATGATATTACAGTTTCTTATAAAACTCAATCTCTTTTCAAAAAGATCCTCAAGTAAACATTGAATTTAAACATTGAATTAATAAATCTGCTGAAGATCCAGCTGCGCTGGATGGGTCACGTCTCCAGAATGGAGGACCATCGCCTTCCCAAGATCGTGTTATTTGGCGAGCTCTCCACTGGCCGCCGTGACAGAGGTGCACTAAAGAAAAGGTACAAGGACTGCCTAAAGAAATCTCTTGGTGCCTGCCACATTGACCACCGCCAGTGGGCTGATATCGCCTCAAACCGTGCATCTTGGCGCCTCACAGTTCGGCAGGCAGCAACCTCCTTTGAAGAAGACCGCAGAGCCCACCTCACTGACAAAAGGCAAAGGAGGAAAAACCCAACACCCAACCCCAACCAACCAATTTTCCCCTGCAGCCGCTGCAACCGTGTCTGCCTGTCCCGCATCGGACTTGTCAGCCACAAACGAGCCTGCAGCTGACGTGGACTTTTACCCCCTCCATAAATCTTCGTCCGCGAAGCCAAGCCAAAGAAAAATAAAAATAAATCTGCTTTACCATCTATCTGTCTCTGATCACAGAAGACACTTGTTTTCTGGTTTACTTTTTGAAATTGTTCTTGTCTCAGATTATCTCCTACGAATATATGAAGTGGAACCATGAGTCAGTCACCTGGCCTGTCTAGCCTGCTCAGCCATTCGATGAGATCATGGCTGATGTGACCGTCACTCAGTTCCACTGATCTGACTTTTCCCCATCATCTGTAATTCCCCAACTAGGCCAAAAAAAATTTATCTGTCCTAAATATACTGCTTCCTTAGGCAAAGAATTCCACAGATTCACTCATTGTCTGGGAAAATCAGTTCCTCTTTGTCTCCAACCTAAATCTACGCTCCTTAATTTTGAGGCTATGTCCCTTAGTCCTAGTCTCACCTACCAATGGTAAAAACACACTGGAGGAACTCAGCCATATATTCAAAGATATATTGCTGGCATTTCGCCCCTGAGCCATTCTTCAAGGAATAAGCAGAATGAGCCCTTTCTGATTGTGTTTACCTGACAGAACCATTTCAATTTTAAATTTAAATTTAGACATACAGCACGGTAACAGGCAATTTTGGCCCATGTGTCCACGCTGCCCAATTTTTACACCCAATCGGTGGCGCTGTAAAGGCGTTGCACTAATCTCGCGATTTCTTTCCTTAATCACAGCTTCAGGCATTTTTTCAAACAGTGGCAAGATATTTATTGCCTTCCAATTGTCGCAACTTGCTCAGGGACGAGAGAAATTTGGCAAATGATCATGAGTGCTTCTATTACAACTTCCCACAATTCTTTCTATACCAGGAGGCATCGACTTTGAGCCCACCAGTTGTCTCAGTACTATTGTATCAAGGTCCTCACCTCCTATCACATCCATAAAAGCTCTTTTTTGCACGCTAGATGTGTCCTCTGCTGTGAAGACATATACAAAATAATCATTTAAAGTCAGTTCCACATTACCCAATATTAAATCCCCTTTTCATATTCCAAGGCACTTGTGTTGACTTTAGCCGTCCTTGTCCACTTCATATCAATATGAAAACTTTCACTTTCTGGTTTTTTTTTTGGGCAAGTTTATTTTCATAATCTATCTTGCCTTCCTTTAGGGGTTGCTTGTTTTTTGTTGCTTTTTAAAGTTTTCCCAATCTTCCAGTTTCCCACTACTTTTGGTGACTTTATGCACGAACTTTCACTTTGATGCCTTCCTTTATTTCCTTATTTGACTATGGGACCATTTCTCCCCACACTTCCTAACCCTGTTTTTTTTTAACTGGAATATAATATCTTTTAAAGTCTTTCACTGTTCCTCAACTGTCCAGCACGAAGCCTGTGTTTCTAGTCTACACAAGCCAACACCTCTCTCATCCCATTGGAGTCTCTCTTGCTTAGGCATAATCAAATTCAATCACACTGCGATCACTCTTTCAAAGATGATACCTGAATGTTATCTGGCTCAGTGCACAACACCGGATTGAAGGCAGCATGTTCCCATGTAGGTTCAGTAACATGCTATTTTATTTTTTAAATATTTAGAAATACAACATGGTAGCAGGCCCCTCTGGCCCACGAACTTGCGATGCCCAAATACATCCATGTGACCAATTAAGCATCTTGCCCTGTTTAAGAAGCGAATATGGAAGCGTTCTGTGAATTCCTCTTCAAGACTGGTTGAACCAATTGGATTGGGCCAATCTCTGTGCAAGTTAAAGTGCCCCATGACAACTGTCATTCTATTGTATGCATCAGCTATTTCTTCATTTATTGCTTGTATTTATTGTAATATTTTAGCTTGATAACCTACAGACAACTCCCATCAGTGATTTTTGGCCCCCCCTTACTATTCCAAATCTGTTCCCAGATGGATTCAACATTTTTACTCATTACATCAGTGTTTCTCAACCTTTATCTTTCCATTCACAAACCACTTTTAACAATCCCTATGCCATGAGTGCTCTGTGATTAGTAAGGGATTGCTTACGGTGGCGTGTGAGTGGGAAGGGAAGGTTGAGAACCACTGCTCTAGACCCAATTGTTACTGAAATATTTTGCTTGAGAAAAACTGTCACTGGCCCATTTCCCTTGGAGTTCTGAAACCGTGCACATAACGAGTCAATTAGGTACGATTAAAACAGTGGTTTTCAAACTTTTTCTTTCCACCCACATACCACCTTAAGCAATCCCTTACTAATCACAGAGCACAGATGGCATTGGGAATACTTAAAATGGTATGTGAGTGGAAAGAAAAAGGTTGAGAACCACTGCATTAGATTTTGTATTGTCTTTCACTATCGCCCTGCCTGACCTCGTCCTTAATTAAGTCCACTTCCCCACCTCTCTTATTTTCCCCATTATCTTCCCATATTATCTGATACCCTCACATATTTAATACCCAATCACCTTCACCTGCAACCACATTTCTATAATGACCACTAAATTCTTATCTATTGTACTGATTTGTGCCACAAATTGACTGATCCAGTTTTTAATACTACCGACATTCTAAAAGTGTCCTTTTAAAATCTAAAAATCTTTGTCTTACTTTTAACTTTTCGGCACTCCATTCTTCTTTCCAGTTTTTGTTGCTACGTTACTTCCCACTGTCTTTCAACATTGCTTCCCTCTGTTTTTCTGGATTGCTTCCCTTTGTCTTTCTGCATGGATTCCTATCCCCCACCTTATTAGTTTAAAGCCTCTCCACTAGGAAACATTGGACATTGATCCCTGTCCTGCCTATGTATCAGCTGTCTGGTTTGCATTGATCCCACCTCACTCGGAACTGGTTCCAATGCCAAAGGAATCTGATGCCCTCTCTCCTGCATCACTCCTCATTATTATGCAGGTGCCTTGGCATGGGCGATCGTATCTCTCCATCTGTCACGATCTCTGACCCTCTGAATTGTAGTTGTTGCATCCCCTCTTCTTCTTTGGTGAAGGCTTCATCTTTAGCTGAGTCCATAGTCGATAATGGTAAAAATACTGAAGTGGTTTCTCGTTGCCTTCTTCAGTTGCGGTGTCCATACTGGACGGGTAACCCTGGCCATTGATCAGCAGATTCATCCGCTCAGCATTTTAGTTTTACAATCATAAATTTCAATTTGTAAAATCTGCTTGTATAAACCATCCACCATCTGCAATCCATGGCTTCACAAGACCCTGATTGAAAAGTTAAATAGGTACTACACCTTGCTGAAGGGTGACCTGTAGGCTATCAGAAGGAAAGAGCACCTTGAACCTCCTTTTGCCGAGCAATTGCATAGCACCAACATCACTGCTCAACCATGAATTTATCATATTTTTCTGTTCCTACTCTGACTAACATATGGCACTAGCAGTAATCCTGAGATGATGATCTTTGAGGTCCTACTTTTTAATTTCTAGCTTCCTAAATTCAGCTTGTAGGATTTCATCCAGCTTGCTTTCCTATATCTTTGGTACCCACAAGCATCCGAACAACTGGCTGTTCACCTTCCCCTTTTAGAATCCCTGACTCTTGTACCCAGGAAACAATACATGAATCCAAAGCCCTGTTTGTGGCCACAGAAATACCCATCCATTCCCCTTATCACAAAATTCCCTACCACTATAGCTCTGTCACTCGTTTTCCTGCCCTCCTGTCAGCAGAGCCACTTACCGTGCCATGATCTTGGCTCCAGCTGATGAGGCATCTCCCCCAAAAGTATCCAAGGCAGTATATCAGTGAGGGAGATGACCGCAGGGGACTCCTTCACTACTTTCCTGTTATTGTTCTGCCTGTTTATCAGCACTCCCTATCTTTCTAACTGTGCGAACAGTTCACTGAACATGTTATCTCCAATGTTCTCAGCTTCATGAAAGCTCCAGTGTGAATCCACATGCAGCTCCTGCATCATCATTACAAACTGTCAGGAAGTGCAACTGGACATACTTAGAAGCATAGGTGCAGGCGTAGGCCATTTGATCATGGCTGATCAGTACCTGGTTCCTCCCTTCTCCCCCTACCATATAACCAACCGTTTACAACGTGGAAACAGGCCAGGTCAGCCCTTCGAGTCTGCACCAGTTCACTTGAACAACTCTGCCCTCCCGCTCTCTGCCCATAACCCTCCAACCTTCTCTTAAATGATAGAAGGGACCCTGCCACAACTATCTCTTTTGGAAGATCATACCCCTTGATCATAAGGACCAATTCTAACCTACTCTTAAATATTGACAACGAACCGGCCCCAACTACTTCCTGCGGCAAAGAATTCCACAGATCTACCACCCTCTGAGAGAAGAAATTTTTCCTCATCTCAATCCTAAAAAACTTCCCCTTATTCTTAAACTGTGACCCCTGGTTCTGATTTTTCCCAGCATTGGAAACAACCTACCTGCATCTAGACTGTCTCAACCAGGGGTGTCAAACTCAAATTCACAGAGGGCCAAAATTAAAAACTTGGACCAAGTCGTGGGCCAAACTAAATATTTATTGAAAATTTTCAACAACATCTGCATGTTTTCTCTTCTTTCTACATATGCAATGTTAAACTTTTTCTTATTAAAATAAATGTTTAATAATAGTTTTGGTTAAACTCTTTCCAGAAGAAGCATTAACAAATGAGAAATAAAATATTCAATAAATAATATTTCTCTATAGCCTTTAAGCTCCTTTTAAATGTATTTTTTTTCACAAGCCAACAAGTAAAAAAATAACAACTTGCTTCAATTAAAATCCCATCTTTCAACTATGAACAGTCCAAAGTTAACCAACGAAAATACGAATCCAAGCTTCGCTTGCTATACTGTAATTTACTCTGATGCACCTGGGTCTAAACCAGATACTTGGCATCTCTTCTTAGATGCAAGTTCATCAAACTCTGGGGTCAGAGTTTGCCTCCCACCTGTCTTGAAAGGTCCTGTTTTCTGTCTTTCGTTTGGCCATTTTTCGTAAGGGGTTTATTACATGTGAGTTGGGCGACAGGTCGCAGGTGCTAATGAAAGTAAAGAGAGGAGGTGGGGGCAATTAGCGGGCTGACGGGCCGGCACCAACGCATTTGCAAAGCATTCTGGGATTTGTAGTATTAGCTGTGCATGCGCTATACTGGCGCAGTGGCCAGTATATTTGATACGATCTTGCAGGCCAAATATAATTATATCATGGGCCAAATTTGGCCCACGGGCCTGAGTTTGACATGTGTGGTCTAAACCCTTAATAATTTTATATGTTTCGAGAAGATCCCCCCTCAGTCTTCTAAATTCCAGAGAATACAAGCCTAGTCTTCATATGCAAGTCATTCCTGCATACGTAATCATTCGGGACACTGGCATCATCCCTGAGTTCACACTTTGTGCAGGAGGAGCATAATGCATGTCTGATATTACCTGCCCAAATGAAAATGAGGAATAATTGCATTAAAATTAGGTGTATACCATTTGGCTATCAACATACCATTCCACCACTCAGTAAGATGATTGCTATTATTGAGGTATAACTTGATCTTGAAAACCTATCTATAATGTCACTTTCAAAGTAGGTGATGAAAGAATACTGTATTTTAAATGTGTTAAATAATCTTGCATTGTAGGGAAAACAAATAATTATTTGTAATTACTTTATAAAACTAAAAAATTGCAATAATTTTAAGATGTAATTCAAAAATGTAAATTCTCATTGTGACAGATTATGTTGTATTTTGTATTGTATACAGATATGTTTTAAAGGAGATAAATGGTGGCAGTTTTTTTAGTGTAGGTCTCATACAAACACTGCAAAACAGATCTCATTAAAAATACTGGAGCTCTGCTCAAGCCAGACAGGTTGGCTCTGAGTGCCTTTGCAAAAGCTTTGGGGAGTGTCTATAGAGACTTCACTAATGGATTGTGGTTTTGAAAAGCAACAACTGAAAGAACTGGGAGGATTAGGTTCAGAGCCACATGCTGTCTGCAGTTTGCTGTTCTAAGAGGGTCATGTGGTTTTGCAAGCAGAGGGGGTAAAACAGGCTTTTCTGTGTGTGTGTGTGTGTGTGTGTGTGTGTGTGTGTGTGTGTGTGAGAGAGAGAGAGAATTCAGTTTTACAGTTCAGCAGGAGCAGCTGGGATTGGAACAGGACAAGCTGGAAAGCTTGTGGGAAACCCCATTTTGAATATGGGTTATGAGTTCTTAGTTCAGCCTGGTCAAACCCATTGTGGACCATACAAGAAGAGAAGACTGGCTGCCTAATGTTTCACTTGAAATAAGAGAAACAAAAAGGAACTCTGTGGTGATCTGAAAGGTTATCATCTGGAAAACCTTGATGGAGCAATTCTCTTCAGCAAGACACTGATGTGGCTGATTAGAAGGGATCAGTTTGGGTCCAGCGAACAATAAATCTCTGACAAGAACCTTCCTGAGCGGTAACTATTTACCTTTCAAGCACCATAGCCTGGTGAAATTCATAAATGTTAAATCTGTGCACAGTATAAGAATTGCTTGCAACCAGTGAACTTGGAGGAGTGATAAGTGAGATTGGACTGTGAATCAAAGAACTTTTCAAAACATATACACACATTACATACATGTGCGCTTAGAATTAGAAGGGGGTTAAGTTAGGTTAGTTAAGTTAATAGTGATAAGTTCATGTTTGATTCTGTTTTCATGTTTAAAGATAATTAAAAGTAACTTTTGTTTAAGTAACCATTTGTCTTGGTGAATTTCTGTTGCTGCTGGGTTCGGTGTCCACTGGACTTGTAACATCATGGTTATAGGTATAGTATTTGTATAGTTTCAACTATCAATTATGTTTTAAGGCATTTATTATCCTGAATTCAGGTTTGATTGGTTACCTTGTTTTCCCAGGAAATTTTGCTTTCTCCCCACCCCCAAGATTTGAGCACCAGAAAGCCAAGTTAATCCCTAATCTAATGATTCTTTGAATGATAGCCCTGTTGGAGAGAGTGGACATTGTATCCATCCTATTTTTGTAGCCAGTTATCACCTATGAAAATATACTTTCTGCAAGGTTCTTCATGCTGCCTTGCTCTTCCAGATCCAGGGATGTGGACTTCATGAATCTGTGAGGCTGAAAACCACCACCAATAAATTTACCCATTGATAACTTTTCATTTAATACTCCTGATTAGTTTTCAGGGTGATTATTTTTAATTGAAAGCCTCTGTTTTAGCAGTCTTTTTTAGCAGTTTTACCAAACAATATCGTATCCTGAAGCTCGTTAACATCTTAATTGCCTTTTCAGCTCTGTAAGATAAGCAGTCTGAAAGAATCAAAATCCTGGAAATATTCAGCAAATAAGGAAGCATCTGTGGAAAGGAACTGTTAGTATTCAGGTCAAAGACCCTTGTACTTTACAGCCTGATGATTTAAAATAATATTATTACTGCATTAAAGCATTCAACGTTCTCTCCTAAATTTCTAAACAATTTTTATTCTTTGTATTTCAGCCCCTAAGTGATCGACCATTTATTCAGAAGCTCTTTCGACCAATCAGTTCGGAAGGACAGCCGCATAACCTTGGTGATTTGTTGAAAGAAATGTTTCCTGTTGCTCTAACTTCTGAAGGTAAAACACTAATAATTTCATTTTCAAGTGGTTTGAATATTGTTTTCTGTTTGGTTCCGTCCATATAAAAAGGGCAACTTTTATTTAATCCAAATTTTAAATGTTAAAACTTTTGATGAACATAATAGCCAAAGTGGAATTATGAATTATAATCTTTGCTGCTAATTTGTCAAACTTAAATTAGACTTTTTTAAAAATTTTGATTCAAAGCCTCTTGTGACTGAAATTAAGATGTCATGTTTATTGACTACAGTTTGCAGGGGATGAAAGTATTATCATTCAAGATTTAATTCTAGTGCATAAATAGGATAGCATGTTTATAAAAATATATTTCATCCTGACCAGTATAATTTTTCTTTGCTTTTTCTTCCTCTTTCAATATACACATGAGTAATGTTGTAATGAATTTGAGCATGTGATTACTTAAATTTAAGGTAAAATTATTCCAACCTGATGCATGCCAACAATTATCCTCTTTATTTTAATTTTTTTTTATTTTTCACACTATGACCCATACTGACCAAAATACACACAAACATTTCCCTCTTGAATATACAGTGTCATTTTCTCCCCTTTTCCCCCCTCCCTTCCCTCCCTCCTTCCTACCCCCCTCCCCACCCACTCAACATTCAACATATATGATACATTAAACCCATGAAACAACATCATCACACAATGAAAATAAACAAGAAAATTGTGTCATCTACATACATGTACATCAAACTGCAAGAGAAAGAGAAGGAGGAAATAAGCTGTAAACCCAAACAAAAGTGAGAACAAGATCTAAACATAAAGATAAAGAATGAAACATGGGAAAAGCTATGCTCCAGAACTATGAGAAATATAATAAACACGAGGTTACACATGATATAATATAATTGGTTACACAGGCTATATATCATGCCCCAAAAGTTAAATAAATGAGACCCAACAGTATCAGATAGATGTTTTCGCTGTAAGAAGGAAACGGGAACAACAGTGCATGCAATTTGGGCATGTGAGAAAGTGGAAAAGTTTAGGGAAGATCTAAATCAGGTATTAAATAAAATCACAAAAAGCAACATACCAAAAAATCCAGAGATCTTTCTTCTAAGTCATGTAAGAAGTAAAGAACTTGGCCTCGATTTGGATGGAGCACAAAAAAGATTTATTATGATAGCCTTCACTGTAGCAAAAAAATGTATGATGTCAACCTGGAAATCAGAAGATAGCCTGAGAATACAGAAATTAATAAATGTATTCCATTGGAAAAAATAACATATAATTTAAGAAATAACATCACAGTATTCGAACAAATTTGGGAACCATACATGGAACACAACAGAGAAGTCCTACCGCAGACCTCCACCACCTAAAATGACAGAATGAGAAGAAGACGGAATTATCCTTTTTCAATGTAACTTAATGCATGCTTTTTTTTAAAACGAAGTACTTGTGGAGCTGAAGCAAATATGAATTCTGGCGCTTATGTACATTGTGCAATGTATGTGACGTTAAACTGATGAGCAGCCTAAAGGAAAATGCAACAAGCTGATTCATTGTAGAGTTTCCTGGCACAAACAAGCTACTTTGTAATTTTTTTAATCCTTTTGGAATACAAGGGTCATGTTTATAACGGAAAACATCTTTGTTACAAAGTACTGTTCTTGGAATTTTAATCATGTTCCAGAAGATAACACTAAACATTTTGTATGTTTTTCATAATTTTATCAAAACCACTTGGAGCAATGTAATTATTTACCTTTTAGCTAATTTGTATAGAATATTGTTTACTTTTTTCTGAAATTAATTTTGTAATGTTTGTTCATCCGTGATTAATAGTTCATAAAAAAAGCTTCAAAGGATGTTGATCTCCTTCGTAAAATTAGTACCTTAGTAAAATTCCTCAACTCTCATTGATTTGGCATCTTAGAAATATGAAGTTTAACCCATTTTAAGGGTTTTGTTTATCTTTGGTTTGTAAGAGAGGGGATTTCTGCAGACATGGAACTGATTTAAATGTATTTTTTTGAGTACAGGTACTCCCTGACTTGCAACTGACGCAACTTATGCCCACCTGCACTGAAAATTTATTAAAAATTATGAAGAAAAAAAAATTAAATTTACACAGATTATGTTGTATTTGACAAACTATAACAGGGATAGAGGGCATATAAGAGTCAAAATGCGTACTTACCTTGTCCTGGGGTCCATCTTGATTCCTGTGCACATGAGCGAGTCTTTGGTTGGTGCATGCTCAGTGGGTTCGCATATTAGAGTTTGGTTGGCGCATGCACAAGAGTTAAGGGCATGAATTCAATGTCATTAGGGTGCTTATGTCAAAAATTCTGAAGTACCGGTATTTAGTAGAGAAACCTCAAAAATAAATGCAGCTCATCTCTTCAGGGAAACAGTTGCAGGAAGATATCTGAAATGTCCTGGCCTCTTTACAGGATGCAAGATAGGTTAATATTTTGTAAATTGCAACTCCATTGTCAGCTATTATTTCCATTGTTAATGGTTATTAGTTAACCTCCAATTGCTTTTTTTAATATTTATAGTTTTTTCACTCAAACTCCAACAATTATCAATATCAATAATATCAGTATTTACATTTCATACTTGTTAATTCCATACAATCTTCTCATGAAACTTAAGTTCTTTTTATCCCCTTCCCTTCCCTCTGCTTTCTCTCCCCCACCCCCCAACATTGAACACTTAACACCATTATGGGTTTGTCTTGTTGCGACGGTCAGTGCATAGGCTGCCTTCTTTTTTCCGTGGCTTTTCCTGGTTAGAATGGGATGGACCACCTTCGCTTCCCCGCCATTTGAGGGGTGGATTAGGAGTATAGGGCAGGGCAGCAAGGCATGACAGTCCGCACTACAATCGTGCCCCTATGTAGTTTAAATAGAGCTGCCAAACCTTCAAAAAAGTGCTGTATTGTTTCCTTAGGTTGTAGGTAATTTTCTTCAGGGGAACACAGCTCTGCATTTCTGTGTTCTAGCACTCAATACTCAGGTAAGGTGTCGGACTTCCAGGCAACTACTATGCACTTCCTGGTCACCGCCAATGCGATCATGACAAATTGGATTTGAAATTTGCACAGCTTCATTGTAAGTCTTATGTTCATCATATTTCCCAACAGGAACAACTCTGGATCCTGTGAGAATTCTTTACCTATCATTTTTCCCTTGGCACATGTCTGGGTTACGTGCATAAAAGTTCCTGTCACAATGCCACATCTGAAACATTGTTCAGATAATTCAAGTTTAGATCTCTTCAATTTTTGCGGCATCAGGTACAGCTGGTGCAGAAAATTGCATTGCACCAGCCTGTACCGTGCATCGATGACTGCAGTCATACTGATCTGTCACAGGTCAGACCAGCACCGCTCATCCATCGTTATTCTCAAGTCTGACTCCCACCTCTGCCTTGACTTGTCAAGGCCTGTTTAGGGCCTGCTGTTTGAAGCATGAAATACATTGCCAAAATGAACTTCTGTGTGCTCCCCCTTTGAATCATGGCCTTTATGTCACTGCCTGCTGGTAGGGCTATAGTTGAACCTAATCTGTCCTGTAGAAAAGATCTTATCTAAAGATAGCAGTGACTGAAATGTCTTATTTGATAAATTATACTTATTCCTAAATTGCTCAAAGGACATTAGCCACTCGTAACAGTCCTCTATGCACCTATGCCATTATGATGCCAGGTATCCAGCATCTTGTTACCCACTGTCAATGACATTAATCTATTTGGAGTCAGGGGTGTTTTGGAGACAGCCCCACTTTGGTTCCTACGTATTGGTTAATTTTGTTCCAAATGAGGATTATTTGTTTTAATATAGGCTGCCTTTCTTTTCTGATAGCAATTTAACATCCCCTTTATAAATAACGTCTTCTGCTAGCTTCTCACGGATCATATGCAGGTCGATTTATGTGCATAATGGCGCACCTCCCAGCCCCACCCCTCTCAAAGAGTGAGGAGGCGATGTATCTCAACTGTGCTGCCCAATAGTATTTTTTAGACTGGCATTCACAATCTGCCCAGACAATAATCCAAGGTCAATTTTTCCTTAGAGACCCTGGCTACCTTTCCATTCCATAGAAATCACTTACTCCTGAAAGTAAATTTGTGAAGAATCCCCAGGGCAATGCCACAGGCAATGTCTGGAAGAGGTAATGAAGCCTTGGCAACACAATCATCTTGATACAATTAACCCTGCCCAATAATTTTACGGGCAAGGACATCCATCTTTTTAAATCCTGCTCAATTTTCCCAAGCAAAGTGGGGGTAATTTGTATAAATTATTCAAGTTCTCATCTATTCTAACTCCTAGATATTTGATCCCATTTTGCGGCCACTTTAGTTGGCTATTTTCTTGATATTGACTGTAAACCCACTTCGTAAGTGGCATGATTTTACATTTATCCCAATTGATCTTATACCCAGAGATCTCCCCATAGTCCTCCAGAGTGGAGTGCAGCTTGGGCAACAAGTTTGCTGGTCTGTCAGATATACCAAAATATCATCGGCAAATAAATTAATTTTATGCTCTTACTTTCCTGTTCTAAAGCCTTTAATGTCTGGATCCTGGTGAATGGCCTCAGCTATGGCTCCATGGCTAGTACAAACAGAGCTGGATGATCTTTTCAGTGGGAAGGCTGGAGAAATTTATCCATCAATCACAACTTTAGCCTTGGGGTAAAGCCCCCTTAACCAATTTATAAAGGTTGGCCCTAGCCCCAATTTTTCCCAGCACTTTAAATAAAAAGTCCCACTCTAACCTGTCAAATGCCTTTTCTGCCTCCAGGGCCACAGCTAAGCCCCTCTCGTTTCTGTTTTGTGACAGATGCATGATACTCAACAATCTGCCAAATGTAATCCGCCGCCTGTCTTTTCTGTGCAAAGCCCACTTGGTCCTTATTTGTTAGCTTTGGCAAGTGTTTCGCCAATCTTTTTGCCAGGGCTTTGGCCAATATTTTATAATCTGTGTTTAACAGAGAAATGGGTCTATAAGAAGATGGCATTAGTGGATCCTTGTCTTTTTTAAGTATTATCGTAATGATTGCTGTCGAAAAAGATTCTGGGAGTGTTTGGGTCCTCTTTGCCACGTCCACCACCTCCATGTAAAGAGGCATCAATAAATCTTTAAACTCTTTATAGAACTCAGGTGGAAATCCATACTCCCCTGGAGACTTGTTAGTTTGCAGTGAACTCAATGCTTTCTCTATCTCTTCCTCTGTGAAGGGAGGATGTAACCGTTGTATTCTGGGTCTAAACTTGGCCGTTCTAATTTAGACATGAATTCACTGGTATTATCAGATCCTCCCCTCAATTCTGATTTATATCTTCTTCTTTGGCTTGGCTTCGCGGACGAAGATTTATGGAGGGGGTAAAAAGTCCACGTCAGCTGCAGGCTCGTTTGTGGCTGACAAGTCCGATGCGGGACAGGCAGACACGATTGCAGCGGTTGCAGGGGAAAATTGGTTGGTTGGGGTTGGGTGTTGGGTTTTTCCTCCTTTGCCTTTTGTCAGTGAGGTGGGCTCTGCGGTCTTCTTCAAAGGAGGTTGCTGCCCGCCAAACTGTGAGGCGCCAAGATGCACGGTTTGAGGCGTTATCAGCCCACTGGCGGTGGTCAATGTGGCAGGCACCAAGAGATTTCTTTAGGCAGTCCTTGTACCTTTTC
The DNA here is from genome assembly GCF_036971445.1 of Narcine bancroftii. Classification (NCBI taxonomy): domain Eukaryota; kingdom Metazoa; phylum Chordata; class Chondrichthyes; order Torpediniformes; family Narcinidae; genus Narcine; species Narcine bancroftii. Next base: position 221,541,444 of record NC_091474.1, on the reverse strand, counting down.
TTTGGTGCACCTCTGTCACGGTGGCCAGTGGAGAGCTCGCCATATAACACGATCTTGGGAAGGCGATGGTCCTCCATTCTGGAGACGTGACCCATCCAGCGCAGCTGGATCTTCAGCAGCGTGGACTCGATGCTGTCGACCTCTGCCATCTCGAGTACTTCGACGTTAGGGATGTAAGCGCTCCAATGGATGTTGAGGATGGAGCGGAGACAACGCTGGTGGAAGCGTTCTAGGAGCCGTAGGTGGTGCCGGTAGAGGACCCATGATTCGGAGCCGAACAGGAGTGTGGGTATGACAACGGCTCTGTATACGCTTATCTTTGTGAGGTTTTTCAGTTGGTTGTTTTTCCAGACTCTTTTGTGTAGTCTTCCAAAGGCGCTATTTGCCTTGGCGAGTCTGTTGTCTATCTCATTGTCGATCCTTGCATCTGATGAAATGGTGCAGTCGAGATAGGTAAACTGGTTGACCGTTTTGAGTTTTGTGTGCCCGATGGAGATGTGGGGGGGCTGGTAATCATGGTGGGGAGCTGGCTGATGGAGGACCTCAGTTTTCTTCAGGCTGACTTCCAGGCCAAACATTTTGGCAGTTTCCGCAATGCAGGACGTCAAGCGCTGAAGAGCTGGCTCTGAATGGGCAACTAAAGCGGCATCGTCTGCAAAGAGTAGTTCACGGACAAGTTTCTCTTGTGTCTTGGTGTGAGCTTGCAGGCGCCTCAGATTGAAGAGACTGCCATCCGTGCGGTACCGGATGTAAACAGCGTCTTCATTGTTGGGGTCTTTCATGGCTTGGTTCAGCATCATGCTGAAGAAGATCTTCATAAAATTTCTTGAAGGTCTCATTAATCTCTTTTGGTTTATACAAGCTCCTGCCACTCCCAGTTTGTATCGCATTGATCATCCTTGAGGCCTGTTCTGTCCTCAGCTGTCAAGAGAGGACTCTGTGGGCTCTCTCTCCCAATTCATAGTATTTTTATCTTGACCACATAATGGCCTTTTCCATACTATACATGTGTAACGTAATGTACTTAAATTTCTTATTTGTAAGAGCCCTGTAATTGTCCTCTAAACCTGATTTTTGGAAGTCCTTTTCTAGGTGAGTAATCACCTGTTCTAATCCATTTACCTCCCTCATATATTCTTTTTAAACTGTTTTAGTGTTCCCAATTATCCGGCCTCTCAAGTATGCCTTGAGAGTATCCTATACGAGAAATTTATCTGGAGCAGAGGCACGGTTGGTCTCGCAGAACATGTCTGTCTGTGCTCTTATAAAATTACAACATTCCGGCTTCTTTAACAGCAATGTGAAAGGGTGCACAAGACTGGTTTTTCTTGGTCCAGTGAGAATAGCCCTACTGGTATTTCAAAATGGGTTGTTCGCATGCCAATTAAGTGGGTTGCCAATGTGAAAAGGCCTAGTGATTCTCACCGGAGTTTATATCCCTCCCGATGTTGATTACAAATGGGCACTTGTGGAGATGTGATCAATAAACAAGAGAAGGCCCAGCATTTAACATCATCATCCCCTCAAAACTGATCAGCAAACTCCAAGACCTGGGACTCAATACCCCGCTATGTAATTGGATCATGGTTTTCTTCACCTCCAGACCACAGTCAGTGAGGATTGGTAAGAACATCTCCTCCACAATCTTCATTAGTTCCAGAGCACCACAGGGCTGTGTTCTTAGCTCCCTGCTCTACACACTTTACACCTACAACTCTGTGGCTCGGTACGACAATAACACCATATAAAAATTTGCCAATGTAGTGGGTTGTATAAAGGAAGGGGATGAGTCAACATAGAGGGTGGAGATTGAAAACTTGGCAGAATGGTGCACTGACAATGACAACCTTGCCCTCAATGTCACCAAAACTGAGGAGCTGATTGTTGACTTCAGGAAGGGAAAGCCAGAGGTCTACGATCCAATGAGAAGAGCTCAAGCCTAAAATGTCAGCTATGTATCTTTATCTTTATTTGACCTTCTGAATTTCTCCAGCATTGGGTTTTTACTTCAATCACAGTGTCTGCAGACTTTTGTTTTGCTCTTAGGAATTACTGTTTGCATTGTCCAGAATTTTTAAAAAAATATTGCTCCTCCAAATAGATTCACAGAAAAATGACAAACTATAAAATCAAAAGAAACACCAATATCCAATCAAAGAAACTTATTTCAAATTCCATCGTTGAAAATGAGTTTATGGCTTGTTTATCCTATTTGTCTGCCTTGTTTTGGTTATGGGCATTATTCTCCATATTTTTTGGTACTCATTTATTACATACAATTCAACAGAAACATTAGTCACTAGTGGTTGAATAGGTGGGTGATTAACACACACTCTTTCTAGGGAATGTAGTCATTATGTCATTCCTGCTGCCTGTTTGTTAAGAGTTCTGCTGTCTGGCATTTTTTTAAAAATTTAGACATACAGAATGGTAAAAGGCCATTTCCGCCCACGAGCCCGAGCCACCCAATTAACCTACATCCCCCAGTGCGTGGGCCGAAATGGCCTGTTACTGCGCTGTATGTGTACATTTTAAATCTTTTTTTTTTAAAGCCTGATAGCTGTTGGATTAACATGTTCTTGGCCCTAGATGTGCTGTATACATCATGCTTTTGTACCTTCCGACTTGAGGTAACAATGAGAAGAGGTTATGACTAAGGGTGATGGAGGTCCTTTATAATGTTGGCTCCCTTGAGGGAAGCATCTCACATAAACGTCTTCAGTTGATGGGAGGTTAGTATCTGTGATAGACTCTGCTCAATCTGTGATAGACTTGGCTCAGTCTGCTGCTTTTTGCAGCCTTCTGCATTCCTGGACACAAATCACCAAACAAGACCACACACAAATTACCAAAACTAGTCAGTGTGCCCTTTCATATTCGCCTGTGGAAGTCTGAGTATTTGATAACGCGCTAAATCTCCTCAGACTTATTGGGAAGATGGTGTACCATGTCACGGTTGCTTCTATATGCTGGTCTTCTGATAGATGGAAGCCTAGGAAACCTCTCCACCACCAACCCGTCAATGAAGAATAATCCTTCAGGCTACTCTTCCTAAAGTCTACTATATGTTCCTTGATCCTGCAGACATTCTGAGCAAGATTGTTGTTCTGGCACCAGATTCTTGATCTCCAACCTTTATTCTGACTCATTGTTTCCTGTCATTTAGCCACCATTGAGGGTGTCATTGGCAAATTTATAGATTCATTGGAGCCAAACTTGGCTACACAATCATGAGTGTAGAGGGAAAAGAATAGGAAAGTTGTAGTGGTGTTATGGTGCAGGTGATAAGGAGAAGATCAAACGCTTGACAGAAGGGAGGAAAAAAACTGTTCTCCCTGAGGGTAGCAACGAGGAAAGAGCATGTCCAGGGTGATTGGGAAGGGGAGGGGGGGGGGGTCCTTTTATGATGATTTTTGCTGCTTCCTGAGGCAGCTCCTCATGTGGATATCTTTGAGCATTAGAGAATGAAGGGAGATTTGGCAGAGGTGTACAGATTTAGAATTGGTATAGATACAAGTGCATCTTTTCTACTGATGGGTGAAACAGGAACCCCTCCATGCATATACGCCTTTCTCTGCCGCATTGCATTCTGGCAGGCAGGTCTGCCATCGCTTTTTCCCTTGGTCTTCATAAATTGTGCGCGACAGCGCTACTAACTTTCCCACCCTGTTTAAAAATTGTCTGCTATTGCTATTTATTGCTAGCACTTTCCCATGGTCCCTTATAAAGGTTTATATAGGTCGGCACAACAATGGGCTGAAGGGCTCATTAATTAAGCTCATTATGCTGAATTATGTTATAATTAGGCATGATTAATTTTTTTCAGATAGAAGATCATAATACATTGATCAGGATTTAGGGCAGGTCCACCATCGCTTGATACGTTATGATGTAACTGGTAAAAGGCAGAGCAGTCCTAACCCCGGGGATGGCTCCTTGCAAGTGTGAACATGTGCAGTGTCCCAGTTAAGAGAGGTCAAGTGTGAACACCAAAAATGCCATTCCTATCCCAGGGCACTGAACGGCCGATTTAGCGGGACGCAAGTGTAAAAGGGGTTATAGAGAGAGTGAAGAGCTCAAAGATCCTTAGCATGCATATATATAGGATTACTTATCCTGGACTCAGGAAGACGCAACTGCGCCTACACTTCCTAAGGAGGCTGAGGAGGGCAAGGCTACTGGCCCCCAACTTGACAACCTTTTACAGGAGACAATTAAATGTCCTGTCTGGCTGCATCGTGGTGTGGAAAAGGAGGTGCAAAGCATCAGACCAGAAGTCTATTCAGAGGATCGTTAAAACAGCCAAGAAGATCAATGGGGTCTCCCCTTCCTTTGTTGATGATATTTATTGGGAGTGATGTCTAAGTAGGTCACAAGGAATTGTATGACCCTTTCCATCCAGTGCACATTATCTTTAACCTCCTACCATCAAGAAGAAGATGCAGGAGCATCAAAATCAGGACTGCCAGGCTGGTAATTCTTCTTCCCAGAGGCTGTGAGATTGGTGAACAGTATCCTGTAACCCTGTAAATCACCTCAAATATTAATATATGTTTTGATTATTTATGTGATCAGTATGATCTGTGAATTGTGCGTGTACCATGATCCAGAGAGGCGTTGTTTCGTTAGGTTGTATATATACAATCAGATGATAATAAACTTGAACTTTATTGTTCAGGGTTAGGGAAATCTAGTTGCACAGTCCTGGTGAGGCCACATTGGGACTATTTGTGCAATTTCATATCCTTTATTTGAGAAAGAGTACACTAACAAGAAGGCAGTCAACATCACAAAGAATCTGCATCACACTATTCACAACCTCTTCTTACTGCTACCTTCAGGAAGAAGGTACAGAAGCCTGAAGTTTAGCACAGTTTCTTTCCAACACTATCAGGCTCTTGGACCTCCCCTTATCATGCTAATTGTGAATCTTTATCATCTATCTTTTATATTTATTGTCTCTTTCTCAATGGTAATGTATACTATGTTTGGCTGAAGCAAGAATTTCAGGTATAAGTTCATTCTATTTGTGAATAATGATGATTAACTCAAGCCCTATCACTTCCCAGGTTTGCTAAGGTTTGGTGAATGTATAATAAAGAACATTGTGAGGGCTTAGTTTAATGTGAAGCCAAGGACTTGCAACTTTCTAATGCCTGACTCAGCCTGAAGAAATGCTTGTGGCTTGAGCCGGGTTAGCCAACCTATACAGTGAATGAAACATGGACTGTAGATGCTGGATCTTGAGCAAAATGCGAAAGGCTGGAGGGATTCAACAGGTCAAGCAGCATCCATGGAGAACAATGGACAGTTGGAGTTTGCTGTTGGAACCCTTTGCAGAGACTAAAGTGAGAAGTGCACATTTAGTCTCATCTGTCACTAGGGTTAGACCAAAAGTAAATTTGAGGAAATATCATATATATATATATGGGGGGGGGGGGGGGGGCCTAAAACCTCATGGCAGGAACATTGAATTTTCCAATTTTAGGTAGCCCCTCTCTGGTTCTAGGGTTTCTGTCCTTTACTTGGTCCCTTTCTCACTTCTGTCACAAAATTCTGCTCTCACCCCTCCTCCCACCAATAGTTTCTTAGACCACTTCTCCTACCTTCAGTTATCCAGCATCCTATCACCTATGACCCCTCCCCAGCCCTTGCCCCACCCTCTTTTTTTGCTTGCTATCTCCCCTTCATGCTGCCTCTCATGAATTCCTAAATATTTAGTGGCCTCTTGAGTCAGCTGTTGAATATCTATGATACCCAGGTTTGAATACCAGGCTATACTGAGTTGGTATTTTTTGGGTGAGAGATATTATTATTGAACTGCATTTGTAAGGAACATTCAGTCATTGTTCTAGATCACAATACAGATACTTATCCCTCCTTGAATGTCTCTTGGAATGGACTCAGGAAAAACCTATGTTCCATGCAATTGAATATTCTGTCATCACTTATTTAGAAATGGAAATGAAGATAATAATTTGGGCCGAGGCTATATTGTTCCTCCTCCTAAGCAAGCAGTTCAGTTCAATGGCAAAATGATGATTGGTCATCTTTCAAAGATCTCTCACCAAGTGCAAAAGAAGAAAAATTGACCTTTTATCAGGATGGCCCTTTCTTTATCCAAAATAAAGCTAAACAGGCAGAAAATAATGTTTAAAGACTGCAGTGATAAAAGTGAAAGTGGCCTTTGATTTAATCAATTCTCTATGCAATTTTGCATTTGGGCTACTTCTGGGAAAGAAAATAGTTCAATGTGTAATTTGTGAACTTGTTCTTTTAACATGATCAGAGGATGAAAGATCCTAAACCTTGTGTGTGAATATAAATATTTGTTTTACTACTACATAATGTATTGGCTATAAGAGGAAGATGCCATTCACCATGAAACATCAGGCCAAGCTTTCTTTCAAGATTAATTATTAAGCTTTTAACATGAGTGTTTGATGTCTCTCTTTGGTGTATCCTGGGTTGGTTAATCCTGTTGACCTGACCACTGGCTATAACTGCAATTGCCATGAAAAAATCTTTCACTGTGATGTATGGACTGCAGACGTCAGCCTGTGGTTTTTCATGGAGATGGAATCAATTAAATAGATTTTTACTAATGAGATACATCAGTTAAATATTTGTCAGAACCTAAACAAAATTGTCCAGACTTCTAGTACAGCTACATAACCTGTCTGGTATTCTGATCTTAAATTCCTACTAATTCTTGAGGAAATGTAAGTTAAAGCAATATTTTTGCAAGCCTGGTCTATTATTGTACATTCAGTTTGTTAACTTGCTCATTTTGAAGTCCCAAATCTCCTATTTCCATTCAAAGTGCTTCCTTTCCTAACTTATAACATTGAAAAAATTGGCAAATTGACTATTCCTGTAATGAAGATTTACATCACACACACCTTTCTCCTCCATCTGCAATCTGGACACCCAAAATTCGGAATAGAACTTCCAACTCCAGTTTCTAAAATTATTTGACAATTGTAAACTGAGTTTTAAGAAGCTGTCAATTTGAACACTATGAATATTAAATAAACATATTGAGCTCTACTGTAAAAATATACACAGGAATTTGTCCATATAAAAACAGATTAAAAATAAGAGTGGTCTGGTTAAGTGACTATGAGAAGTATGTACATATATATTTATAGGTGATGCTTTGCAAGATAATGTATAAGAATGTGCTTTTAACAATAAGACTAAGATTTTAAAAAATATACTGCATATTGAAATCTCAGGTGTAATTCCACAATTAAGAGTGTAATCTGTGGGCATTCAAGGCCGAAATACAATTGTACCCAAATAGTTATGTTAGTGCATCACTTACTTGTATACCTACAAATGTAATTTATGTTTCTGCAAAATTGGAAATCTGTATAATCACTGTTTTATGTAAATAGATTTTCTTTGTGTTTGAAATAGATGCAGAGAAGCAATATCAAGTAGTGATTCATGGGATTGAACCAATGCTGGAGACGCCTTTGCAATGGCTCAGTGAGCATCTGAGCTACCCAGACAATTTCCTGCACATTAGCATCCTTTCTGTGCCTAGAGACTGAGGAAGCGAGCAACTCATACAGAGAGCAAGCCACCCTGCCTGGGCTTGCCCAAGCAGTACTTTTTTCCATTTCCATAGAGCCTCTCGGAAGCAACTTGAACCAGAAAAACTTGCTGCTAAAAGCCCAACAGGAAGAGATCCCACAACCAGATAAGGGACTGGTACTAGTTTGTGTGTCTACTATAAACCTGCTGTTGTCATAAAACTTCACTCACACATGAAAACTTCTCAAGGCCATTTATATCATGTTTCTTGTAAAATGTTGAACATGATATTTTCTAAGGCACCAAGCAACGGAAACATGCAGCACCTGATTTCTGATTAACAAGTATATGAGGGTATTTCCAAAAATGAGCAATGATTGAATTGCAGAATAAGGGGATGGAAAGAGACATATTTTTAATTTCCAAAGAATTATGTTGCCTCACAGACAACAAATAGCTAAAATATTTCATTCTTTTGACATTTTTTTATTTTCCCTCTTCCAAATACCCTACCATTCTCTCTCTCTCTCTCTCATCTTTTCCTCCTTTCCACTCCTTCTTTCTGTCTCTTCCTTCAGCTTTCCTCATTCATTTCATCCTCTTCCCTCACCATCTTCCCAATCCTCAACAGATAAGGACGAATACAACATGGTGAACTGTTTATATTCCACTAATTAGGATTAAATCTTTACATCATCTCACATTTTTATCTGTTAAAAGATACCCATATTTAAAATCAAAACATTTTTGTTTAGTATAATTCTTTGCATTCACTAGACATATACTAGACATATATCTGGTATTTTAAATATATTCACATGGTATTTGTTTTGTATTGCTATCAAAGAATTTCTTAATGCTTTAATTAGACTGTATACCATTTTCTGGAATATCTTTTGTATTACAAATATTGTGGCACATACATGTATTTCAGGTACCTTTGTTTCTCTGAATGAAAGCCACTGTCAATACTTTACATGTGCAGAAAACAGAAGTATTCTCTGATGAAGTATAAACAAATTCCTTCTTTGCCGAGACCCTTTAAGGAGTTTTTTTTCAATGCGACATGCAGGAAATGGATTTGAGTCCCTAATAAAAACAGCCTAGGAAATTATGTGTGTTTTGTTTCCCAAAGCATTATCCAACGGTTGTGGTCAGAAATTGTTCTGATTTCTGAGTGGGTGAGGGGGTAGCTTTGAATGTAAAAGTAAATGGAATTACATTTATTAAATCAGGGATTGCGTATCAGAGGCCAAGAGATGTTTTCACTGATCTAATTATTAAATTGTGCTCTGCCATGGAAAATACCTGCCATGTTTGCTGTGATTCAAAACATTTATGTTTTTATTTTGAGCTCATAGCATGAATACCCTGTCCATGGAGGAAGTTGAAATATCAAACAATTAGAAAATCTTGCATTCAGAAATTCAACATATAATCGATGACAAATATTTGGCAAAAAAATAAAAGATTCCTGAAAGTTATTAATGGTAAATCAGCTTGTACTTGATTACCTGAATGTATTACAGGAAACAATTGATACCTGAATATCTGTTATTTCATTAATATGTAAGATTTATCATTTGCAAACATAAATGGGATTTTAAGAAAGAGGACAAAGGATTCAAATTCACCACCATCGGAGAAAGAGATATCTTTACTCTCAGAATAAGAAATTCTGGAATCTTGATGAAGCATTCAAAACTAATTTGGGAACACAGCAAATGTTGATTTACTTGCATGTTCTTTATTTGTCTTTTTGTGGTTTACTGCTCAATTGGACAGTGAAAATGTGCAATTCCATACAACTTAGTGAGCTTCACATACGGCCTTTTAAAAGGTGACCATAAACCTTTACATCAGTATGCCATCAATCAGTGAATGGCTTGTCTTCATGAGCATGCTTGCTGATACTATCCTTAACGTTTATCATGTGTGTCATGACACTTGATAAGTTTTTGTGTAATTTGGAATGGAAGGATGAATAACAACGTAATGTGCTTTTTAATTTGCCATGTTGAAATACTTGTAGGGATCATTTAAAGGCTTAATATATGAATGAAAATTAACAGCCCATACATTGCTGTGCAATAAAAATCTTTTATCAATGTGAAGTAGCCTAGTTTGATATTGTTACCTCTTTGTAATCTGTATCCAGAAAATACATCGGGCAATATTTTGTTTGCTCAGTGCCACTGGTCAAGGTTTAGATTACTGCACCATCTGTTATACAAATTTGAACAGTGAAAGTTTCCTTCTAATATCTGGTATATCTTTTGAAATAATGTAATGCAGTACTTGTAATTCTTCAGCTCTCTTGCGATCTGTTTCAATTACGCAACAAACCAAGTTCTTTTGATAAAATAAAAATGCTTTCTATTTCATATTTGTGTATCTTCCGCTGATTTGCTTCCACAAAAAATAATCCTTTATTTTTTTTTAAATATATAATGCTTTATGTTGTTTTATTTTGTAAAACATACATTTAATTATTCCAAAATAATATTTTTGCTCATCCAATTAAATTACTGCTTATTTCAGCATATAAAGTGGACCAGATAAGTAGAGTCCCCATTTTCATGGTTTTATCATATAATCAACAAGCATACAAGTGTACCCCCCCCGCCCCCCCATATTTTCTGCAAGGCTGGTCCTCCCAGCGACAACCCAAACTTTTTTTTTACAACGTCCCAATCACCAAGTAACAAATCTGTAAATTAAGCAAGCAAGTAAAAAAAAAAAATTTGCTTCTGGCCGGGAAAGATGCCAAATGGAGCTGGGTCTAAGTCTTCAGCATCGGCCAGAGTCGGCGACAGCCACTCCATTCTCAACGTCAGTCGTGGTGCCGTCCACGTCGAAGATGTCGCCTCACTGACCAAGTGTGGTCAGTGCCTAAACCATGGCTATGTGTTGGTCTTGGGGGCACCAGTTCCCAGGCAGGAGCAGGGACCTCGGACTCCTGAGCAAGAGCAGGGATCTCGGGCTCCACAATTGTAAAATGGGTGGGTTGTGGCAGTGGTGGGGAGGTTCTTCCAGGGTCATCTTACATGGCGAATCTACATCGAACGTTTTTTTTTAGTTGAATTTAAGGCCTCATTTTTCTATCTGGCGTATAAGACGACCCTGATTTTTTGAATGATTTTTTGAGGGTTTCAAAGGTCGATGTATGCCAAAATGTACAGTAAGTAATTGCAAGGATCAGAATGTTCAGTCGCTCAGTTTGATCTAGCGTAGTAGTTCTCAACCTTTTTTTTCCAACTCACATTCCACTTTAAGTAATCCCTTACCAACCACAGAGCAATCTTACATGGATGCCACTGAAGCAGAGGTTTCATCAAAGATAGCTGGACTGGCCTGAGGTAAATTCTCCCCGTGTGCAAATAATTCATAACTGCAAATAATTCATGGGTTGCAGTTCCACACTTGATCTATTCCTGCTCCCACTGGTTCAACAATACGCCAGGTTGTGCCGGTACCTCAGGAAAGATGGAATGGAGAAAATAAAATTGGAGAAAACCTTTCTTTTCAAATTTCAAAATGTGCTCATTTCAATCCTCATTTTTCTGGAAATTTGAACTCATGATGATAACAGCTGGGCAGCTGCCAAATATGATGTATAATTTATTTTTACTTTTGATTGCTGTTTATTTTTGTCAGGGATAAATGTGATCAAAGCTTCAACACATTTCTCCTTTGGTGAAAATTCTTTAAAGGGTTGCTTAATTTGATGTGATTTTGTTATTTCCAAAGGCAAATGGATTTAGACACAACCAATAGTAATTTATTTATTTATTTTGAATACTTCATGGTGTCCCCTGATTAGCTCCCAACTGTTTCAACATCTTTGTGTATCATTACAAACATCTATGTTTGTAAATTTGACTCTACATTTTTTTTATATAGGGACTCCTTTGTTCATCCATCCCTGCCCATCACTTGCCCACCTGGTACTTAGCCCCTCCTTCCTCACCACTTTTCAGCACCAAAATTTCACCTCCGAGTCTGTTCAGGTTATTTACGACATCCAGTGCCCCCAGTGTGGCCTCCTCTACTTCAGGGAGACTGGACACCGGCTGGGAGATCACTTCATTGAGCATCTTCACTCTTGAGAGTTGCTACTCAAACTCAAAACCTTACCTACCTCTTAACCCTCTTTTTTTCATCAATGTGCCTATCTTAGAGTCTTTTAAATGTCATTGTTAAGTCAGCCTCCACCACCACTCCTGGCAATATTTTCTAGGCACCAACCTCTCTTTGTGTGGGGGGGGGTAACGGGATGGGGCATCTCCCCTAAACTTACTTCCCCTCACTTTGTGGTTTACTGCTCTGCTGGGACAGTGAAAATGTGCAATTCCATACAACTTAGTGAGCTTCACATACAGCCTTTTAAAAGGTGACCATAAACCTTCGCATCAGTATGCCATCAATCAGTGAATGGCTTGTCTTCATGAGCATGCTTGACATTTATCATTTGCGTCATGACCATTGATTAGTTTTTGTGTAATTTGGATTGGAAGGATGAATAACAGCGTAACATGCATGTTAACTTGCCATGTGTCCTCTGGCATTTGCCACACTCACCCTGGGGAAAAAAGGCACTGGCTGTCGATGCTTTTCATAATCTTGTAGGCATCTATTAAGTCACTGCTCCAAAGACAAAAGCCGTAGCTCTTAACCTTGCCTCCCTCATAAGACACCATCTCCAGTCCAGGCACCCCCTCCATACCTTCCATATCCTTCCCGTGTTACAGAATGGGTTAATAAAATAATGATAAAATATATCTTAAAAAGATTGCAACAAGGTTTAATAATACTGTTGAATATGTTTTAAACTGAATTGGCAGGGGGTAGGGAACTAGACTGATAGGGAAATGTAGAATGGGTTAATAAAATAATGATAAAATATATCTTCAAAAGTTTGCAACATGGTTTAATAATGCTGTTGGATATGTTTTAAACTGAATTGGCAGGGGGTAGGGAACTAGACTGATAGGGAAATGTAGAATGGGTTAATAAAATAATGATAAAATATATCTTCAAAAGTTTGCAACATGGTTTAATAATGCTGTTGGATATGTTTTAAACTGAATTGGCAGGGGGTAGGGAACTAGACTGATAGGGAAATGTAGAATGGGTTAATAAAATGATAAAATATATCTTCAAAAGTTTGCAACATGGTTTAATAATGCTGTTGGATATGTTTTAAACTGAATTGGCAGGGGGTAGGGAACCAGACTGATAGGGAAATGTATAGGAAGGAAAACATAGGGGTAGTTCCAATAGTCTGTGAAATCTCAAAGCCGGAAGGAGCAAAGAGGGATAGGAGAGTTTCAGAGAGGGTGTCAGGCAGCCAATTGGAGAGAGCAGGATGGTACAGTTTCAAGGTTTTGTATATGAATGCACGGAGTGTAAGGAATAAAATGGATAAGCTTGAGTCGCAAACCGCAAATGGACATTGGAGGAAATGATGATATTGGAGTTACGGAAACATGGCTGCAGGAGGGACAGGATTGGGAAATTAATGTTCCAGGATATATGTCCTATCGAAAAGACAGAAAGTTAGGTAGAGGAGGTGGGGTGGCTCTGTTGGTGAAGAATGAAATTCAGGCGATGGAAAGGAAAGACATTGAATCAGGTGGAGTAGAGTCTGTTTGGATAGAGTTGAAAAGTTGCAAAGGCAAAAGAACCATAATGGGGTTTATATACAGACCTCCAAACAGTGGCTCTGATGTGGGAATCAGTATAAATAAAGAATTAAAAATGGCATGTCAGAGTGGAAGTGATACAGTAGTTATGGGTGACTTCAACTTGCAAGTGGACTGGGAAAATCAAGTAGGTGTGGGAAAGCTAGAGAATGAGTTTATTGAATGTCTCTGAGATACATACTTGGAGCAGCTTGTGATGGAACCTACCAGGGGGAAGTCGATTCTGGACTTGAAACTGATTAATCTTTTATTGCTGAACTGGTGCCAGCGATCCAAGTTTCTGGTTGAAGTCTGCTGTTCTGAGAGGGGTTATGTGGTTTTGCAAAGAGAGAGAAAAATAATCTGGAAAAAGAAGAAAAAGCCACGAGGGGGCAAGTTTCTTCGGAAAGACACTTAAGTGGCTGATTGAAGGAGGTCAGTTTATGAGTGTCCAATGAACAATGAATATCTCTCTCTGAAACCAACAAAGACCTTCCTGAGTGGTAACAATTTAAGTTAAAGCAACAGAGCCTGGTGAATATAATATCTGTTCAATTCTGTGCACAGTATGGAGAATTGCCTGATACCAGTGAACTTGGAGAAGTAAAAAGTGAATGATTGGACAGTGAAATAACGAACTTTCCTGAACATATACACATGACATACATATGCATTTAGGATTAGAAGGGGGTTAAGTTAAATAGTAATAAGTTAAATATTGGTCTTATGATTATGTATGAAGAAAATTAAAAACATTTTTGTTTAAATAACCATTGCCTTGGTGAATTTCTATTGCTGTGTGTTTTTGGAGTCCTCTGGGTTTGTTACACCTATAATGAGGCGACTAGAACTGAACACAATATTCTAAGTGTGGTCTCACCAGAGATTTATAAAGCTGTAACATTACCTCATGACTCTTGAATTCTTCCCCAATTAATTAAGGCCAGCGTACCATAAGCCTTCTTAACTACACTATCAACCTGTGTGGCAACCTTGAGAGATCTATGCATTTGAACCCCAAGGTCTCTCTGTTCATCCACCCTGTTAAGAATTCTGTGATTAACTATGTACTCTGCCTCAAGTTTGATCTTCCAAAATGCATCATCTCACACACATTCCAAGGGAAAACATGCAAACTCCATGAAGACACCACCAAAGATCAGGACTTAAGCCTGATTACTGTATATACTGTGTCATAGTCGAGTTTTGAGGATCAATTACTTGAGTCAAAATTGGGGGTCCACTTTTACACCTGAGATACTACTTCAAGTCAAGTCAAGTCACCTTTACCATTCATACTATTCTTGCATGGTAAAAATGAGATAGCATTTCTCCAGGACCACGGAGCATATTTACATAAATATAAGAATAGGTTAAACACATTGAAATATTAAAATATTAAGACATATTCAGTAAAAGTCCACAGTACTATCCACATGTTCTGGGAATTCAGGAGCCTGATGGCCTGGGGGAAAATCTGTTGCACAATATGGACGTCAATGCCTGAGTGCTACGGTACCTCCTACCAGAAGGCAGAAGAGAGAACAGTTTACGTGAGGGGTGTGTGGAGTCCTTCACAATGTTTATTGCCTTTCGCCTGCATCGAGTGTTGTCGATGTTCATGGTAGGAAGAGAGCTCCTAATGATCTTTTCCACTGACTTCACTATCCTCTGCAGGGTCTTGCGGTCCAAGGATGTGCAGCTTCCAAACCGTGATGCAGTGGCTCAGATGCTCTCAATACATCCTCTGTAGAATGTAGTGAGGATGGAGGGTGGGAGATAACTTCCCTCAGCCTTCACAGGAAGTAGAGGCGCTTCTGGGCTTTCTTAGCTACGTAGCTACGTTAGGGACCAGGTAAGATTCTCTGCCAAGTGCACTCCAAGGAACTTGATATTCTGACGACCTCAATGGTTGAGCTGCGCCAATGATCAGCGGAGCTTAGTCCCCCCGGCCCTGAAGTCGACAACCATCTCTTATGTTTTTTTAATGTTCAGATACAAGTTGTTGGCTCTGCACCAGTCAGTTAGCGACTGCACTTCATCTGTGTGCACTGACTCATTATTCTTACTGATCGGCGGGTGGTGGGGGGGGGAGGTTGGTGGTGGCGCTGCCTACCTGCCTGCCTACCACAGACCTCCTCATGTGGCAGCACCTCTACCTTCCCCCTCCCTCCAGCATAGCAGACAAATGCGCTCCTATTATTTCCTGGAGACTAGTGACGTGTACTGCTAGATGCTAGTGGCGCTAGGCTGCAGGTCACCATACCTCATTTGGGGGGGGTAGCACTGGCCACAAGAGGGTGGGGGAGGTCACAATCCCTCATTTAGGGGAGGTGCAATTAAATTAGAATTTCAATTCAGTGGAAGTTTGCAGACGCCCTCAAGGTCTGTCAGGGTCAACAACCGAGGATAAACTTCTTTCTGAACAGCTCTGGACTGATGTGTGGAGGTGCTGTGAAAGCTTCTGGGTGATAGACATCTGCTCCATTCAATTTGTGGTGCACAAAGCATCAGTGAATATTACAGAAATGTGAACTTTGGTCTGGTTGATGTTTTTGCGATAGAACAGGGTGAAGGCAGGGATATGCAGTGATGACCGCAAGTGACACAAATGCTTGGCCACCACCTATCGCAGGGGTGGCCAACCTTTTAATTTTTAATTTAGGCATACAGCACGGGAATAGGCCATTCCAGCCCACGAGTCCATACCGGGAATGTAAGATAATTGGGCAGCACAGACTCGAGGGCCAAAAGGGCCTTTTCCCATTCTATATGTCTAAATTAAAAATTGAAAGATTGGTCACTCCTGATCCTAACCTACATCTCCCCCAAAGGACTTTGTATTCAGTTATGATACACATGCTTTTCCAAATAAAATTCTTATTTGATTAATGATAATTTAATTATTAATGATGCCAAGGCATCCAAGGTTATGGGGAGAAAGCCAGGCATTGGGGTTGAATGGGAAAATGGACCAGCTCATGATTAAATGGTCTCAATGGGCAGAATGGCCTATTTCTGCTCCTGTCTTATTATCTTATAATGGGTTCATTGTCATACACATGAGTACAATGTACTAAATTTCTTACTTGTAGCAGAGAACTAGGCACTTTGTAAACAAAAACTCCAGTAGTATATATTAAATGGCTGTATAAAAATAGATAATAAATATTCACATGTACAATAGTGCAAGAAAAAAGTCATTTCAATGGTAAAGATGGTCCTGGAGTAGGGTAGTGAGGGGATGTTCAAGAACCTGATAGTCGTTCGAAAAAAAACTGTTCTTGAACTGAGAGCAACTGGAATTTGCACCCACTTTCTGAAGGTAGCGGTGAGAAGAGGTTGTGATCCAGGGTGATGGGGTCCTTTCTGATGTTGGCTGCCTTCTTGAGGCAGTGCCTCACATAGATTTCTTCAGTGGATGGGACGGCTCAGCCCATAATGATCTTAGCTATGTTTACTACATTTTTCACCTTTCTGCATTCCTGGGGAATTGAATTACCAAAGTAGGCTGTGTGTCACCCATCACTATACGTTCCACAGTGCACACTGTAGAAGTTTGATAGAGGATTTGATGTTATGTCACATTTCCTCAGAAAGTATAAGGTTTAGTGTGCCTTCTTCTTGATTGTCTCAATGTGCTAGGTGCAGGAACAGTCTTCTGATATATCCAGGAACTTGAAGGTATGAATTTTCCCCACCACTGTCCCATCAATGTGGACAGGTCTCTTGGCCTCCCTTTCCTAAAAGCAAAATAAGCTTCTTTGACTTTTTTATATTGAGAGCAAGTTCTTGATCTCCATCCTGTATTCTGATATGTAATTTCCTGCTATTCAGCCAACAACAGGAGTGTTATCAGTGAATTTGTAGATTGTGTTGCAGACAAACTAAGCTGTGCAGTTATGACTCTGCAGGGAGTATAGCAGGGGACTAAGCACGTAGCCTTGAGGCTCATCTGTGTTGATGGTCAGTGAAGAGGAGGTGATGTAGTTATTGACTATGAACAATAGCTTGATGTAGGTGTACCTGGGAACGAGCTGGTCTAATGCAGAATGGAGGGCCAGGGAGATGGCATTTGCTGTCCACCTGTTATCATGATAAGGCAAGCTTTAAGTGGACCCAGATCCTCCCTGAGATAAGAGTAGTTCCTTCTCCAACCAACCTCCAAAGCACTTCATAGTGGTAGATTCCGATGCCTCTGGCAAAATTTTAATTTTTTTTTATTTTTCACACTATGAACCATATTAACCAAAATACACAAACATTTCCCTCTTGAATATACACAGTGTCATTTTTTCCCTTTTTCCCCCCTCCCTTCCCTCCCTCCTTCACCCCCCTCCCCACCCACTTAACGTTCAACCCATTAAAATAAACCCATTAAACAATGTCATCACACAATGAAAATAAACAAGAAATTTGTGTCATCTACTTTTACATACTGGGTCAGTTCATTTCGTCTTCTTCTCATTCTATAATTTTAAGGGGTGGAGGTCCGCGGTAGGCCCTCTCTGTTGTGTTCCATGTACGGTTCCCAAATTTGTTCGAATACTTTGATATTATTTCTTAAATTATATGTTATTTTTTCCAATGGAATACATTTATTCATTTCCATGTACCATTGCTGTACTCTCAGGCTCTCTTCTGATTTCCAAGTTGACATAATACATTTTTTTGCTACAGCTAAGTCTATCATAATAAATCTTTTTTGTGCTCCATCCAAATCGAGGCCAAGTTCTTTACTTCTTATATTACTTAGAGGAAAGATCTCTGGATTTTTTGGTATGTTGCTTTTTGTGATTTTATTTAATATCTGATTTAGATCTTCCCAAAACTTTTCCACTTTCTCACATGCCCAAATTACATGTACTGTTGTTCCTGTTTCCTCCTTACAGCGAAAACATCTGTCTGATACTGTTGGGTCCCATTTATTTAACATTTGATGTATAGCCTGTGTAACCAATTATATTGTATCAAGCATAACCTTGTGTTTATTGTATTTCTCATAGTTCTGGAGCATAGCTTTTCCCATGTTTCATTCTTTATCTTTATGTTTAGATCTTGTTCCCACTTTTTTTTTGGGTTTACAGCTTATTTCCTCGTTCTCTTTCTCTTGCAGCTTGATATGTATGTTTGTTATAAATCTTTTAATTATCATTTTGTGGCCAATAGTTGTTGAAGCAGGTCACCTTCCTCTTTTTGGGCACTGGTATGAAGGATATCCTTTTGAAGACGGTACGGACCTCAAAATGTTGCAGCGAGAAGTTGAAAATGACTGCAAAGATTCCGGCCAGTGGGATTGCACAGGTTTTAAGGACATGGCCAGGTACACTGTCTGGACCAGATTGTTAACATTGATTCATTTTCTGTTCATCAAGGAATATTATTCCTCTTCCTTCACATTTTCATTATTCTCAATATTTTGCCTTTATATTCAGTTTGTACTTTTTATCACAAAGTGAAGGAGACTAACTAGATCATTTGTCGATCTTAGAGATTGTACATAAACTGGGATTCACTAGAAGTGTGTCGTACTGACGACTGCCCCCCCCCCCCCACTTCCCAGCTCCTCCCCCGGGGGCCCGTATATGACCCTGGTTTCCCGCCTAAACCCAGAACCCCTCTGAAGCCTGTTCAGGAACCCTACCTGTGTTATAAGCTAATAAAAGTGTTAGTTCCCCCTCCAGTCGAGTGTGAGCTTTTATCGACGCTACACATGCATTAAAGCACTGGCAAAGACTTAAAGTGTACTCTTACAGAAAGATCTGTTGATCAAAGCAACAGACTTAACTTGAACTAAACAATTATCTTTCGTACCTTCATAGAATTGAAATTCTTCCTCCCAGTTGTAAACTATGTTATAGAGAAGCAGAGTGGAAGAGAGAAGTGGAATATTTATTCATCATTTTCACCCTTTACCTCTCTCCTCCCTCACTCGTCTCCCTCTCTCTTCTCCTGCTAACCATGCCATCCTCAATAACTTTGCCACCCACACTAACCGTGCTGCTAATCTTCTTCACAATGTTTTTTTTTAATTCATTCAAAGGAAGTCAACTTCACAGACTAAGCCAGCATTCAATTTGCTCGTCCCTAATTGCCCATGAGAAGATGCACTGAGCGGCTATCGGATGATAAGGGTAGGAGTAGAACTCCACTCATCGAGTCTGCTTCTCCATTGAAATCATGGCTGGTGTATTTTCCTGCCTTCTCTCCATAACCTTTGACACCCTTACTAATCAAGAACACAATGAATGACTTGACTTTCACAGCTGTCAGAAGCATTGAATTCCACAGACTCATCACTCTCTGGGTAAAGAAATTTCCCATGATCTCTGTTCTAAAAAGGTGGGTTTTTTTAAATTCTGAGGCTGTGCCCTCTGGTCCTCGACTCCCCACTATTGGAAACACCTTCTCTACATCCACTTTATCCAGCCCTATCAACAATAAATAGGTTTCAATGTGATTCCCCCTAAACTCCATCATATAGGCCCACAGGCATCAATTACTCCTCAAACATTATCCTTTATCCCAGGGATAATTCTCGTAAACTTCCTCTGTACCCACTCCAGTGCCAGCACTTCCTTCTTTAGATCTGGGAATAACAACTGCTCATAATACTCCAAATGTGGCCTGACTAATGCTTTACAAATCCTCAGGATTACATCCTTGCTTTTATATTCCAGTCTTCTGTGTTTCCAAGAATCAATTGTAGCCTGTTTAGATCACAAGATATAGGAAGTAGGCTATTCAGCCCATCGAGTCCACTCTGGCATTCATCATGAGCTGATTCACTCTCGCTCTCAAAATGAATGCTAACATTGCATCTACAGTACCTTGTGTACTACTAACTCAATCTGCAAGTTAACCTGTAGTGAATCCTGCTGTGGGACATCCAAGTCCCTTTGAACATCTGCTTTTTGAATTCTCTCCCTGTTTAGAAAATAGTCTCCTTCTTTATTCCTTCTACCAAAGTGCATGACCATACACTTCCCTGCGCCGTGTTCCATCTGCCACTTCTTTGCCCATTCTCCCAACCTGTTCCAAGTCTCTCTTGCTTCTTCAATACTACCTGCCTCTCCACATATCTTTGTGTTAATCGCAAACTTAGCCATAAAGCCATCAATCCCATGATCTAAATAATGGCGGCATGGTTAGCGTAGCAGTTAGAGGGTTGCTAGTACAGCACCAACAACTGGGGGTTAAATCCTTCACTTTCTATAAGGAGCTTGGATGTTCTTTTCTTGTCTACTTGGGTTTTCCCCCAGGTGCTACGGGTTTCCTCTCACCTTCCAAAACATGTGGGGTTGTAGGTTAACGTGGCTGTAATTGGGCAGTATGGGTTTAAATGGCCGGAATTGGCTTTTACTGTGCGGTAAATAAAAAGTAGCAGACCTAACAGCCAGCCAGAAAGGCCCCTTTATTTCCACTCTTTACCTTCTGCCGGTTAGCCAAGCTTCTATCCATGCTCATACCTTTCTTATGTGCTCCTATAGCAAATTGTCCAAGGCCAGAAAATCCACATAAACAGCAACTACTGATTCTCCTTTGTCTGTCCTTGTTACTTTCTCAAAGGACATTAACAGATTTGTCAGGACTAGTTTATCTTGTGCTTTTAAGTACTCTGAAACCCTGACACGGTTAATGCAATGGTTAGTGCGATGCTATTACAGTGCCAGCGACCTTGGTTCACATATGGTGCTGCCCATAAAGAGGTTCTCCCTGTGTCTGCATGGGCTTCCTCTGGGTCTCCGGTTTCCTCCCTTCTAAATGCTTGGGGATTGTAGGCTATTTGGTCTATTGGGTGGCAGGGTCTTGTGGACCGGAAGAACCTGTTACCATGCTATGTCTAAATTTAAAAATAAACAAAATCAATAATGGACTCAACCACTGAAATTAAGATAGTTTCCTGTAAAAACACAACGCTGGAGAAATTCACCTGGTCAAATAATGTACTTTATGCCGCAAAGATAAAGATGCATAACCAACTTTTTGGGGTTGAACTAAACAATTATCTTTTGTTCCCACATTTGTACCTTCATAGAACTGAAATTCTTCCTCCCAGTTGTAAACTGTCATAGAGAAGCAGAGTGGAAGAGAGAAGTGGAATATTTATTCATCATTTTCACCCTCTACCTCTCTCCTCCTTCTCTCGTCAAGGTATGAAAAAATGTCAGCAGGCGCCCAAACAAAATGGTGGGAGGTAAGAGGCGGGGAGGAGCATGGTCCCTCAGAGGAGGTAATAGGTGGATAAGGGAGGGAGGGCACACCAGCAAACTTGGGGCGGGGGGAGGAATGGCTCTGTGAATGGAGAGGGAAGGGGGTGGAGAGCTGGAAGAAAGACAAAGGGAAAAGGGAAGGGAGGGAGAATGGAGAGTAGGCTAGCAGAAACCAGAGAAGTCGATGTTAATGCCATCCAGTTGGATAGTGTCCAGACAGAAAATCAAGTGTTGTTCCTTCAATTTATGGGTGGTCTTGGGATAGTTCATGAGGCCATGGACAGACATGTGAACATGGGAGAGGGCACAGAGTTTAAAGTGGTTGGCCACTGGGAGATCCCTGTCACTGATTCGGAGAGCGAAGGTGCTCAAGCAATATCCCAGTCTGCGCCCAGTCTCTCTGATGTAGAGAAGGCTCCCTACAAAGGGAGCACTGGATGCAGTAAATCAATCCTGGGGATTCAACAAGCACTGCATCACTTGAAAGGACTGTTTAGGGCTGGTGGTGATGAAGGAGGTGTGGGCACATGCGGCTGTTCCTGCAGCCACAGAGATAGGTACCAAGGGGGCAATTAGTGGGAAGGATTGAGTGAACGAGGGACTCATGGAGGCAGTGATCCTTATGGGAGGCAGAGAGGGGAAGATGTGTCTAGTGGTAGGATATGTACTGTTATAGGTGGCAGAAATTTTGGGGGGTGTTGGATGCGGAGGCAGTGGTAGGTAAGGACAAGGGGAATCCTGGGTTTGTTATGTCTGGGGGCAGAAGGGGCCAGGGCAGATGAGCAGAAAAAGGAGGTGATGTGGGTGAGGGCTGAATTGATGGTGGTGGAGGAGAAGCCACGTTTGTGGAAGAAGGCAGAGATTTCAGATGATCAGAACTGGAAGACCTCATCTTGGGAACAGATGCGGTGGAGATGGGAGAATTGAGAGAAGGGAATAGAATCCTTGCAGGAGATTGGGTGTGAAGAAGTGTAGTCACTGTAGTTGCAGGAGTTGGTGGGTTCTCCCCCTGCCTCTTCCCCCTACCATTTGTTTGGGCACCTGCTGACATTTGTTCATACCTTGATGAAGAGCTCAAGCCGAAGCATTGTTTATGCATCTTTATTTTTGCTAATATAAAGTACATTGTTTGACCTGCTACATTTCTCTAGTATTGTGTTTTTACTTCAACCACAGTGTCTGTGGACTTTCATGTTTAACTTCTATAATTTCCTGTCTTTTGCTTCTCTTCCATCTTAAAGAGAGGTGTGAAATTTGCAATTTTCCAGTCGTCTGCAACCATTCCTGATTCAAGTGATTCTTGAAAGATCAAGATCAAGATTTAAGATTCAATTTAATTTCTTTGTAATAAAACAGTCATATTACAAGAAATTGCTTTTGCCTGCTAGATTCACCATCGGCAGAAATTGCCTGAAGAGCCTCTTACAGTCAGGATGAGAAGCAGAGTCCCTGAGGTGACAGAAATTACTAATGTCTTCACAATCTCTTCAGCTACTTAAATCGCTGCAGTCCAAACAAATTGGGAAGACAGAATCTCCTCCCAACGAAGCCACAAAAACTATCTTTGATTAATTTGAAAGTGTAGAATCTGCACTATAGATAATTCCTTCCCTAGACTGTCCATATTCCTGTGGGGCCTTATCTATTTTCAGCTATCAATACCTGCTGTATGAATTTTCAGAAAGCCTTCAATTAAATTATACATAAAAGGTTAACGTGTAAAATTGTGTTGATGCTCGTGTATTGGCATGGATTAAACATTGGTTGAGAGACCAATGTTTAAGGAAGCAGAATGTAGATATTAAATGGAATTTTCATCACAGCAGGGGATAAGACCTACCCACGCACGCACGCACACACACACCACACACACACACACACACACACACACACACACACACACACACACACACACACACACACACACACACACACACACACACACACACACACACACACACCGCCCTCCCACCAACCCAGCTCTTCATAATAAGGATTTGGGATGAGGAAACTGATTGAGATTTCTGAGGAGAATGCAAAAAAGGATTAGATGGATTGAACAAATAGGCAAAAACAGTGGTGATTAAAGCATAACTGGATAAATGTGATTATGTTCCTCAGTAAGGAAAGCAGAAAGTCTGTGAAATATTTAAATGGTGTTCATTATGAAATGTTGATGAATGAAGAGATGGGGTATCCTTGTACAGCAGTTGCTGAAAGCAAACAGGCATGCGCATTGAGCAAATGGTACGCTGCCCTTTATAGCAGAGGATCCGAAAACTGGAGCAAGTCAGTCCCTTGGGATCTCATTCCAGTTTTGTGGGTGGTGATGACTGGTCAGAAGCACAGACTCTTCCCCAAATGGCACAGGACATTGTTGAAAGGAGGGGAGAGTGGACTCCTGCCCTGTAGGCCACAAGTTCTTAAACAATCCTGAGATCTCGATCTTCAAGTACCCTTGTCCTCATTCAAGGCTATGCTGGTAATTGAAGGTGGAGGTAAGCAGCTTCATCAATATCTGCCTTCACAAGCAGATGTCTCCTGAGATATGGGAAGTGATGGAAGATTTCAGTGAACCTTTATTGTCTTAACCATAACCATATAACCATATAACCGTTTACAGGCCATGTCGGCCCTTCAAGTCCGTACCGGTTCACTTGAACAACTCCACTAGCTCCTCCGCAAACTCCTGAGGAAGTAGAGGCTTTCTTCATGATGCTATTGGTGTGTTGGTTCCAGGAAAGATCTTCCAAGATAGTGACTCCCAAGAACCTACATTTGCTCATGTATGGCAAACTGGCCAATTGGATCTAAGCGTCAACTCAAAAGAACAGACCTCAATAATAGTCACTGGCAATGAAATAAATGTTTGTCTTCACTTTTGATTGGTAAACTGGTTGAATTTCCTACCTATTATACAAGCTGATTCGTTTTCAAAACAAAACCCAGGTGGTAGATTCTATGAAAAGCATACGATTCACTCGGCCAGACTATCTCCCAGGTGCAAATGATATGTGTATGTTGTTTAATGGAACATTAAATGAGCACTTACTGTGCTAAGTTTGATGATTATTTGAGCAATGGGAGTTGGTGAGTCAACGTGAGATCCCATTCGTGCATTTGCAGCCATTCCTTTACAGTCCGGAGGGGAGAAGCCATTGAACCTAAATGAGTTAAATTGGACGAATCAACCATAACACAAACTTATGACTGAACATTATTTCTTACATACAAACATCTTTATCCGTAATAAAGGGAGGGAGAGGTGGGCACATTGACTCACTAATTTACATTGCTCAAATAATAATCATCAAACTTCACATAGGTAAGTGCTCATTTAATATTCCATTATTCTTCTCAATGTACTTTGGTTCACCAACATGAGAGTTTGTAGCCCAGTGGCTTATCCTCTTCAGGTGGTCCGACAGAGCATAATCAGTTCAATGGGTCCCCCGTCTGCAGCCTTTGTCAATCTGCCGTGTGTAGGATGGAGGCTGTGAAACTCTGCCCCTCTGAATTTAAAGGCTTATTGTAGAACCTATTAAAAAGGTTCTCTCATTGCTCCATCCCGCTTGGTGGAGAATATCCCATCTTTGAACCTCAGCCCTATTGGCTGCCGAGGTCACTGCTGCTCTAGTTGAATGGGACCCAAATTGAGTAATATCCACTCCAGCCACTCTCATGACCTCCTGCAGTCATCTGGCCTACGTCTGGGATGTAGACCGCTGATGCATTTTTTTATAATATATAAAAAGGTTTTTCTCATTTAGTCTAATATGTTTTGTACATACAACATATCTTTTTAAACAATCCAACACATATAACCATTCGTCCTCTCTGTATGTATACAATGGGAATTTTGTCCCAATTCTCCCCTGCCTGTTATGTTTCAGAATGTCTGTAACTTGAATGCTTACACAGTCCTCCTCCCAACAGATATAGTCCATATGAATACAAGACAAAGTTTGTACCCTCTGGGCCGATGTCAAGGCCACTAACATGATCAACTAATGGGACATGCTACACAAGTCCAAACTGGAAGTTGGCGACAATAATCTTAAATAGTCCAAAACAATCTTTACATCCCAAATTTCATTATATCTGGGAACTGGAGGATACAAGTGGAACACTCCTTCATGAATCTTTTGATCATGGGGTGGTTCATCATCTTATGCTCAGAGTCCTGGAGTGTCAAGAAAGCAACCAGTGCACTCTTTGCTGTATTTACCACGCTACAGCTGGCCCCCTGCACATAAAACATATTGGTTAGGAAATGCATTTCACCTCCGATAGAGGCTGACTGTTCATTTAGTCTGTTTTGGGCACAGTACTTTTTCCATTTCCCCACATAGGAGGTGTACTGATTTTGTGTAGACTTTCTCCAAGATGCCTACAGGATATCCAGAGTTCTAGGCTGCAGAGTGTTTGTGTTGATCCTTGCTCTCCGATCCTGCAACTTAACAAACTTAAGTGAGACAATGGATGAGATACCTTTCAACCAGTTGGATTAGCAGACCTTTGCTTTTTGTGAATACTAACGGACTCCCCACCATAAGCCTTAGGAGTACAGGGAACTGACATTGGGAAGGCCAATTTGGTACTACCAGCAGACCCATGGCCCCGTCACGCATAAAAGTTATATTTAGCCCAATCTATGGTAAGGGCATCAATGGCCTCCACTTTGGGATCTGACAGCCAGGACACATACTTTTCAACCAGGATGTGAACAAATCTATCTCCGGCATGCCAAAAGTGCCTGCTAGCAGTTTCCTAGAGTCCACACCATGCATCATTGAATTTCCTAGACATCAGGTCCACCTGGGTGTTCATCCAACCCGGCAGGAAGGTGGCAGTAACCCAAATATTTCTTTGAATGCACCAGTGCCAAGTCTGAATGGCTAGCTTGTTATAGGAGTCAGATTTAAGACCTCCCATTTTATTGAAGTAGGCTACTGCTGATGTGTTAGAAACTCTGATAGTATTTCCAAATAATTGATACCAGATTTTTAGGCCTCCCTGAGCTCTGAGCCTCCAGCAGAGACCTTTACGATTCGTGGCTCCCCAACCTTCGCCACTACCGTCTGACCTGATGTCCAGGTCCACCTTTCTGAGATCGATCCTTGCGTAAGCCAGTGAGACATTGTCAATGCACCATGCAAGATTGGATTTGGCCTCTCTGGTTAATCTCATGGGCCTGTCAAAATGACCCCTGGCTGCTTTAAGAGCTGAGATTTTGTCCCTTTCCAGGAACATGTAACAGCGGTCCATATTGTACTGCCGGGAAGGTCACTTCCAGTTTTCCAATCAACCTGGCCACTTCTTGTGGAGGGACGAGACTCTGTTATGAGCCCTCTGCAGCCTATCCTAATTTCTGCCACTTTATCCTCAGGCAGGGTAACTTTCATGGCTTCTGTATCAATGATGAAGCCAAGGAATTTTAGTCTCTAAGAAGGTACTAACACTGATTTCTCGGGGTGTATAAGAAACCCCACATGGCTTAATAATCTCAAGGTGGCTGCTTTTTGTTTCCTCAAGCGATCTGCCAACAATAAAAGTATCATCGAGGTAACCCATCACCATTTGCCCCTCTTTCCTGAGCCTTGCAAACGCCATCTTCAGTAACTTGGTAAATGCCCTGGGCGCCGAGTTCAGCCCATCGGGCAAAGACATACTGCCATAACTCTCCCTTCTAGGTAAATTTCAAGGATTTCCTGTACTGTGGGCAGATTGCGACCAAATAATATGCGTTTTGCAAATCTATCGAGGCTGTGTAATACCCCTTACAATACAGCGGCATCACAGAATATATGTTATCCATTTTAAAATGCCTGTACAAGACATATTCGTTAAGATCTGATAGATCCAGTATCACTCTAGTGCCGCCATTTCTTTTGGGTCACGTGAAGATGTTTGATACAAACTCATGTTTTTAATGACTACAACGTTCAATAATGTTTTTCCTTTTTTAACGCCATGTACAGCCTCCGCAGTTGCGGACTGCATATGTATATATATATATATATTTCACTGTCTGCCGAATAGAAGCATCAGTGGTAATATTACACCATCTGTCATAGAATAGCGTTAATTGACCGCTAACCATTAAAGCCTTGTAATTATTAAGTGTACTCAACTGGTTTTGCGTAGTGCTCACTTCCTCGGCCCGCCTAGTCTGTGGACTGGTGGATTCTGGGCCCACCTCCACAAAATACTTTGAGCGGGAAAATTCTGCTGCCACTGTCTCCACGAAGGGCAT
The DNA here is from genome assembly GCF_036971445.1 of Narcine bancroftii. Lineage (NCBI taxonomy): Eukaryota > Metazoa > Chordata > Chondrichthyes > Torpediniformes > Narcinidae > Narcine > Narcine bancroftii. Next base: position 221,513,749 of record NC_091474.1, on the reverse strand, counting down.
TGCCCTAAAAAAGACCTACTGGCTATTGCTGCTTGGAGCGGGAAACCACCTCAGATAACCCACTTAAATTCCCCTGCATACCTGAATTGGGGGGAAACACAACAGGTTCTCTAGGATCTCTGACCATGCCAGCCACTGCCCTCTCCTGCTCATTCAAATCTTTCACCTGTTTGCTAAGGTCATCACTAAATAGAAATTTCGTTACAGGGTTAGATGGTCTGCACAAATGAGTGAATCTTTCATTTAGGTCGGGCTTAATCAGCTTCTTCCTGAAGGCATTAAGTTCATAGTTTGCATGGGATAACAGCCCTAAAGCTTCTTGTTGGGTCTCTGATAAATTGTGTGAGTTTTTGTGTGAATGCAGTGATACCTTTTACCAGTGACCCCTGTAGTTTTTGCAATTTCAGTCTTTTTCCCTTGTGGGAACATTCAAATTGTCCTTTATCGCAGGGTTTACCTTGGGCACCTCCAACAGAGGGCAGTTAATAGGGTAGGGGTACTTCCTAATGGATTCTTCTGGTACCATCTCCTGAAAAGCATCCGATACCATATTAGTTATTGACCCCACAATATTATCCTCTAGCGGCTGGCCAATACCTCTTGGTACAGCAAACTTTGCAGCAATCGCCAGTATATAGCTCTCATCTTGACTGGCCTGAACAGTGTATGGGGATTTGGGTGTCTTGGCCTCCATTACTGGCCCTTCATCGTCGTTCCATGTTATAATCATAAGATCCTCCCCCTGTTCTGATGGTCTTGGAAATTTACTCACCATGGCCATCACCAGTTCCTCCAATTTGTCCAGAAGATCTACAATTTTGTTGCTGGTTGAGGCCTCTACTCTCTGGCAGGCCTTACCCTCGGACTCTGATCGGGTAAGTGCCCATCGTGCACAGACCACATCCCTCCTTGGGCTTTTTCTGCAGCTGGCAGTTATTCTCGCCCGACAAGTGGGTGGCTTCAGTACGCGATTCGTTAGGTTAAAATCAGGTCTTACCTGCTCTTGTGTGGGGTACGCCCCTCTGCTGCCGCTCGATGTACTGAGGTCCAAACGTCTCATGCAGCTCGCCTCATGTGGGAGCATAATAGTATCACTGTCTGTTTTTTGAGACCCCGACTTCCACGAAGCCAGGTCAGATTTAGACCCCACCTTCAGCGAGAGTAGATCTCTGTTGCCTGATCCCACTCTTAGCAGAGGTAGATCGGCATCACTGCTATCGATCTCAGACCCCAACTTCAGCAAAGCCAGGTCAGTGCAGCCAGCCTTGGGCCCCACTTCCAGTGAAGGTAGGCCACTGCCGCCTGATCCCACCCCCAGAGGAGGTAGATTGGCCTTGCTGCTCCTCATCTGGGTCACTACACCCCAGCAGGCCTGCTGGGCTTTTGATACTGTCGAAGCGCTACAGGTGGTCTTTTTGGAGGCCTTCCTCCTCAAGCTCCTGCCACCCAGCCCCTCATTGGGACCTGGGAACCTCCCTTCGGCTGTCCCGGACCTTTTCCTGTATACCTCCACCTCCGGGGGGCTACTTCGGGACCTCCACTCATTGGGACCCAAGAGCCTCCTACTGGTCATCCCAGAATATTTTCCGCCCACCTCCTTCTCTCCAGAGGGTTTGTTCGGGTGTTTGATTCCATTTATGGATCGCTCACCTGCGATCTCACACCGTTTTAGCGCTTTTTTGCTCCTGCGCAAAAAAAACGTGCTGCTCTTCGCAAGTCAATGGATGTAATGGCTGTGCATGCTCCAATGGGATCTCACGTTGCTGATCCAACGTATATTGTGAAGAGTAATGGTCCATTCTCTCCAGTTAAATGCTCTTTCTGCAGCACTATTACTGGAAGTTGAACAGATTCTCATGGTTTATGAAAATCAGCTCTACTCTTGTGAGAAGTATGTTGGGGGTGTGCTGCAATGTGGCAAAAATGTTGGGGTTGTAATACAGCCAAGATTCACTGAGAATAGATTGGTGGAGAATATCTCTGCTTCAGCGCTGCCATGGAGCAAATACAAGACAGAGATGAATTTCTGTGGGCAGCGGCGGAGGACCATCTCGCCAATTTGCTTGATGGAGTTAATGAGACTGAGAAGACCATGCACAGAGGCTGGTCCTGTTTCTTGCCTTTTCTTAGCAGTGTCACTCAGTGAAGATCTTCCCCATTCAGCCTGTGAAGAGATGGAATCCATACTGAACTTTGAACAGCAGCTCCCTGCCGACTGGAAGGAGCCAGACGATGATGTTCCTTGAAGCAGACAGGAGAGTGACTCCTCCGACATTAGCACAGGACCGTTTCCTGAAGATAGCCATTGTAACAGTAACTCTGAAATATCCTCCTCTGTAGTAAACAAAAAGTATTGGAGAATCTCAGCAGTTCACCCAGCATCCATAGGAAGTAAAAGGCAATTAGTGTTTCGGGCCTTAGGAATTCTGTGAACTTCCCATGTGGGGCCTTGTCAAAGGCATTACTAGCATCCATGTAGACAACATCCATGGCATTTCCTTCATCAACTTTCCTATTAACTTCCTTAAAAAAACTCTACAAGATTAGTTATACATGACCTACCATGCTCAAAGCCATGTTGGCTATCCCTAATTAGTCCATCTATCCAAGTACTTGTACATCAGTCTCTTAGGATAGCTTCCAACAACTTACCCACTACTGACATCAAGCTCACCAGCGGATCATTACCCAGACTATTCTCAGAGCCTTCCTTAAACAACAGAACAGCATCAGCTTTCATCCAATCCTTCAACACCTCACCCATGGACAAGGAAGTTTAAATATCCCTGTTAGAGCCGCTGCAATTTCTACACTAACTTCCCTCAAGATCCGAGTGAATATATTGCCAGGACCTGGGGATTTATCCACCCTTGTTTGTCTCAAGACAGGAAGTTCCTGCTCCTGTGTAATCTGTTTCACGTCCGTAACCTCACTGCTATTTTGCATCTCTTCTGTAGAAAATGTTAGTCTCCCAAGTAAATACAGATACAAATAATCCATTTTAAGATTTTGCCATCCTTTTGGCTCCATACATAAATGACCACTTTGATCTTCAAGAAGACTAATTTTGTCCACTTTACTCTTGATACATCTCTGTAGAAGCCCTTGGGATTTTCATTCACCTTGTCTGTCAGAGTAATCTTATGTCTCCTTTTAGTTCTCTTAATTCCCTTAAGCATTTTCCTGCATTTCTTATACTCTCACAGACCTCATTTATTCCTTGCTGTCTATGCCAACTATGCACCTCCTTTTTACCATGGCTTCAAATCTCTTGAAACACAAGGTTCCCTCTGCCTGCTAACTTTGCCTTTAATTCTGACAGGAACAAACAATTTCTGTACTCTCAAAAGTTTGCCTTTGAAGGTCTCCCACTGACCAAGCTGATTCTTGCCAAAAAAACAACCTGTTCCAATCCACACTTGCCAGATCCTTTCTGATTCCATCAAAATTGGCCTTTCTCCAATTCAAAATCTCAACCTGAGGACCAGACCTATCATTTTCCCATGATCTTTAAACTTGGAGGAGAAATTTATTCACTCTGAGTGGTGAAACTGGAAGTCACTGCCGTAGAGGGCTGAAGAAGCCAAATGCTGAATAAGAAGATAGATTTCTGGATGCAAAAGGCATGGGGAGGGCGTGGAAATATGAAGTTGAAATAGATGATCAGATATTATTACATTGAATATTATCAGTGGCACTGTTTGGCCTAACATTCAGTGCCAGGGATCGGGACTGAGGTTCAAATCCCACGCTGTCTGTAAGGAGTTTGTACGTTCTCCTTGTGTCTGCGTGGGTTTTCCCCAGGGACTCCAATTTACTCCCATCATTCAAAATGTACCAGGCATGTAGGTTAATTGGGTGGCACAGACTTTTGGACCGAAATGGCCTGTTACCGTGCTATATGTGTCAATTTTTTAAATGGTGGAGTAGGTTCGAAGGGCCAAATGGCCAACTCCTGCTCTTATTTTCTGTTTCTGTGTTGTTAATGTTAGGACGCGTGGTTAGTAATGGATTACTTAAGGTGATATTGAGGGGGAAGAAAAAAAAGTTGAGAACCTTTGGTCAGCACTCAATTCACTTCCCTTGTTTTTTTTTGATCCAAATGATTGTGTTTAAGTTCACTTGATGGCCACAGTCAGATGTTCAATAATGACTACTTTTATTTGGAAACTGGTCGAGCGCCTCCTCCACCTAACATGACTTTGTATTCTGCAGCCAGTTTTCAACTGAGCACTCAAAATCAGTGAACCGGCGCGGACTCGAAAGGTCAACATGGCCTGTTTCCGCTCCGTAAATGGTTATATGGCTATGATCTCTTACCATTGGAAAATACAGGTCATTTCACAAGGTCTATGCTCTTGTCTTCAGGTCAGTGATGCATCATGCAGAAACTTTACTGGGAGTAAGAATAGGTTGTTGAGAGAGTGGACACCTGGCTCCTCTAATTTGGGAAGCATCATCGATGTCTTCCCTTTCTTTTCACATTGCCTTTTAATTATCAGCCAACCTTAGAGAGCAGCAGTGTAAGTTGAACCTGCTATTAGACGGGAACCAAAATTGCAAGTTACATTTGCAGAATCTTTAGATGTATTATGATCAGTCATGGAGAAAAATGACTAATGCCAGTGTACCGGTCACCTACTTCCCACCACGCCTTTGCTCCGTTCTTTCGCCCTCTCTAACTACAATAATGACTGTTCCATTGAGAAAGACAGCTGGAAATTGTTACACAATTGTAATTTTGGCTAATAACGAATGTCGCAAGTTTCACTCTGCTGCTGAATGAAGGCTTTAGTAGGGGAGATAAAGGCTCCCAAGTGGCGACAAGACGTTCGAACCATCATTTAGAAACTAGTTAAGGTGCAGATTAAAAGTGCAGAAGCAGTAAAACCTTGTTTTATAAGCAGACAAGGACAGATGTAAAACAAATACTGTTTGAAGCTTTGAAAGGCAATGTTAGTCATGGAGAGCTGCAACGGGATGAAAATTCCATGATGAATTTCATAGAGTACATAGAGTATTACAGGCCCCTCTGCCCTTGATGTTGTGTAAGTCTACTCAAAAAAAAACAAAACTTTCCCTACCTCAGAACCCTCTATTTTTCTTTCATTCATGTGCCTTGACTAAGAATCTTTTGAAGGTCCCTATTTTACCAGCCTTTACCACCACCACATTCCAGGCACTTGCTCTTCTCTGTGGGTGCCTGGAATGCCTTGCCAGGGATGGTGGTGGAGGCTGAAACTTGAGGGGCATTTAGGAAACTCTTAGACAGGCACTTGGATGAAAGAAAAATAGAGGGTTACAGGGTAGGGAGGGTTTTAAGAGAACATATGGGTTAGCACAATATCAAGGGCCAAAGGGCCTGTACTGGGCTGTAACCCCTGACATTGCCCCTAAATTTTCCTCCCTTTGCTTTGTACAGATGTGCTCTAGTATTTGCTGCTGTCATCCTGTGAAAAATGTGCTGGCTGTCCGCCCTATCTATAATCTTTTACACCTCTATTAAGTCACCTCTCATCCTTCTTCACTCCAGAGAAAAGCCCTTTTAAGCTTGCCTCATAAGACACGTTCTCCAATCTTGTCTTCTCCTCTACATAGCTTCCATCTCCTTCCTGTAATGAGGAGGCTAGAACTGAACACAATATTCCAAGTGTGGTCTAACCAGAGTTTTATAGAGCACAACATTACCTCTCGACATTCAATCCCCCGACTTTATCTACCCTATCAACCTGCACAGGAACCTTGAGAGATCTGTGGATTTGGACCCCAAGGTCCCTCTGTCATCCACCCTGTTAAGAATCCTGCCATTAACCATGTACTGTGCCTTCAAGTTTGACCTTTCAAATTACATCACTTCATACTAATCCAGACTGAACTTCATCTGCCACTTTTCCACACAATTCTGCATCCTGTCTATATCCTGTTGTAACCTATGACAATGTTCTACACCTGCAAAATTACTGAACCATCCTTCCATTTCTTCATCCAGTTCATTTATAAAAGTATGAAGAACAGGGGCCCCAGAACATATCCTTGTGGAAATCCACCAGTCGCTGACCTCCGGGCAGAATGCATTCCATCAACTACTACCCTCTACTTTCTACAGGCAAGCCAATTCTGCATCCACACAGCCAAGTTTCCATGGATCCCATGTCTTGTGACTTTCTGAATGAGTCTATCACATCAAATGCCTTACTAAAATCCATATATTCTACATGTACCGCCTTACCTTCATCAATTTATTTTGTTACCTCCTCAAAAAACTCAGTTAGGCTCATGAGGCATGATCTACTTCTCACAAAGTCATGCTGACTATCCTTGAGAAAACTATATTTCTCTAACTTGGTGAGGAAATAATGGCGGTGCTGCTGGCCCTGCTGTAACAGCAGCACCGTCACTGATGCGGACATGCAGGGAGTGGAGACGCCATGTTCCCCTGTGGGGCCCATCCACCCAGTCCGAATTCCAAAAGCTCTGTACAGGCTTTACACAGCCTGTTAAGGAGCTTACAGTGGTTTATTTTAAAATCCTGTGACCACGGGGTCTGGGCCCAAAATGGTGGCCCCTATGTTAGGCAGAAGCAGCTACGAGGGGTTGCAAACATTGGGGAGATGAAGGATTGGCACAGGACACCAGTTAAACAGGAGGACCAGCCCCTGATTGAAAAGGAGAAGCAGAGGAGACGACCCATGGGATGATTACCATGGCAGCCGGCCAGTGAGGGGCTCTGAAGCTGAAGAATGCACAAGTGGCGGGGCTGCTGGAGACTCGAGGTGAGGAACCCACGCAGGCTGTGGACTGCTGGAGATTGGCTCGAGACTGGTTGAAGGGATACCAGGTATCAGAACCGGGATGCGAGAGGATGCTGGAGTCTTCCTGATCATGTCAGAGGTTTGCATCTAGAGCTTGGTTTGCTCATGGTTTGGACTGAAGGCAGTGTGGCTGCGAAGGCTGCGGGAGCCCTGGAGGTGAATCCATGGACAGTCATTTGCTTCTCTTTCTCTGACTGTAAAGAGCTCTGGGCAATTCCTACTGATAACGAATTTTCGTGTAATATCACATTTTGGGTTTGATTACATGACCATAAAGTAATCTTAAATAAATGCTCATAAATTCTGTCCATAAGAAAACTCTCCAATAATATGCCCACCACTGACATAAAACTCGCTGGTCTATAATGCCCAGGATTCTCCCTATTACCTTTATTAAACAGTTTTTCTCTATCCTCTGGTAACTCCCCTGTGACTAAGGAGGATGCAAACTGCAGTGAACTGGGATTCACTGGTGGTGTGTTGTACTGATGGCTGGACCCATCCCCGTCCGCTCACATATAACCGTGGTTGCTCGCCTCAACTCAGAATCCTTCAGAAGACTACTGTTGAACCTCTACCCATAGTTATAAGCTAATAAAAGTGTATTTTCTCCCTCCAGTTGTGAGAGCTTTTATTCGTGCTACTATTTTATTAGCCTATTCCCTAAATGATGGAAGCGCTACTCAAGCCTGGTAGGGTGCTGATAGACCCTCTGCCCCCCGACGTGGCTGAGGAGTTCATATACTGCTTCCAGGCCCACCTGAACACGACCAGAGACGACATCCACACTGATGAACTCAGGAGGTCCGCACTCGTTTTGAGGGTCGGAACAAAAGAGTATGCAGTCATCAGGGACTGCTCTACTTATGATACTGCCATTGAGGTGTTGAAGGCTTGGTACCTGGTCACAAAATGAGGTCCTAGTGAGGCACCGAGTCACTCTACGTTGCTAATGTCCCAGAGAGACCATCAATGGCTACCTGCTGGATCTGTGGACGCCAGGAAGTGCAGGTACAAAGTGGGTACAGGATGCGTTTGTGAAGAAGAGCAGATCTGGGACACTCTAGTTGTGGGGGTCCACTCGAGGTACATGAGGCAGTGACTGCTCAAGTCAGGTAAGAAGGACCTGGCTAGCCATGTTGAACTGGCCAAATTGTTGGAACAGGCCAAGGTTGAGAAGGATAATCTCAAAGCCAGCGAGCTCGCTCACCCAAGGACCGGCTGCTCCCGCTACCACAGCCCTAACGGCTGCTGCTTCCCATACTAGGGAGTGTTTTTTCTGCGGCAAGAGCCAGCACCCTCGATCCCGTTGCCCGGCTAAAGACTCAGCGTGTTCCAGCTGTGGCAAGAAAGGGCATTGGGCGAGAGTTGCCACTTGAGGGGAAGCCCGTGGCCTGCACCGCTCCTGGATCCGATTCCAGCCACAAGCCGTCTGCCCCAGAATTCACCCAAACCCACTTGGCGATAGACGGTGGCGGTGGCAGAGAGGAAGCGGCGCATAAAGGCTCAGCAGCCATCTTTCCCCGACCCAAATTCAAACCCGGTGCCATCATTGACAGAGGAGGAAGGAGGGCGGCCATCTTGCTGCGCCACGAGGTCGACGCCATCTTACCCACACAGGGCAACCCAGGATGGTGGGGGCCACTCGAGAGAGGAGAATGGAGTCTACAGGGTCCTAGGCTCAATCGTCCTAGATCAGGACAGACCTCACCAGCTCAGCAAATCCATAGTGACTGTGAAGGTTAACGGACATTCCACTAAATGCCTAATCAACACAGGCTCTACTGAAAGTTTCATAGACTCACGGACTGTACAGACATACAACCTAAAGATGTATCCTTCCAATTACCGCATATTCCTTGGGTCTCATTTGCATTTTATGCATATTCAACAACATTGTATAGTTCATCTGTCATTTGAAGGGGGGAATTCTATAAATTTTGCCTATATATATTTTTTTAATACTTTATTTAAAAATTTTAAAACCATGATACATAAAGTTAATAAACACTTAATATAAAATATATAATATCAATAAGTATACATGGCATATAACAGAAAAACCCCTCTATCCTTGATGAATTACTTGATGAATTATGTGCTCCGGTGTTGTTGGGTCTGGACTTCCAGCGTCACCTTAAAAGCATGACCTTGGAGTATTCTGGTCCCCTCCCCCTGTAATAGTTTGGAATGGAGGGCCCCTAAAATCAAAGCCCACATATAACCTCTCCACAATGAATATCGACTCCCCCCCTCCTCTCTTCCCAAATCTGTTCTCGGACTGCAAACCTATTGCTTCCAAGAGCAGGAGATACATTACAGCAGACCGAGGTTTCATAAAGTCTGAGACACAACGTCTGCTCAACGAAGGTATCATCGAACCGAGCACCAGCCCATGGTGAGCACAAGTGATAGTGGTAAAAGGGGAAAACAAGTCCAGGCTAGAAATTGACTATAGCCAAACTATTAATCGTACACATTCCTGGACGCATATCCCCTCCCTCAAATTTCAGACATGGTGAATGATATTGCACAGTATCAGGTCTATTTGATCATCGACCTGAAAGCTGCTTATCACCAGCTGTCAATCCATTCTGAGGACCATCCGTATATGGCATTTGAGGCTAACAGTCGTCTCTATTAATTCCAGATTTTTTAGATTTATCTCTTAGATTATGTATTTTTTCCAAAGGGATACAACTTTGAATTTCACCGTACAAGACCGTGTTGAATGTATGAAAGATCCTACATCCTCACCACATCTAAAGCATGATCTGATAAATCTGACTTCAATCTTTTTATCTTCTGTGGTGTAAGCTATAATTGATGTAAAAAATGGTATTGAACTAATCTGTACCTTACATTATTAGTATTAGTCATAGAATCACTACATAAATTTCCCAAAATTGTTGATCTAATGTAATATTAAAATCTGTTTCTCATCTCTGCCTTGATCTATACAATCCTAATTTAGGAGTTCCTACTTGCAATAACAAATATATCAAATAATTTTTTTTTTACATTCCCATTCCCAATGAGGAGTTCTACCTCAGTACAATTAGGCAAAAACATTGCTGGCCCTAATTTAACTCTCAAATATCCCCTTAGTTGAAAATAACAAAAAAGAGTAGTTCATGGTATATCATATTTGTTCCTCAATTGTTCAAACGACATTAATTGTCCTCTCTCAAAGCAGTCTTCCACATTAACAATTCCTTTACAATACCATGTATTTAAGAACTGATTATCCCTCGAAAAGCCAAAACAGGATTAATCAATGACATTTTAGGTAATAAAGACCCTCCACCATTATCTTGATTCATTTTATTCCAAACATTGAGCAAATGCTTCAATAGTGATGTGTCTTTATCAGCAACCAGCAATTTTGATTCCATTCTATATTAAGGTATTAGAAAAATCTGGATTTGGATTAAACTTTTTAAATTGGGTGAAAGCATTATATAATAGTCCTAAAGCCAAAGTAGTAATAAATGGACAGGTATCTATGCCATTTAATTTAAATAGATCAAGTAGACAAGGATGTCCCTTGTCACCAGCTTTATTTGTTTTAGCTATAGGATAGCTTGCCCAAATTATGGGCTTTAGGGTAGGTCAAGAGGAACACAAAATCAGTTATCAGTTTATTTGCAGATGATGATATTTGAAAGAACCTGAGTCATATTTACATATTTTGTTCAGTTTTAGATTAACTCATGCCAGTTTCACATTTTGAAATAAAGAAGAAAGGAATCTCATCTGTGCCACTTTATAATAATGCTTATAATTAGACAGCTGGTATCCTCCTAATCAATATTTCCACATTAACCTCTCCATAGAAACTCTTGCCATTTTACCTTTCCAAAGAAATTTTCTTATTTGTTTATTTAATTCTTGAAATTTTTTTGAGGTATTCATATTGGTTACGCCTGAAAAAAATATTGTGTCTGTGGAAATACAATTCACTCTTCCAACTAAAGTTATAAGTAAATTTATCCATTTAAAAAAATCTTCCTCAATCTTTTTAAGTCAAGATAAATATTCAATTTATATAAATTCTTCAAATTACTTTCCGTACATATTCTGAGATATTTAATCCATTCCTTTGGCCATTTAAACTTTGTATCTCTCTGACACTGGATATAGTCACCTACTGTCAAAGGCATAATTTCACTTTTATCTTAATTTATTTTATAACCCAAAACTTTCCCATATTTTTCCATTTGGGCATACAATCTATATAAATATGACTCAGGTTCTTTCAAATATCATCATCTGTAAATAAACTGATTTTATGTTCCTCTTGACCTACTCTAAAGCCTTTAATTTTTAAATCTGATTGAATCATCTGGGCAAGCTGTCCTATAGTTAAAACAAATAAAGCTGGTGACAAGGGATGTCCTTGTCTACTTGATCTTTTTTAAAAAATTAGATGGCATAGATACCTGTCCATTTGTTACTACTTTAGCTTTAGGTCTATTATATAATGCTTTAACCCAATTTAAAATATTTAATCCAAATCCAAATTTTTCTCATACTATAAACAAAAAATCGCATTCTAATCTATCAAATGCCTTTTCTGCATCTAAAGCCACTGCGACACTCAAGTCACCTCTTTTTTGTGCTAAATGAATTATGCTAAGCAATCTGGTTACATTTTCTGAAGATTGTCTTTTTTTTTAAACAAACCCTGTCTGATCCATATTAATTAATTTAGGTAACAAAAACTTTGCTATTCTTTTATAATCTACATTTAATAATGAAATTGGTCTATATGATGAAGTCGTCAAAGGATCCCTGTCCATTTTAGGAATCACAGAAATTATTGCCATCGAAAATGATTCTGGAAGAGTAGAAGTTTGTGAAGCTTGATCCAATACTTGCATAAATATAGGAATTAATAAATTCTTAAATTCTTTATAAAATTCAGTTGGGAAACCATCTTCTCCTGGAGATTCATTACTATGTAAAGAATTCAGTAAACAATGCATCAAGTTCAGTTAGTTCTTCTAAACTTAATCTAGGCAACATGAATTGTAGTAGATAATAATTTATTTTAGTTTAAATGCCTAAAGATTCAAAAGTATATAATTTCATATTAAAATTCCTAAAAGATTCTTTTATTTCTTGAGGTTTATATATAATTACATTAGTATCCATTTTTTACTGTATTAATTATTGTTGGAGCTTGCTCCGCTTTTAATTGCCAAGCCAAAACTTCATGTGATCTCTCAGCCAATTCATAGTATCTTTGCCTCATCCTAATAATAACTTTCTCAGTCCTATAAGTCTGCAATGTATTATAATGAAGCTTTTTATTAATCAGTTGCCTGCGTTTGTCTTCAGAAACCGACTTTTGAAGATCTTTTTCTAAGACTATGATTTATTTTTCTAATTGGTCTACTTCTTTCATATAATCCTTTTTAATTTTAGGGATGTAAAGCTTATGATTTGTCCTCATGAATATGCCTTTGAAGCATCCCATATATAATAAATTTATCATTTATCGAATTCAAATTGTATCTTCCGCATTAGTCACCCCTGTCTTCAACATGCAACTGCACTTTAGTAATTGTTTCTTCCATTTTCTCTAATTTCATTTTATTTACTACATCCAAAATTTATCAGTTTCTTCTTTCATCTTTAATCTCAGATTTAACCTCCGTTAATCCTTCCTTCATTTCCCCTTTCATTACTTTAAATTGTTCCATTAACATTATGGATAAGTCCTCTTTTTTAACGTAAGATAAAAATTTAATTTCCTCTACCTCCTCTTCTTGTATCCCTTCTTCCTCCTCTTCAGCTAAAGATCTTCCTCTTGAGCCCGACTCTTCCTGCTCCTGTGCAAAAGTTGAAGTCCCCGACTTTTCTCCAAGGGACTGCTGCACTCCCAGTCATACTTTGGGTTTTGACACACTCACGGGTTCTCCACCGATGCCACTAGTGGCGGGGAGGCACCGACAGGAGTCATCTCCAGCAGCTCAGCGGGGCAGGAGGCAGAATGAAGTCCAGTGCCCTGCTTCGTCTTCGAGGCAGGACCAAGTTCTTTTTTCTTCTTCTCTTCCCCTCGAGTTCCCAATGTCGATGTTGCGACTTTTTTTTTGAGCATCACAGATGTTGAGTGAGGAAGTTTAGATAGACTTTAAAATAATATTCTGAACTTAAAACAGTACTTACTAAAAACATTTTTAGCTAATTTCCCAAGGGAGTCAGGACTCTAAGTATCGATCCTACAGCAACTCCTGTCGTTCCCCACCCCTGCTCCTACATCTTATGGTCTTATTACAGCAGCTGCCAAGAGAATTTTACAGTCACAAGCAGGGGTAAAGCTTACTATGTGCTACTCTGTACCAAAATATTGACATTAAGTCTGATCCAATGCATGGACGAGCTGGGCTGGCGGGGAGCACAAATTTCCTTGACATCTATTTAAAGGATGGCCTATCCTAGACCCACAACACCTCTTCATTAGTCAGGAAGGCACAACAGTGCTTAAGTTTCCTAAGGAGGTTGAGGAGGGCATGGCTATTGGTCACCATCCGAAAAACTTTCTACAGAAGCACAGTAGAGCTTGTCCTGGCTGGGTGCATCATACTGTGGTATGGTGGCTACAAAGCATCAGATCAGAGGTCAGTACAAAGAGTGATTAAAACTGCTGCAAGGATCACTGGGATTTCCCGTCTCTCTATCGACGATATCTACAGGGAGTGGTGCTGAAAAAAGGGTCAGAGAATCATCGAGGACACTTACCATCCAGCCTACATTATCTTTAAGACACCAAGGAAGAAGTACAGGATCATAAAACCCAGGACTGCTAGGCTGGGAAACAGCTTCTTCCCGTAGGCTGTGAGTTAAACAATTCTAGAAACACATACATTATTTATATTTTTTTAAAATTTTGGATTGCTATGTAAATATATCATCTCTGTGTAGGGTGTTCTGTGAGTCTGTGTGAATGCACTATAATCCAGAGATACACCATTTGGTTGTGTTGCATATGCATGTATGTTTTAGGGCTGAGCCCTTCTGCGAGGAATGGCCAAATAGCAGACAGGCAGGCACCTGAATAAAAAAGCTAGGGAGAGCTTTCACAGAGCCGCCCCCCACCCCTCCCCACCTTCCTGGATCAATTCTTACCTTTTCTCTCCTGTCCTCTCATGTCCTTTTGCCTGTTGGCCTGTGCTCCTCCCCCTGCCCTTTCTTCCCCCTTCCCCCCAGCCCTTTTTATTCAGGTGCCTGCCTGCTATTTGCTCATACTTTGAAGAAAGGGCAGGCCCGAAACGTAGGTTAAATATCTTTACCTTCTATGGGCACTGTGAGACCCATTGAGTTCCTCCAGCATGGTTGAATTCCACTTGCAACTCCTCTGAAAATGACGTTGCCACACCTGGATGAAGCAAGGCGAGGACAAAATTCATGCATGGCCTGATAAGTGGCAAATAATTTCTGCACCAGGAAAATAGCAGGTAGTGACCACATCTGACAATTGAGTCTAACCTAAACCCCCGTACCTTGCAATTCAGTGGCATCATCAATCAAATAATCTGTAATTCGCTACGGACTAGAAATGTAATTGGGCCAGTCACATAAGGAAAGGTCTCAGCAAGTGATTAAAACCTTTCCCTTGAGAGGTCATCAGTCTGTTCTTTTCTCCACAGATGAGTGCAGTTCCAACAGCATTCAATATACTCAACACCATCCACGACAAAGCAGCACACTTGGTTGAAAGCCACATACAGGGGCTCCCCAGCAAACAGGTGATCTGACCTACAACATTTGATACATGGAAATTCTCTCATATTTTTAAAGCATTTTTAAAGATTGTAAGAAAGTAATAAGAATAATAAAATGATTTGTGGCAGTCATTAATACTTGTAATATCTACAGTATCTCATTTGTTGTGTAATTATTGGTCATATTAGGGTGTATATTAGATGAAATGAAAGAATTGTAGAAGATGTATGTGAAACAACAAGATGTAGGGTAGCTGCAGAAAATGGAGGTTTCTGACAAGAAGATATCAGGGTCTCAGGAACAGACCTATTATGTCATCTATAAAAAATGTAGTGGTTACTTGCTCATGGTGTGCTAACAACACTGCCCAAGCCCATGTCCTTTACCACCAGGAAGCACAAGGGCACAGGTTCACAGGAACACCATCAAATGTAGATTTCCTTCCAACGCACACACTATCTGGAATTGGAAATATCTCACTGTCCATTGTGGCTGGGTCTAAATCCTGGGTCTCCTTATCCACCAGAAAGACTGCAGTAGGCTAAGAAGACAACTCACCACCATCTTCTCAGGGGCAATGAGATATATGAGGGTTTCATTAACTTTAATTTTTTTAACCCACTGCTAGCCACTATTCTGTTTGTCCCATTAATAAACAACAAGCTTTCCTTCAGTTTTTTTCTCCTCTAACTTTACTTCCCCCTCCCCTTCCTGGTGGTCTCTCCCTCTACCTGTTCCTCCACATCTCAAACCTTCTGTCCTGTCATCTCTGGGCCCTTCCCCATTCCCCCCCCCTTTATAAATGTAATGTCACCCCTTCCCTCTAGTCTTGATAAAGGATTCAGAGTCCGAGACATTGACTGACCATTTCTGCGCATGGACACAGTCTGACTCACTGATTTCCTCTGTCTGCCCAAGATTCCAGCATCTGCAGCTTTTGTCTTTCTCTGCTCCATTAAGCATTGTCTTCTTCCTAGTGGTGGTGAGGTATTGTTCCTAAGCATTTTCATTGAGCTCTTTTTGGCTCTGATGTTACTGCGTCATATTCTGCACAAGAGGAGGAGATGTGTCAGACGTTGTCATGCAATCTTTTTGGGTGACATGGCTAACGTGTGCAAGCAAGGAGGTGTAACATTTGTAGCATTCCTACATGTCCAAGGAAGTATCTAAATGTAAGAGCCCTGATTGATGACAGTTATTGGTGGGAAGTGAAAGGACTGTGGTGATTTGAGCAGTGCTTGAACTTAATCATCCACTTGGATAAATATGAGATTTAAAGATGGATTCACTGAACTTCATTCAGCACTGCACCCAGTCTCTTGGGGTGATCTTTTGGCATTGACCTCTGCGCAAACATATCAGGAGAGCTTCCTGATCCTTATGGACACAAGACCTTTTTCTACTTTTCAGATCCTTCATCGTGGCCTCCAATATCCATGAGTTTTCGGTCCCATTTTGCACCGTTCCTCAATGTTTTGTCAGTCAGATGTATCCCAGAATCCAACATGCCCTGAACATACTTTCTCATTAAGAGGTGAAAGATCATTTAAACAGGGCACTCCACCTTTATCAGCATCAGCCATTCAGCAAATCGGGTCCTTTCTGATCAGTAGCTGTGAGTGCTGCTACATGAATAATTCTGACGCCAAGTCCACAGACTGTACAACAGTCTTAAACTAGCCTAAACTTGTACACACCAGGTCTCAGTATACTGCTGGCTCCACGTGTCTGACTGTCCCCAAAGGGGCCGGCTCGAGTCTTTCTACAGGCCAGTGATTGACAGCTGGCAGGTAGAGCCAGTCTCCCAGGTTGCCTACCTGCAGGTACAATGGTTGCCCCCTGCTTAAGGCTGGTAGGAGTGCGGCCAGTTGTATCACCACAGCAGCATAGCTAGGGTAGACACTGTATTTGGTAAGCAATACAACTTTCCACCTGGCCTGGATTTGATGTCACCTGCATGAGTTATTCTCAGAAAACAAATCCTCCACCTATTTCCATATTTCAGTGCTTTAGGTGTGATAGAATTGGAGGGGTAAGATGAGATGGTGCAGCATTGCTCGTCATGGAAAATATTACAGCGGTGCAGAAGCGAGATAAATTGGAGGGCTTGTCAAGGGAGGCGGTATGGGTGGAAATAAAAAATGGAAAAGGAGAAGTTACAATTATAGGGTGTTCAGGTATTATAGACCACTGTGGGGAGTGAGAAATAGAGGAGCAAATGTGTAAGAAAATAGAGATTTGTACTAAGCACAGGGTTGTGTTAGTGGGGGATTTTAATTTTCCTAATATAGATTGGGAAACACATTCTGTGAAGGGGCTGGATGGATTAGAATTTTTTTTGCAGCAATACGTTGAGGTACCCACTAGGGAGGGGCAGTGTTGGGGAATCTACTGTTGGGGAATGAAATAGGGCAGGTGACTGAGGTAAGTGTTGGTGAGCACTTCAGATCCAGTGATCATGGTACTATTAGATTCAATATAATTATGGAAAGGATAGGTCTGGTCCAATGATTAAGGCTTTTGAGTGGGGGAAAGCCAGATTTGAAGAGATTTGCAGGGAGTGATTTGGTCTGATTTGTTTTATGGGAAGGAGGTAGAGGAGAATTGGAGGTCATTTAAAGGTAAGATTTTGAGGGCGCAGAATCTTTATGTTCCTGTTAGGATAAAAGGCAGAGCTAAATGTTTGAGAAGCCTGCTGTTTTCAAAGGAAATTAGAAATTTGTTTCGAATTAAAAGGGAGGCCTACATTAAATACAAGAAACAAGGTATAAACGAGATGCTTGGAAAATACATGGATTGTAAAAAGAAACTTAAGAAAGAAATTAGGAAAGTGAAAAGAAGGTACGAGGTAGCTATAGCGAACAGGGTGAAAATATATCCAAAGGGTTTTTACAGATATGTAAATAGTAAAAGGAGAATGAAGAATAAAATTGGTCCCTTAGAAGATCAGAGTGAACAACTGTATGTGGAGCCGAATGAGATGGGGGAGATATTGAACGAGTTCTTCTCTTCAGTATTCACTAGAGAAAATGATATGGAATCATGTAGTGAAAAGGGGTGATTATGGAAAATGAAGGGATTAGGAAAGAGGGGATGTTAGAACATTTGAGGCATATGAAGGTGGACAAATCTCTGGGTCCCGACGGGATTTTCCCCAGAACGTTGAGGGAAGTCAGGGAGGAAATAACAGAGGCATTGACAGTGAATTTTGAAAAGTCACTGGAGGGGGGCATGGTGCCACAGGATTGGTGTGTCGCAAACGTGGTTCCTCTTTTTAAAAAGGGCTCCAGGTGTAGGCCCAGCAATTATAGGCCAGTAAGTTTGACGTCAGAAAGTATTCTTAGAGATAATATGTATATGAATCTAGAGGTGCAGAGACTGATCATGGACACTCAACATGGGTTTGTGAGGGGAAAATCATTTTGAAAAATCTTGTTAAAATTTTTGAGGAGGTGAATAGGAAGGTTGATGAGGGTAGAGCAGTAGATGTTGTTTATATGGATTTCAGTAAGGCCTTTGATAAGATTCCACATGGAAGATTAGTAAGGAAGGTTCATGGGCTAGGTATTAATGTTGAGATAGTCAGATGGGTTCAATGGTGGCTAGAAGGTAGATAGTAGAGAGTCATGGTGGATAACAGTCTGTCAGGATGGAAGCTGGTGACGAGCGGTGTGCCTCAGGGATTGGTGTTTGGACCCTTGTTGTTTATCATTTATATTAATGATTTGGATGATAGAGAGGTAAATTGGGTGAGTAAATATGAACACGATACAAAAATAGGGAGAGTTGCGGATGGTGACGATGGTTTTCTGGGATTGCAGAAGGATTTGGACGGCTTAGAAAGGTGGGTTGAAAGGTGGCAGATGGAGTTTAATGTAGATAAGTGTGAAGTGCTTCATTTTGGGATCATTCATTTTGAGTGGAATGACCTTCTGGAAGAGGTGGTTGAAGCAGGGTCAATTTTGTCATTTAAGGAAAAGTTTGATAGGTGCATAGATGTGAGGAGATTGGAGGGTTATGGACAGGGAGTGGGTATGTGGGAATAGAGGAGATCACTTAAATCAGTATGGACTAGAGGGGCCAAGATGGCCTGTTTCCGTACAGTAATTGATATATGGTTATTGAATTTAGTCATGTTCATGTCTCAACAAATGTGGAGAAACCAAATGAGAACGTTAAATTACTCTTTACTTTGTTCAGCATTGACTAATTACCTTGCATGAATGAATTTCTTCTGATTCCATGAAAACTGGAGGTGTAGGAATTAATTATTCACAATTAAAGTGTTAAGAACTGAAATGGTTTCCAAGTAACTCAAGTGAACTCTAGTCTTACTTTAACCTGGTTTCATTTAATATTGTAAGTAGGACAATGGAAGATTCACTGCAAAATTGATTGATGTTTAAATGGTGGCCAGGCACACAAGGGTATAGATACCATACATGTTACCAAATCTTCTCATCTCAGCAGATTCTCATCAGAAATAACATCAATGAAGAGTGTACAGGCAGAATTATTTGAGAGCTGAATAGGTTTAAACTAAAGAAAACCATTACTTCTCATTTTCAATAGTATAACTTAATCTGTCATTTAATCAGATATAGACCATGTTCTTCAGAAAGTAACTTCACCAATGAGCCGTTTTGGTTGCCCAGCTAGAATGGCCAAAAAAAGATGCAAAATAATTCACAAAAATATTACTGGTGCTGGATGGCTTGAGTGAGAATGAGAGACTGGATAGTATGGGGCTTTTCTCTCTGGAACATATGAGGCTGTTGGGTCGGGTGGGATGGGGACGGAACCTTACCAAGGAATATGAAAACTAAGAATCAATTGCATTTCAGATATAAATAAGGAGTTTTCTGATGTTGAATCATGGCTGCACAAAGAAAAGAATATTCATCATCTTTAAATCATGGGTGGATCTGATATTTAAAAAAATAGCTTGACATGAGTTTTCTGAAGAGATGACAGTGAAAGACTTACACCTTAAGAAACATGTCACAACATCAGAATACTCCAGGGCATTTCACAGTCAGCGTTGGGAGTTCTATTGAAGTTTAATCACTGTTGCATTACAGGTAATCAGTGTGCATACACCGTTGGGGATCTCTGTTTGCCTACTGCTCTCAGTGTACCGTCATTATTCAATAATCATGATGGCGTTGCAGTAGTCGAGAGTGTTTGTTTCCTTGCCTGCGGCTTGCAATCTGGAGTTCAGCAATGGTCACAACTAACAGTTCTGGTCGTCTAACTACAGGAAGGATATCAATATGATTGAAAGAGAGCAGAGAGATTTACTAGGATGCTCTCGGATATTCAGGAGTTGAGTTACAGGGGAAGATTAAACAGATTAGGACCTTTTTCCTTGAAGCGAAGAAAAATGAGGGGAGATTAGATAGAGCTTTACAAGATTATGAAAGAGTGGTTGTGAGTTGGCTTTTCCCACTTAGATTGGGGGAGATAAATATGAGAGCTTGTAGTTTTAAACTGAAAGGGGAACATTAGGGGGAAGTTCTTCACTCAGAGTGGTGGGAGTGTGGAATGAGCTGCCATCTGATGTGGTGAATGTGGGCTCGATCTTTTAAGAATTAATTGGAAAGATACATGGATGGGAGAGGTCTGAAGGGTTATGGAATCAGAGAAGGACAATGGGACTACTGCAATAATAGGTCAGCACAGACTAGAAGGGATAAATGGCCTGTTTCCTGTGCTGTACATTCTTTGGTTCTATTACAAACACATACACAGCAATAATACACAAATAACTACACATCAGGTGTGAATAAATCACTGCTAAACATTCTCAACTCCCAATTGGGAATGTCAGGGTTAAATACACAGTGCTATCAACTCTCTCTATCTCTAGCAGGCACAGCACACAAACAAACAGTAAATTAATTGCAACTAACAAGTATATCAAATGACCCTGATATCCAGCATTGCCCACGACTCGGGATCCAGGAGGGCCTATTGCATTCGACCCTTCAGAGCTGCCTGTGGCCTGCAGCCTGGAGTTCAGCGATGGTCACCATGCAGCAGCATCAAACAAAGAGAGAGCAGGCAGAGACTGCACATGCTTGGATTTTTCAATGCACGACCCGTCCACGTGACCAGCAAGAACCAATCGTGGGTCATCCTCATCTGTGGGCAGATCTAACCCTTGACAGGCAGGTGAGGTGACTTTTGATTAGGCTCCAGCCAGAGAGGTCACATGACTCTGTAATCCAGATTCCAGACAGAGAGATCACATGACTTTGTAATCCACATTCCCACCAGATTCCAGACAGAGAGATCACATGACTCTCCACAATCCACACTACACAAGACTATTCATTACTGCAAATTATTCTGTTCCATTTTCATGATTTCCATGTCAAAACATTTCCACTCCCAAGCTTTTCAAATGTTCTTTCTTCCCAAGTCAAGATTTCTCCCCTGTGGGTAACAGAATCGTGACCTCATCTGGTTTGCCTCCCAGGTGTCTGCACTTCAAACCTCCTTCTCACAATCATGTCATAAGACCATAAGATATAGGAGTAGAAGCAGGCCATTCAGCCCATCAAGTCTGCTCTGCCACATTATACATTGCCATCTTTTTATTCCATACCAACCTCAGAATCTCCTGTGTCAGCTCACCATGACTCCTTTCATTAAATAGCTCCATCATCAACTCCTTCAGCTAGATTTTCCCTCTTTTCACTTGCCAGAGGATTATGTCAATCCTCTGTTGGCTCTCTGACAGCAATTTCACCTGGGATCTCTCCAAATGGCTGCAGTGTGTAAGTCATGTGGGGTTTGACTTACAGAAGGGCAATAGCACAGAGTTAAATTCCATTTGCTACTCCTTGGCCCACCTTCACAACTGACATCGATCCTGTTGTAAACTTAGGTATCCTTCTTTAATGTCCATGACACCACCAATTCTGGTGCCATCTGCAAATTAAATAATCATGTTAACCACACTGCCATCCAAATCGTTGATACAGAGAACAAACAACAGTGGACCCATCCCTGAAACTCTGTGACGCAGGCCTCCCTTCAGAACATCATCCCTCCACTACTCCCCTCTGATTAAGGAAGATTTGAATCCAATGAGTTAGCTCCCCTTCGATCTCACGGAATTTATCTTGCTATGCAGGACCTTGTCAAATGGCTGCTAAAGTCCATATATATATAATATCCACTACCCTGTTCTCATCAGTCCTCTTCAAAACATTCTGTCGAATTTGTGGGACATGATCTGCCGTGCACTCTGCAAGTGCTGGTATCAAGGTCACTAGCACATAGTTCCTTGGCTTGTCCTCGCAGGCATTTTAAATACTGGAACAACATAAGCCGCCTTCTGGTACTTCAACTGACACCAAAGATGATGTAAATAGCTAGGCAAAGGCCTCTGCAATTTTTTCCTTACCTTCCTGCAGCTGAAGGATTGGTATTCCAAGGCCACCAATACCTCCCCCAAGGTACTTTGTACATGGTCCAGGACATCACACCTCACTTGCTTCATTTCATTAGTTTCCAGGCTCTTCTTCCACCCATCTCCTGTGGCTCCACACAAAGACGACCTTATTGATCTTTAATGGGACCAATTCTCTCCTCAGTTACCCTTTTACTCTTAATATACAGGTCGAATATACAGGTTGACACCTTTTGTTGGTCTGGACTCCTCTTCCTGCCAGCCTACAGTCTTTATTCTGATGCCTTCCTGTTCTTTACCAATTCCTTGAAGAATGGCTCTGGTTCAAGAGGTCAGTAATATATATCTTTACTCTCAACCATATAACCATATAACCACTTACAGCACAGAACAGGCCAGTTCGGCCCTACTAGTCCATGCCGTAACAAATCCCTACCCTCCTAGTCCCACTGACCAGCACCCAGTTCATACCCCTCCAGTCTTCTCCTCTCCATGTAACTATCCAGTCTTTCCTAAAATGTAACCAATGATCCCGCCTCAACCACGTCTGCCGGAAGCTCATTCCACATCCCTACCACCCTTTGTGTAAAGAAATTTCCCCTCATGTTCCCCTTATAATTTTCCCCCTTCAATCTTAAACCATGCCCTCTAGTTTGAATCTCCCCCACTCTTAATTGAAAAAGCCTATCCACATTTACTCTGTCTGTCCCTTTTAAGATCTTAAACACCTCTATCAAGTCCCCCCTCAATCTTCTACGCTCCAGAGAAAAAAGCCCTAGTCTGCACAACCTTTCCCTGTAACTCAGACCTTGAAATCCAGCATTTCTGTGTAATAGTTAAGTGGAAAACTTGCAGATAGTAATGAATTGAGTCATCTTTGTCCATAGAGTTGTTGCAAATCATCCTTCTGGACTTCTCAGAGATTTCCAAGGTGCTCCAGGAAGATCCCTGAAAGTCAGTGTCCTTCAATTCTATTATAAGTTCCAGAGACAATTAAAGGAAAGACCAAACATCTCATCATCCACAGTATTTAGTTTTAAAACGTCACCTAGTTCCATCATTTATTTTAAATCTGTTTTGATTGATTAAAAAATAAACTTCAAACACTGACTTTTAAAAACATTGGTATCATCCATTTAGCCCCTCTAACCTGCCTTCCATTATATTCCATTTCCTTCAAAGGTGACATTTTGAAAGTACAGAGTTTGTATATTCCTGTTAGGATCAAAGGCAAGATTAGAAGGAATAGAAAACATTGGTTTTTGAGGGATATTGGGGATCTGGTTCGGAAGAAGAGGGAGGTATATAGTAGGTATAGGCAACATGGAGAAAATGTGGTACTTGAGTAAAAAAATGCAAGGAAAACCTCAAGAAAGAAATCAGGAAGGCTAAAAGAAGACATGAGGTTGCTTTGGCAGACAATATGAAGGAAAATCCTAAGGACTTCTATAGGTATATTAAGAGCAAAAGGATAGTAAGGGACAAAATTGGTCCCCTTGAAAATCAGAGTGGACGGCTTTGTGTGGAGCCAAAAGAGATGGAGGAGATCCTAAATGTTTTTTTAATCAATATTCACTAAGGAAAAGGTCACAGTCGTGGGAAGTAAGTAGAACATGCAGTGAGGTCATGGAACCTATACAGATTATAGAGAAGGTGCTTGCTGTCTTAAAGCAAATAAGGGTGGATAAATCCCTAGAGCCTGACAAGATATTCCCTTGGACCTTGAGGGAGGCTAGTGTAGAAATTGCAAGGGCACTGGCAGAAATATTTAAAATGGCCTTAGCCACGGGTGTGATGCCAGAGGATTGGAGTTGTTCCATTGTTTAAAAGGGCTTCAGAAGTAACCCTGGTAATTATAGGACAATGGGCCTGATGTCAGTAGTAGGTAAATATAGGTGACACCTCTCAGCTTTTAATATTTCTCAATCTCAAAACACATCACCTTCCAAGAGATATTCCAAATAAATCAAACTTCGTAATTGCAGCTGTAAAGAGCTTTAATTTTCCGTTGATAAAAGTGAATAAACATTTTCATAGCTTCGCACCTCATACAATAAAGCATATTGTAAATGAATACGATACTCAACTTCAAATAAATATAAATTAATTAAATGATAATAAATGACTAATAATGAATAATAAAGATAAATTCAAAGAAACATTTCTCAAGAGCTCACAAGAATGAGAAGAGAATTCCCAGTCTGTTTGGATATTACAACATATATGGTAACTACAAAAATAATTAATCCTTAAAGGGAAAGTCATAAAACAATCATAAACTCAAGGTTTTAACCTCTACAATAAATTACTGGAAGGTGTTCTAAGAGATCAGATATACAATTATTTGGATATCCAGGAATTGATTAGGGCTAGTCAAGGTGATTATGTTCTTGATAATCAATTGTCTCCAAAGTATAATCACTCTAAGATCACATAAAAGTAAATAAAATTAATGATTTGAATAATATTATGATGAATGTTATATGATTTTGTGGGATGCCGCAGTTTCAAAGCGATGTCACTTGTAATATTACAAAGTTATTCTTCATTGTTAATGAGCTTGCATTTCACATTTAATTGATCCTGGCTGCTGCCACTCCTTAGGTCACCTGACCTCTCTTGCTCCCATCAGCTTCTATCTGCTGTCTTGCACCTTTCTTTTAAATTCTAACTGTAACTGTACGATTAAGTTGAGCAAAGCTTGGAAGGCAGCCACCAAGCTTTTCACTCTCAGAACAATTTACTCATCTTAATTGATAAGCATGGAGACGGAGTGACGACACTGGTGTACGATTTTCATGAATTACGTCGATGACTGTGGGGACAAGATACTGTACAAGGTCAGAACACTATTAAGCTGTGTGAGTTGCAACGTTCTTGAATACATAGAAGGATGTGAAAATTTTGACTCAACTTTCTCTAAGTTAGACAGTTTATATGTGAAGACGCCCAATGAGGTTTTTGCCAGACATTTACTGGCTACCAGGCCGCAGAAGCCAGGAGAACCATTAGATGATTTCTTCAGGGAGTTGGAAAAGTTAAAGAGAAACTGTAATTTTGTAGATCATAGTGTGGAGCAATGTGGGAACGAGGCAATGCGTGTCGCGTTCATCGATGGCATTGCCTCACCTGCAGTATGCCAGTGTCTCTTAGAAAACAAAACACTGGACTTACAGACTATTTGTAACCAAGCTACTGCATTAGATGTAGCTCAACGCAATAATGATACACGCT
Organism: Narcine bancroftii; assembly: GCF_036971445.1. NCBI lineage: Eukaryota > Metazoa > Chordata > Chondrichthyes > Torpediniformes > Narcinidae > Narcine > Narcine bancroftii. The sequence goes on along the minus strand of NC_091474.1, from coordinate 221,488,552 downwards.
ACCCTGGCGTCCCATACAGCTGCAGTCGTGAACCCTGAATCATCACAGGTATGTGAGAAGGATTCTTTAGTAGGGCTGCCTGATAACCTTTCAGTTGCTCTTGAGAAACCAGCTGTGGCCGCCACTTATAATACAAAACGGAAATGTTTCTTCTGTGGTTTTTCTTACCATTCATGGGGTAACTGTCCAGCATGTGAGACTACTTGTAATAAATATACCAAGAAGGGACATTATGACCGGGTGTGCAAATCCAAGACCTCACCAAGCTCAGTGGCAACAGTTTTCAATTCTCAGGTACTGGCTACACTTACTGATGTACCACAAAGACTCACTCAATCCGCAACCTTTGTGACTGTGAATGGTAAGAGGTTAAGTGCTCTCTTGGATTCATGCAACACTGATAGTTACGTTGTGAGAAAGTCACGCGGGAACTAAAACTAAAGGTTCACCCATTCAGTAAAGACATTGCTTTGGCTCAGAAAACTTTAAACACCAATTCCTAAGGATATGTTGTTGTTGACCTAACGCTTTTGCTGCCACATGACGTGGTGTATTGAAGGACCTACGTTCTGACTTAATACTTGGCCAGGGTTTCCGACGTCAGCATCTGAGTGTGAAATTTGAATGCAGGGGACCCTTGTCAGAGTTAACTGTGAAGGTGCTGATCATTACTGTGTAGTGACCGCAGCAAAAATAGAAGAGCCATCCCTTTTGTCCAAACTTATCACCAAGCTGTAAACCAATTTCTGCCAAATCAAATGCTTTAGCAAAGATGATCTGGACTTCATTGCAGAAACAAATTCATCAATTACTTTCAGAAGGCATAACTGAGATGTCCATATCACCATGTCGAGCCCAAGTGGTAGTGGTGAAGGATCCTACCCACTGACTTGAAGCGAATGTGTGTGGATTATTCATAGACAATCAATCAATACACAGAATTGGATGCTTAACCCTTGCCAAGAATTGATGAAATGGTGAACGAACTTGCAAAATATAGTGTATTCTACCTTTGACCCCCTGAAAAGTGTCTACTACCAAGTGTCACAGAAGGAGTCAGATAAGAAGTACATGGCTTTTGAAGCCAATGGTCATTTATACCAATTTTGTAGGATTCCATTTGGAGTCACAAATGGAGCAGCTATGGAGAGTTAGTTAGAGAAAAAAAACTACAAGGTGCCTTCCCTTACCTTGATAATATCTCTATTGCTGGACATGATCAAAATGTAAAGAAATTCCTAAGTCCATCAGTCAGAGGTACCCAACACTTAATGATTCAAAGACAGTGAATTCCATTAATGTCATTGGATACTGTGTGGAGAATTGTATCATTAAGCCAGATCCTGAGAGACTTTGCTCACTACAAGAGCTCCCTCCACCAAAAAATTTGTGATTCTTAAAAAGGGTACTTGGGATGTTTGCTTATTATGCCAAATGGATTCATGAATTTTCTAACAAGATTCATCTGATGGTAAATACAGAGAAGTTTCCAATGGAGGAAAAGGCCCTGAGTGCCTTTAACTTACTAAAGAAAGAGTTGGAAGAAGCCACCCCACACTCGTTGGATGAAAACTTAGCCTTTGAGGTAGAGCGTGATGCATCTGATGTGGCTATTTCTGTTGTCCTTAACTAAAGAGGACATGTTGCATTCATGTCAAAGATGCTGCAAGGAAGTGAATTTCACTACCATATTGTAGATCAATGGTTCCCAACCTTTTACTTTCTACTCACATACCACTTTAAGTATTCCCTATGCCATAAGTGTTCTGTGATTAGCAAGTGATTGCTTAAGGTGGTATGTGGGTAGGAAGGGAAGGTTGAGAATCACTGGTCTGGACCCAATTATTACTGAAATATTTTGCTTGAGAAAAATTGTCATTGGCCCATTTCCTTTGGCATTATGAAACTGTGCACATAACAAATCAATTTGGAATGATTAACAAACTTTTTCTTTCCACCCACATACCACCTTAAGCAATCCCTTATTAATCACAGAACACTTATGGCATAGGGAATACTTAAAGTGGTACGTGAGTGGAAAGTAAAAGGATGGGAACCACTGATGTAGAGAAAGAAGTGACTTCCATCACTGAGGCAGTGCACAAATAGAGCCACTGCCTGGTACGACACCACTTCAGCTTGGTTACTGATCAGAGGTCAATGGCTTTTATGTTTGACAGTAAAAGTGTATAAAGATAAAGAACACAAAGATTCAAGAATGGAGGTTGGAACTTGCAGCATTTAGTTACACAATAAAGTTCCATCCTGGGAAAGAGAATGTGGTCTCTGACACATTTAGTCAGGCATACACTTGTTCAGCCTTTACTACCTCCACACTCAGTGACATTCACAATGGATTTTGTTATCCAGGAATAACACAGCTGCTGCATTTTGTTAGAGCAAAGAATCTCCCCTTTTCTACATGAGATGTCAAGAAGACATGGTTCATGCAGGATCTGTGCTAAACTAAAGCCTCAGTTCTACCGCCCAGCAGGAGGGACTCTTATCAAAGCAGCAAAACCTATGGATGGGTTAGTATTGATTTCAAGGGACCCATACCTACAGCTTCACATAACCCATATCTACTTACAGCAGTTGATGAAGACTCACATTTCCCGCTCAGTCACTTTTACACTTGAAGGAGTGTTTAACACAATATGGATCTTTGTCTGGATATGAAGTTAACTGGGAAAAAAGTGAAATTTTACCGATAGGTGAAGGAGACTATTCAGTTTATAAGAATATTATAACATAACATAACAATTACAGCACGGAAACAGGCCATTAGGCCCTTCTAGTCCGCACCGAACCAAACACCCCTTTCTAATCCCACCTCCCTGCACAATGCCCATAACCCTCCATCTTCTTCTCATCCATATACCTGTCCAACCTTTTCTTAAATAATACAATTGACTCCGCCGCCACTATTTCTCCCGGAAGATCATTCCACACAGCTACCACTCTCTGAGTAAAGAAGTTTCCCCTCATGTTACTTCTAAACCTCTGCCCCTTAATTCTTAACTCATGTCCTCTTGTTTTAAACTTTCCTCCTCTTAACGGAAATAGTCTATCCACATCCATTCTGTCTATCCCTTTCATAATCTTAAATACTTCTATCAAATCCCCTCTCAACCTCCTACGCTCCAAAGAATAAAGACCCAATCTGTCCAATCTCTCCCCATACTCCAGATGCTTAAACCCAGGCAACATTCTGGTAAACCTTCTCTGCACTCTTTCCACTCTGTTTATATCCTTCCTATAATTAGGCGACCAGAACTGCACACAGAACTCCAAATTAGGCCGCACCAACGTCTTATACAATCTCAACATCACCTCCCAACTCCTATATTCCATGCAATGATTGATAAAGGCCAGCATACTAAAAGCCTTCTTCACCACCCTATTCACGTGGGTTTCTACCTTCAGGGAACGATGTACCGTCACTCCTAAATCTTTCTGCTCTTCTGTATTTCTCAATGCTCTCCCATTTACCACATATGTCCTATTCTGATTCTTCTTACCAAAATGAAGCACCTCACACTTATCAGCATTAAATTCCATCTGCCATTTTTCAGCCCACTTTTCTAAGCAGCCCAAATCCCTCTGCAATCCTTGAAAACCTTCTTCATTATCCACTATTCCACCTATCTTAGTATCGTCTGCATATTTACTAATCCAATTCACCACCCCATCATCTAGATCATTAATGTATATAACGAACAACAATGGGCCCAATACAGATCCTTGAGGCACACCACTGGTCACCGGCCTCCAACCTGACAGACAATTATCCACTACCACTCTCTGGCCTCTCCCTTTCAGCCAATGTTCAATCCATTTGACTATCTCAAAATTTATACCTAAAGACTGCACCTTCCTAACTAACCTTCCATGTGGTACCTTATCGAAGGCCTTACTGAAGTCCATATAGACAACATCCACTGCGCTACCCTCATCCACATTCCTAGTCACCTCTTCAAAAAATTCAATCAGATTGGTCAAACATGACCTTCCTCCCACAAATCCATGTTGAGTGCTCCTGATCAGACCCTGTCTATCCAGATGTTTATAAGTAATTTGAAGTGGATTGATCGAATTAAATATTTGGGTATAAATGTGGATGTTGATTATCAATCTTTATATAAATTAAATTATGTACCGTTAATTAAAAAGATCGAGGCTGATTTGATTAAGTGGAAGGATCTTCCTATAAATTTAATTGGAAGAATAAATAGAATTAAAATGAATATCTTTCCACGTATACAATATTTGTTTCAGTCAATTCTTTGTTTACTTAAAAAGAATTTATTTCAAGATTTAAATAAAATGGTTAGGGAATTTTTATGGAAGGGTAAATTTCCGAGTAGTTTTGAATAAGTAAACTTGGAAATATGCATTAGGGGATTTCACTTACCACATTTTCAAAATTATTATGAGGCAGCTGAACTTAAATTTATTAGTTCTTTAATGGATTTGGAACGGCCCCCTAATTGGGCTAACATTGAGATGGCGAATATTTTTGAATTTGAAATACATCAATTTTTGTTTCGGTGGAATTTAAATTTATTACAACAATATAATGTGCCTATACTAAAGAATTTAATGAAGTTATGGATGAGGTAAAATAGAACGATAGGTTCTAAGGGTAAATTATTGACTTTAACACCGTTATATAATAACCAACTTATTCCTTTTTCAATGCATAATCAATGTTTATTACATTGGAAATCTAAAGGTATAAAAAATTTGTGGGATTGTTTTAAAGAAGGCAAATTTTTATCCTTTAATCAAATGAGGGAAGATTTTGGTATTAATGAGAATTCTTTATTCATTTATTATCAATCCTTAGTAAAAACAAATATTTGGTAGAAATATGACTTTACCTAAATTGACTAAATTTGAATCTTATCTTGTGATTGTACCAAAGAAGGGATATATTTCATTGATGTACCAAATATCACAGGAGAGTATGGAAAAAAACGGATGGGATAGATCTAAGATTAAATGGGAAAAGGATATTAATTTTTTTTTGAGAATGACTGGTTAGATATTTGTCATGATAGTGTTACTAGATTGATAAATGTTCATTATGCAATGGTTAATTGCAATTTTTTACATCAAACCTGAAAAGTTTTTTAAAATATGGTTTTAGTGAATCAGACTCTTGTTTTAGATGTGGTAATTCGGTTGGAACTTTTTCATGCTATTTGGTTATGTGTACATATACAATCTTTTTGGAAAGCAATTCAATTGTTTTTGGAACATTTGTATAAGATTAAAATACTTCTAGACCCGACAATATTTTTATTGGGCAAGTTGAAGCCTTTGAAAGATTTGGGATTAGATAAATTTCAGATTGCTTTTGTATATTTAACTTTATCTGTAGCAAAAAAATGTATAGCAAGTAACATGGAAAAATGCTAATGTGATTGATATTAATAGATGGCATAATGAGATGAAAACTTGTTTGGTAATGGAAAAATCACGTATGCTTTACACAATAATTATTCTTTTTTTCTTAATAAGTGGTCTTTATATTCAGAATATTTACATTTAAATTTACTTTGATTAGATTTTAGTAAATATATTTCAGTTTATATTTTAGGTTTTTTTCTCTTTGACTCTTCTAAAGAGCTGGCTGAGAGGGGGGGTTCTTTTTTTTCTCTTTTCTTTTTTATATATAAAAAAATATTGTTCACAATATGTACTTTTTTTACTGTATGTAATAACCTTGTTGAACGAATAAATAAAATTGTGAAAAAAAAATGAATACTCACATTTCCGCTTTGGCATTCCATGTTCCAATATGCACACAACAGTGATCAGATACCTGGATCTGCTATTTATCTTATGCGCAATGCCAAATTACATGAACTCTGATCGAGACACCACCTGTATGTTTAAGGATCTGAAAGATTATCTCTCCCAGAAGGGGGTTGCCCATTTCCTTCATGTCACTACAGAGTTCCTTTCAGACAGCCAGTCTTCTCCTTTGACCAGGCAGTCTTCCAAAGTTTGCCAGCTTGTCCCTCTGCAACCAAAGTTTCTGTCTCTCCTCTCTCTCACTCTCTCCGTCTCTGAGAGCAAAGGTTCTCCTCTGCCTGCAAAGATCACGTACTCTTCCAGGCCAGCTGTTGCTGTATGTTGCTACTTTGTTGCCTTTTGCAAAATAGCACTCTGCAAAAGTCCAGCAACAATTCTGTGTTTTAAAATATTTGTGTGCAACCTGCTCTAACAATCATCCCAAACCACCTCGAAATACTCTGTCACAATATGCCATCTATATATACTCAAACCAGTCTCATTTTTCCAAATAATCACTAAACATTTTCTGGCTACAGCCAATGCTAATCTCAAAAATGCAATTTGAAATCTAGTTAATCTCAATTCTAAACTTAACTTCTTAATATTACTGAACAAAAATACTAATGGATCTAATATAAATTTCACTTTAAAAATATCTTCTAAAAAATCCTCAAGTAGCTTCCAAAAAGGTTTTACCATTTCACATGACCAAGTAGAATGTAAAAAAGAATCCACTTCCTTCTGACATGAAAACATAAATCTGAAGAAATTAAATTATATCTCTTTAATTTTTCTGGAATTAAATATAATTGATGTATAAAATTATGATGAACTAACCAATATCTTACATTAATAATTTTAGTCATATTATCTTTACATAAATTTCTCCAATCATCTTGATTAATAACTATTCCTAAATCTTTTTCCCATTTTAACCTGGATTTATGCAAATCTAACTTAGGCATTTTATTCTGTAATAATGAAGACATTTCAGATATAAATCCCTTCTTCCCACCAGCTGTAAGTAAAATTTCAAATTTAGATAGTCTACGTAGCCGCAAAGTATATCCAAAATTATCCAATAATAAAGCTTTAATTTGATAATAACTAAAAAGACTATTTGATGGTATTTCATATTTTTCTTTTCATTCTTTGAAAAGAAATAAAATAACCCACTTCATAACAATCTTGTACAAATTTAATTCCTTTTGATCCCATAATTTCAAAAACTGATTATTAATTGGAAAAGGAAAAAATCTTATTTTGATATAAGGGTGTTTTATGTGAAAATTTCCCTTGAGTACTTATTACATCATTTATTTTATTCCATAACTCCATTAAATGTATCAAAATTGGTGAATTATAATTGCACAATAACTTAGAATTCCATTTATAAATAAAATGATCCATCTTCTTCTCACCAATTTGAGAAGACACATCGACTCTGAGAATGAACACTCCTCTCTGAAAACAATGGTTCTGACCTGTGTGTGACCCTGTACCAACCCACAGCTAACTTACTAAGAATACAGATACAATATTTTAACTCAATGATTTACTTTACTAAGATATTTTTATAAAAAGAAATTTAGTTTGACAATCAATTGAAGGACAACACAAATCTGTTACAGGTGCCTGGAATGCATTGCTAGGGGTGGTGGTGAAGACTGGTACAATAGGGACATTTAAATGACTCTTAAGCCCCTTTCACTCTTGCATCCCACTAAATTGGCCATTCAGTGTCCTGGGATAGGAATGGGGGTTTGGCTTTTCACACTAGACCACTCCCAACTGGGACACTGATAATGTGTTCACACTTGCAAGGAGCCATCCCCGGGGTTAGGACTGTTCTATCTTCTATCAGTGACATCATGACACATCAAGTGATGGTGGATTTACCCCAAATCCTGATCAGCTAAAATTATGATCTTATATTTGAACAAAATTAATCATGCCTAATTACAACATAATTAAGCTTTTCAGCACAGTATGAGCTCTTCAGCCCCGGTTGTTGTGCCGACCTATATAAACCTTTCTAAGGGAACGTGGGAAAGTGTGAGCAATAAATAGCAATAACAATTTTTAAACTGTGGGAAAGTTTGTAGCGCTATCACGTACAATTTAAACAGCAGGGGAAAGTTGGTAGCACTATTGCGTATAATTTATACTGCATGGGAAAGTTGGAGGCAGAGAAAGGGCTTTATGCCCGGCTGCTTGCATGGAGAATTAATAGAGGGGATTCTCTGTTGCATGGCATTCTGGGAAGTCAGGTCCACCATTGCTTTTTTTTTTCCCCATGGTCTTTATAAGTTGTGCGCTATAGTGCTACCAACTCTTCCACACTGTTTAAAAATTGTCTGCTATTGCTATTTATTGCTGTTTATTGTAATTTATTTCCTCTTTCTCTCTCTCCCACTGCAAGTTTCCCATGGCAATGTTTATACCATTTTAATCTTTACTTCCTGCACTCGTGCAGAAACTTGGATCATTTCAATCCCACAATGCAATTACCATTTCACACTTGTCTAATTGCAACACTAGTGTCTGCAGATGCTGGGGATTGTACTATGGGTTAAGGCTGTCAATCCCCGGCATGAGATGACGTCATCTGATGCCGGCATTGAGCTGATTTTGCTTTCACATGAGGCTGATTGGCGGGATCACTTGCAAATGTGAAAGAAGCTTACATAGATGCAACAAAAATAGGCATTATGGGGTGTGAGGATGGTAAAAGTTGATGATGTAGAGCAGGTTTATCAAGTTCAAGTTCAAATTCAAGTTTATCATCTGATTGTACATATACTGTACAACCAGATGAAAAAGCATTTCTCTGGACCACAGTGCATACACATACACTCACAATAATCACATATATAGATAAAGATATAATTTTAAATAAATATACAGTGGAACCCCATTATAACACAATAGTTTGGGTCCAAAAAGTTGCATTGCAAAATAAGTGAGGTCGTGCTAAATTTGGATTCACAAAAAGCAGTAGTTTCAAAAAAATCAAGAAGACATGTACAATGCCTGTATTTTCAATCATCTTTTTATTTCTTACAATCATTGTTTTATTTCTTACAAAAAGTGATCAAATGTTCGTTGCCTGAATGTAGCATGTCACTGGTGGAGAGTGAAATCCAAAATGGTTCTGGGCTGGATGATTTTAATGTGGTCCACATCCTGGGTGTCCAGCCAACGTAGGCTAGCCTCGAGGTGCTCAATAGCTTCAGACTCTTTTGGGGGTGGGGGTGGAGTCTCCTCATGATCATCCTCCTCTGGTTTGGGAACTGGTGCTATAGTAATGTTGCGGATTATCTCGGAGTCCATCAGATGCTCACATGTTGAGCATTGGCAGTATACCAATGCTGTAAATCCTCTTTGCTCATTTCAAACAACCTCTCTGCCTCATGCACATCTTCATGTGTGAATCCATAGAATTCTTGCTCATCAAAATCATCTTCAACTTCCTTGGTGGATTGTCACAATGAAAACGCTGGGCCCAGACCCTTGATGTGTAATGATGATGTCCACCTTCAACCTCCTGAAGTCTACAGTCACCTGTTTTGTCTTGTCCATGTTGCTCTTTGGTATTTGATGAGCCTCCCAACCTCCTCTCTGTAAGCCAACTCACCATTGTTGCCAATGAGGCCAACTACATGCACAAATGATTATTCTGTTTGAACTGAATCTGGCAGTGCAGTTGTGGGTCTGCAGTCCTGAGGTGCACCATTGCTCAGTGTGATGGGATGATGGAGTAATGAATTGGGTTAGTAAGTATGTGGATGATACAAAAATAGGGGGAGTTGTGGATAGTGTAACAATATTAATATTTTGGGAGAATTTATAAGATTTAGAGTAGGTCACGTACATACACACATTTTAAAACAGATCTTATTTGAAAGACTGAAGAATTCACATTGCAAGATCTCTGGAGAATGTAAGCATGTTTCACAAGTAGGTGTTAATTGAACTGATGTCATAAAATGCTTGACCATTGTCTTGCTGGAGTCATGCTGTCTATCAGTACCCTTTCTGCAAAGTGCTCACAGAAAGTTCAATTCTGGATTGTTTACCTAAGATAACAACTTGAGAAGAAGAAAGAACTCCTGTTGTTTGCTGGAGAAGGTGGGGGGTTTGCAAAACATGAGGCACATGCTCTCTTTGGAGTTACAGTTGGAAAAGAGAGAGAGCTCAGTAAGTCAGTCAGTGTGTGGGACACTGACAAGTAACTGAAAAGTGCAATCGAGGGAAAATTGTTTGAAACTGATGAAAGCAAGTTCCAGGGCAGTAGATGGCTGGAAGTGCTATCTGATGTTTCTCTTGAAATAGAGGAAGGAATAGAACTCTGTGGTAGCTTGAAGAATGAGGTTACCATCTAGAAGACCCTGATGGGGCAAGTCTCAGCGAGACCCTGAGGTGACTAGTCGTGGTACCTCAGTTGTGGAAATCCTAGAGCAACAAATATCTCTCTCTGCAAACCCTAAAAGAACCTTCCTGAGCAGTAAACATTTACCTTTCAACCACCAAGCTTGGTGAACTTTAAACATGTTAAGGTCGGGTCAGATACAGCAATGAGCTCTCTGAACCCTTCTCCATTAACAATGGCGTGAAGCAAGGCTGCGTTCTCGCACCAACCCTCTTTTCAATCTTCTTCAGCATGATGCTGAAACAAGCCATGAAAGACCTCAAAAATGAAGACGCTGTTTACCTCTGGTACCCCACGGATGGCATTCTCTTCAATCTGAGGTGCCTGCAAGCTCACACCAAGACACAAGAGCAACTTGTCCGTGAACTACTCTTTGCAGACGATGCCGCTTTAGTTGCCCATTCAGAGCCAGCTCTTCAGCGCTTGACGTCCTGTTTTGCGGAAACTGCCAAAATGTTTGGCCTGTAAGTCAGCCTGAAGAAAACTGAGGTCCTCCATCAGCCAGCTCCCCACCATGACTACCAGCCCCCCACATCTCCATTGGGCACACAAAACTCAAAACGGTCAACCAGTTTACCTATCTCGGCTGCACCATTTCATCAGATGCAAGGATCGACAATGAGATAGACAACAGACTCGCCAAGGCAAATAGCGCCTTTGGAAGACTACACAAAAGAGTCTGGAAAAACAACCAACTGAAAAACCTCACAAAGATAAGCGTATACAGAGCCATTGTCATACCCACACTCCTGTTTGGCTCCGAATCATGGGTCCTCTACCGGCATCACCTACGGCTCCTAGAACGCTTCCACCAGCGTTGTCTCCGCTCCATCCTCAAAATTCATTGGAGCGCCTTCATCCCTAACATCGAAGTACTCGAGATGGCTGAGGCCGACAGCATCGAATCCACACTGCTGAAGATCTAACTGTGCTGGGTAGGTCACGTCTCCAGAATGGAGGACCATCGCCTTCCCAAGATCGTGTTATATGGCGAGCTCTCCAGTGGCCACTGTGACAGAGGTGCACCAAAGAAGAGGTACAAGGACTGCCTAAAGAAATCTCTTGGTGCCTGCCACATTGACCACCGCCAGTGGGCTGATATCGCCTCAAACCGTGCATCTTGGTGCCTCACAGTTCGGCGGGCAGCAACCTCCTTTGAAGAAGACCGCAGAGCCCACCTCACTGACAAAAGACAAAGGAGGAAAAACCCAACACCCATCCCCAACCAACCAATTTTCCCCTGCAACCACTGCAACCGTGTCTGCCTGTCCTGCATCGGACTTGTCAGCCATAAACGAGCCTGCAGCTGACGTGGACATTTTACCCCCTCCATAATTCTTCGTCCGCGAAGCCAAGCCAAAGAAAGAAGAAGATGGTGATTGTCTGCAATCAGGGAATTTGGAAGAAGAAGTGAGAATGAACTGTGAACCAAAGAACTTTTCTTAAATTTATATACACATTACATACACGTGCGCTTAGAATTAGAAGGGGGTTATTTGGGTTAGTTAAGTATAGAGTTAAGTTAAAGTTTGATTCTATTTTCATGTTTGAAGTTGATTAAAATTAACTTTTGTTCTGAAAGCAAAACTTTTGTTTTGTTTTGAATAACTTGTCTTGGTGACTGTCTATTGCTGCTGGGTTTTGGGGTCCTTTGGGCTCGTACAATGGTGGTGATGGTTTTTGGGGACTGCAGAAAGATTTGGACTGCTTAGAAGAGTGGGCTAAAAGATGGCAGAAGGAGTTTAATATCGATAAGTGTGAGGTGCTTCATTTTGTAAAGTATAATCAAAACAGGACATATGCAGTGAAGGGGAGGGCATTGAGGAATGCAGGGGAACAAAGAAATCTTGGAATAACAGTTCATCATTCTTTTTTTTTAAACTTTAATTATTCATTCAAAAAACAAATAGTACATAACATGTACAACAATTAACGATAAACATCAATGTTATTTTTTTATATATAGAAAAAAAAAGAAAAAAAAGGAAAAGAAAAGAACCCCCCCCCCTTCAGCCAACTCTCCTAAGGACAGCCATAAAGAAAGAAAAAATAAAAAATATTAAGGAAAAATTAAACATACATATTAAGATCTGATAAATTGAAATGTAAATATTCTGAGTATAACAACCAATTATTAATAAAAAAACTATAATTATCACATGAAACATATGTAATTTTTTCCATTATTAAACAATATTTCATCTCGTTATGCCATCTATTAATATCAATCATATTTGTATCTTTCCACGTACTAGCAATACATTTTTTCGCCACAGATAAAGCTAAATATACAAAAGCAAGTTGAAATTTATCTTATCCCAAACCTTTCAGAGGTTGCAAACTACCCAATAAAAATACTGTTGGATCTAAAGGTATTTTAATCTTATACAGGTATTCTAAAAACAATTGAATTTTCTTCCAAAAAGATTGTATATGTATACATGACCAAACAGCATGAAAAAAAGTTCCAACAGAATTACCACATCTAAAACACAAATCTGATTCATGAAAACCATTCTTTTTAAATTTTTCAGGTGTTAAGTATAATTGATGTAGAAAATTATAGTTAATCGTTGCGTAATGTGCATTTATCAATCGAGTTACACGATCATAACAGATATCTAACCAATCATCCTCGGGAAAAATATAAAACCAATATCCGCTTCCCATTTACTTTTAGATTTATCCCAACCCTTTTTATCCATACCATTCTGTAATATTTGACACATAGATTAAATATAACCCTTCTCTGGTACCTTCATAAGAAAAGTCTCAAATTTAGTGATTTCAGGTAAAATCATCTCTCTACCAAACATACATCTTACCAAAGATTGAATTTGATAATAAAGAAACAAAGAGTTCTTATCAATACCAAAACTATCCCTCATCTGATTAAAAGATAAAAATTTACTCTCTTTGAAACAATCTCCCAAGTTTTTCACACCTTTATATTTCCAATGTAATAAATTTCGATTATGTATTGAAAAAGAAATAAGTTGATTATTATACAATGGAGTCAAAGCCGATAATTCACCCCTAGAGCCTATCATTTTATTTTTCTTTATCCATAACTTCATTATATCTTTTAATATAGGAACATTATGTTGCTGTAACAAATTTATATTCCATCTAAACAAAAATTGATGTATTTCAAATTCAAAAATATTTGCCATCTCAATTTTGGCCCAGCTAGGAGGCCGTTCCAAATCTATCAATGAACTAATAAATTTAAATTGGGTTGCCTCATAGTAATTTTGAAAATGGGGTAAACGTAATCCCCCTAACTCATTTTCCAAATTAATTTGTTCAAAGCTACTCTCGAAAATTTACCTCTCCATAAAAACTCCCTAACCATTTTATTCAAATCTCAAAAAAAAAATATTATCAAGTAAATACGGAATAGATTGAAACAAACATTGCATACGCGGAAAAATATTAATCTTAATTGTATTTATCCTACCCAATAAATTAATAGGTAAATCTTTCCATTTAATCAAATCAGTTTTAATTTTTTTTATTAACAGAACATAATTTAATTTATATAAAGATTGATAATTAACATTGAAAATTATACCCAAATATTTAATTCGATCAGTCCATTTCAAATTAATAATATTCTTATAAACTGAATAATCTCCTTCACTTACTGGTAATATTTCACTTTTTTCCCCAATTAACTTTATATCCAGAAAAACATCCATATTGTATTAAACATTCCTTCAAATGCAAAAGTGACTGAGCTGGGTTTATTAAATACACCAATACGTCATCACAAATAAATTAATTTTATACTCCTCATCTAAAACTCTCGTATCTGTGTATTTTGTCTTATTAGCTGTGCTAAAGGTTCAATCACTAACGCAAACAAAGCTGGTGATAAAGGACAACCTTGACAAGTTGATCGAGTCAATTTAAAAGGTTCCAAAATCAAGCCATTCGTCAATACTCTAGCTATCGGTTTACTATATAAAGCCTTAATCCAACCAATAAAGAAAGGACCAAACTTAAATTTCTCCAGAACTTTAAATAAAAAATTCCACTCAACTCTATCAAATGCTTTTTCTGCATCTAAAGATATCACCATCGGGTGATCTAAAGATTGTCGAAATCTATTAATCAAACTAATCACACGCAGAATATTATCTGAAGCATATCTATTCTTTATAAAACCTGTTTGATCCATATGAATCAACAGGTAAAAATTTAGCCAATCTATTCGCTAAAATTTTAGCTATTATTTTATAATCTACATTTAACAATGAAATTGGTCAAAATGAAGATACTTTCAAAGGATCTCTATCTTTTTTTGGGATTACTGTTATTAAAGCACTAGAACAAGACTCAGGTAATTCATAATATTCTCCAACTTGATGTAATACATCCCCAAACACTGTAGAAAAATCATTATAAAAGATTTTATAAAATTCAACCGAAAATCCATCATCACCAGGCAATTTACCATTCGGCATTTCCATCATAGCCATTTTAATTTCCGAATCAGTAAATGGTTCTTCCAACTCCTCTAATATCTGCATCCTCTAATATCGGAAAATTCAACTGTGATAAAAAAAGATCAATCGATCCAGTTTCTTGCTTTTATTCAGATGTATATAACTTTTTATAAAATGAACAAAATTCATCATTAATCTCATGAGGTTTATAAGTGATAAGAGAATTCCGTTTAACAGCATTAATAGTCCTCAAAACCTGTTCTTTCTTTAATTGCCATGCCAATACCTTATGTGCTTTCTCTTCCCATTCATAATACCGTTGTTTAGTCCTATTAATCACACATTCAAATTGATAAGATTGCAAAGTATTATATTCCAATTTCAACCTAGATAGTTCTATTTTCTGATCTTCTGTAGCATCTTTCTGGAATTCCTTTTCTAACTCATCAATCTGTTTCTCTAATTCAAGACTCTGATTTAATCGATTCTTTTTTATTTTAGAGGTATAACTAATTATTTCTCCTCTCAAATAAGCTTTCATAGCATCCCATAATACAAACTTACTTTGAACAGAATTAGAATATTCTTTAAAAAAAATTAATTTGTTTTTTCAAAAATCAATAAATTCCGTATTTTTTAATAACATTGTATTAAACCTCCAACGATAGGCCACTTGAATTTTCTCAGAAGTTGCATATGTAAAGTATAACAAAGAATGATCTGAAATCACCCTACTTTTATATTCCGCTTGTTGTATTTTCCCTTGTAAATGTGCCAATACTAAAAAAAGGTCAATCCTTGAAAACAATTCATGTCTAGATGAATAAAAGGAGAAATCTTTCTCTGTTGGATTAAGACGTCTCCAAATATCTACTAAATTAAGATCTTTCATCAATGCTTGAACCTGTACTGCCATCTTAGATGTCTTAACTTTCTTCGGAGATTAATCTAATAAAGGTTCCAAACCACAATTAAAATCACCATCAACTAAAATATTATCATTAGCCTGACCCAGATATAAAAATGCATCTGAAATAAATATTTTATCATCTACATTTGGGACATAAATATTAAGTAAAGTCCAAAATTCACTAAAAATCTTACAATTCAATTTAAGAATACATCCTGCCTTTTCCTCCATTGATTGTAATTCAAAAGATACATTTTTATGTATCAAAATTGCTACACCTTTAGCCCTGGAATTAAATGAAGAAGAATATACATGCCCTACCCAGTCCCTCTTTAATTTCATACTTTCTTTGACATTCAAATGAGTTTCTTGTAAAAGAGCAACATCAATTTTCATTTTCTTAATATACGCCAAGACTCGCTTACGCTTAATCGTACTATTTAAACCTCGAACATTAAATGTAGCAAACCTCAACTTTGACATATCTAGTATTATTACTAAATACCAATAATATCTTTATATGACAATTCAAATCAAGGTATATAGGCCCTCCAATAGGAGAAAAAAATCACAAAATAAAAGCTAACTAAAATGAAAATTTTTAAAAAGTTTAAAAAAAAATCTCCCCCCCCAAAAACTACTAAAAGATAGTAATCCCTAAACAAAAATTGGGTGTGAGTCACCCACCAGTGGCTGATGACTAGTAAAGAACTTAGAGCAAATCTCTCCCTCCCCAGCCAAACAATGAATAACATCAAAATATCATAATAACATAAAAAATAAAATAAAAATAAGAAAATTCTTCTATTCATCCAAGAGATTACAATCTCGAAGATCCCATTTCAGAAGAAGTTGGACTCTTTCCATTCCCGTTTTTCCCATTTCTGCCATTTCTTCCGTTTCCAGAACAACCAGATTTTTCTTTAGGAGACAATGGTGGACTACGTCTTTGTCCTCTTATATCTGGCAATGAATCAGCAAAAATCATTGCTTCACGATCATTCTCAAAAAACCGAAATTGATAGTCTCCATAAAACACCTTCAACACTGCCGGGTAGCGAAAGTAGACTTATAACCTTTCCGCCACAAAACTTCTTTAACTGGATTAAGTCGACGCCAATGTTGAATCACCTCTTGACTCAAATCAGGATTTAAAAAACTCTGCTATTCTGAATCAATAACCGAGTTTGTTGTTGTCTCGCATTTTGCACTGCTAGTCGAAGTATTGCTTCTCTGTCCATATAATTCAAACATCGAATTATTACAGGTCTCGGTGGTTGACCAGGTAAAGGTGTTCTTCTTAAAGCTCTATGAGCTCTTTCCAATACCAAGCCTCCAGAAAAAAAATTCTTGCCCTAGTACTTGTGGGATCCAGTCTTTAAAAAAATGAAGAGGATTTTATCCTTCCATACCTTCTGGCAAACCAACGATTTTCAAATTATTCCTTCTGCTTTGATTCTCCAAGTAGTCTATTTTCCTCTCTAACTCCTTCTCATGCTCTCGCAATTCTATAACTGATTTTTCAACCTTCAACACTTTTTCTGTGATAGAAACCACTTGCTGTTTACATTCCAAAAAAGCAGACTGAATTTAAAAAAAATCTTAACAAGATGCTTCTACACGTGTTTTAACTGTATTCAATTCTGAACTTATACTAGCATTAATTTGAGCCATCTCATTCATTAAAGGTTGAATGACAGCATTTATCTGCATACATTGTAGCTCAGAAAAGCTCAGCCCTGCTTTCTCTGACGTAGTGCCAGAACCAGGTAACTGCAGCTCCTGCTGCAACTCAACAAAAGGCATTTTAGAAGTTTTACTGCAGGTCTGGACTCCCAGCGACGGCACGCCGACTTCCTCAGGGGCTCGACGCTGGTCTCCCCCCCGCAGCTCGTTGATTTTCACGGAGGAAATCGATATCTTCAGCTTGAAATGCTTCCTGATGCATTTCAAACAATGGTGTCTTCTTTCTGTGTGCTCCCTCCATTAAAATCAAGAGGCTTCCAGAATCGGGATCCACTTCTTGGGAACACGCACCTTCCTCCAGAGAATGGGTAATTCTATTGCCATCCTTCACTTGGTGTGTAGTAGACATTTTTTTTTCAGCTCCCACAGGCAGTCTTTGTGGTTTAGACACTGAAGAAATTAAACCTAAAGCTGTAACAAGTTGTTTAGGCTCCATATCTTCAGCACTTCGAAAATGTAACTTCTTCTGCACTTGAGGTTTAATCTTTTTACCATTAATGGCCATAATAGTTCCTCAATACTTTAAGCTAAAATTTAAAGAATTTAAACTTGAAAACAAAGAGTTAAAAAACGGGTACTTAAAAGTCCGGCCAGAGAGGTCGAGATTACACATTTAGACTCTACGCCACGGTTCATCATTCTTTGAAAGTGGATTCTCATGTGGATAGGGTAGAGAAGAAAACTTTTGATATGCTGGCCTTTATAAATCAAAGCATAGAATATAGGAGCTGGGAGGTGATGTTCAGACTGTTCAAGGCATCGATAAGGCCATATTTGGAATATTGTGTGCAATTCTGGTCCTCAAATTATAGGAAGGATATCAATAAGGTAGAGAGGATGCAGTGAATATTTACTAAAATGTTGCCTGGATTGCAGTATCTAGAATACAAAGAAAGATTGATTAGACTGGTCTTTATTCATTGGAGCATATAAGGCTGAGGGGGGATTTGATAGAGGTATTAAAAATTATGAGGGGGATAGATAGAGTAATGTGAATAGGCTCTTCCTCTTGAGGGTAGGTGAGATTGGAACAAGGAGTCATAAGTTAAGATTTAGGGGGGAAAAGTTTAGAAGTAACATGAGAGGGTGCTTCTTCACTCAGAAAGTGGTGGCTGAGAGGAATGACCTTCCGGAAGAGGAGTTGCAGCAGGGTCAATTTTGTCATTTAAGAGAAGGTTGGATGAGTGTATGGATGTGAGAGGATTGGAGGGTTATGGACAGGATAGGTGGGACTAGACGAGTTCACTTAAATCAGTGCGGACTAGAGGGGCTGAGATGGCCTGTTTCCATACTGTAATTGTTATATGGTTATATGGTAATATAGATCAACACAACATTGTGTATGTTAAGAATTTGGCATTGAATGAGAGAGACAGGAGGATAATATTTTGTACCACAAGGCAGCATGTGCTAAAGCATTTGTCAGGATATCGAATCCATAATAAAATTTGTAAATAGGAAATTTCAAACTACTGGGTAAAATGGGGTTATCTAGGCTATTTGCACAGTTGCACAGCAGTTAGAAAGGGTCCGACTCAGTCAACACCGTCGGAATCCAACCGGGTCCCTGACCAACCTCAGAGGTAGTCTGGGAACCCAGTTAAACATACCTAGGTTGAGTCCACAGGCTATTTGAAAATTAAAATGGACGGCCCGCTTATTCCGGTGATGTCAGCACTGGTCTGCGTTCGTCGCTGGGCAGCCTGCATCTGAACATCCGGCAATACTTCCGGTGAGTATGTGGTGTGTCATGGTGGGAACAGGATCCCCCTTAGATCACTGGCTTGGTGATTTAATGGGTCGAACCCCCTGCAATTTAAAAGGTGCTTCCAGGGTCTCAGGAGGGCTTCCCAGGTGCAGCAATTTAAAAGAGGCTAGTGATTGGGCTTTTTAAACATTGCCCATATTAAGGAAGTGCAGATCAACATTTCCCAGTGCCACCGACTGTTTAATTTGATATAATCAATGCA
Source organism: Narcine bancroftii (assembly GCF_036971445.1). Classification (NCBI taxonomy): domain Eukaryota; kingdom Metazoa; phylum Chordata; class Chondrichthyes; order Torpediniformes; family Narcinidae; genus Narcine; species Narcine bancroftii. The sequence goes on along the minus strand of NC_091474.1, from coordinate 221,469,238 downwards.
GTGCTTATTGAAAATGTATTCCAGCTTTATAGATGGTGCAAGCTGAGTTTCTCTGCTCTAGGCTACAACACCTCTGCTTGTCACAAGCAACTTTAATTTAAAAAAAAGACACACCTTCACTTGTATTGTATAATTTCCCTAAATATGAATTCCATTTTAATTACTAAGCAATGGCAGACGTTGACCTTTATATAAATCACTTCACACCCAATTTGTAATGCATTTACCAAATGTTGCCTTCGGGCTTTACTCCAGGAACTCACTTTCCTTCCACTTATCTCACTTTTGTTTTGATTCATTTCTATTTTAATTGATTTTTTTGTGATAAATTCACATGATGCCATTCGCCTGACTTGAACTTTCAGAACAATGATGAGGCTGGGCTGTAAATTCCAAAACATTTCAACGCAATTTAATTCTGCCACCAGGAAACTGGAATTTTCCAAGCAGTAGGTGTACCTGAAATATATATATATATATATATATATATATTTTTTTTTAATTAGGTGAGCCCGTGACACCCAATTGCACCCAATTGATGTACACTCATGGTACGAGTTTGAAGGGTGGAAGTAAACTGGAGATGTTGGAGGAAACCCACGCAGACATAGGATAGAACGCACATACTCCTTACAGTGCGAATTTGAACCCAGGTTTCTGGAGCTGTACTACCATTGTGCTAACTGCTACAATACCAGTGCCACCGCTATGCTAACAATGCCGTTCCCTACTCTAACAGTGCCGCACCCCTACTCTAACAGTGCAGTCCCCTACACTAACAGTGCAGTCCCCTACACTAACAGTGCAGTCCCCTACACTAACAGTGCAGTCCCCTACACTAACAGTGCAGTCCCCTACACTAACAGTGCCGTCCCCTACACTAACAGTGCCGTCCCCTACACTAATGGTGCCGTCCCCTACACTAACAGTGCCGCACCCCTACACTAATGGTGCCGTCCCCTACACTAACAGTGCCGCACCCCTACACTAATGGTGCCGTCCCCTACACTAACAGTGCCGCATCCCTATTCTAACAGTGCCGTCCCCTACACTAACAGTGCCGTACCCCTACTCTAACAGTGCCGTCCCCTACACTAATGGTGCCGTCCCCTACACTAACAGTGCCGTCCCCTACACTAACAGTGCCGTCACCTACACTAACAGTGCCGTCCCCTACACTAACAGTGCCGTCCCCTACACTAACAGTGCCGCACCCCTATTCTAACAGTGCCGTCCCCTACACTAACAGTGCCGTCCCCTACACTAACAGTGCCGTCCCCTACACTAACAGTGCCACACCCCTATTCTAACAGTGCCGTCCCCTACACTAACAGTGCCGCACCCCTACTCTAACAGTGCCGTCACCTACACTAATGGTGCCGTCCCCTACACTAACAGTGCCGTCCCCTACACTAACAGTGCCGCACCCCTATTCTAACAGTGCCGTCCCCTACACTAACAGTGCCGCACCCCTACTCTAACAGTGCCGTCACCTACACTAATGGTGCCGTCCCCTACACTAACAGTGCCGTCCCCTACACTAACAGTGCCGTCCCCTACACTAACAGTGCAGTCCCCTACACTAACAGTGCCGTCCCCTACACTAACAGTGCCGTCCCCTACACTAACAGTGCCGTCCCCCTACACTAACAGTGCAGTCCCCTACTCTAACAGTGCCGTCCCCTACACTAACAGTGCCGTCCCCTACTCTAACAGTGCCGTCCCCTACACTAACAGTGCCGTCCCCTACACTAACAGTGCCGCATCCCTATTCTAACAGTGCCGTCCCCTACTCTAACGGTGCCGTCCCCTACACTAACAGTGCCGTCCCCTACACTAACAGTGCCGTCCCCTACACTAACAGTGCAGTCCCCTACACTAACAGTGCCGTCCCCTACACTAACAGTGCCGTCCCCTACACTAACAGTGCCGTCCCCTACACTAACAGTGCCGTCCCCTACACTAACAGTGCCGTCCCCTACACTAACAGTGCCGTCCCCTACACTAACAGTGCCGTCCCCTACACTAACAGTGCCGTCCCCTACACTAACAGTGCCGTCCCCTACTCTAACAGTGCCGTCCCCTACACTAACAGTGCCGCACCCCTACTCTAACAGTGCCATCCCCTACACTAACAGTGCCGTCCCTTACACTAACAGTGCCGTCCCCTACACTAACAGTGCCGTCCCCTACACTAACAGTGCCGTCCCCTACTCTAACAGTGCCGTCCCCTACACTAACAGTGCCGCACCCCTATTCTAACGGTGCCGTCCCCTACACTAACAGTGCCGCACCCCTATTCTAACAGTGCCGTCCCCAACACTAACAGTGCCGCACCCCTACTCTAACAGTGCCGTCCCTTACACTAACAGTGCCGCACCCCTATTCTAACAGTGCCGTCCCTTACACTAACAGTGCCGCACCCCTACTCTAACAGTGCCGTCCCCTACACTAACAGTGCCACACCCCTATTCTAACAGTGCCGTCCCTTACACTAACAGTGCCGCACCCCTACTCTAACAGTGCCGTCCCTTACACTAACAGTGCCGCACCCCTATTCTAACAGTGCCATCCCCTACACTAACGGTGCCGTCCCCTACACTAATGGTGCCGTCCCCTACACTAACAGTGCCGTCCCCTACACTAACAGTGCCGTCCCTTACACTAATGCTGCCGTGCTCAATGGAACTAAACATCCCTCTCTGTAACAGAATGCTGGCCTCCTTAACTGTCTGTCCAGTTGGGTAGCAGAACATCAAGGACTGTCACAAGGAAGCCAGTAGGCATGACGCACTCTAGTGACACGAGTAGGGTGGGGTGAGAGTCACTCATGTGTATCAAACTAGACTCAAGTGAGGCTTGATTCACACTAGTGGTGGGGACAGGTCTGACATCGAGCAATGGTTGCAAACATATGGGGGGCACAGCACCTTGCTTGGGGGGCAATGGCCGCGAACGCCTCCCCCACCCCCATTGCCGATCCTGCACTGAGCACTGGTACATGTCAGGGCTGTGTGCTCAGCCTGCTTGTGTTCACGCCACTGAGATATGACTGTATCGCCAGATCCAGCTGCAACAGTATAATCAAGTTTGCAGTAGTTGGTCTCATCAGCAACAACGATGAGTCGCATTACAGAGAAGTGGTGAAAATCTTGAGGTATGGGTGAGAAAGTAACGACCCGAGTCTCAACATGGACAATACGAAGGAGATGATATTGGACTTCAGGAGGACCAGGAATGACCACCCTCCACTACACATCAATAACTCTGTAATAGAGAGAGTAGAGGGCACTAAATTTCCTGATGATATGCATCCAAGGGTTCTGAAGGAAATGGCAGACGTTATACTTGATACATTGGTGGTCATATACCAAAATTCCTTGGATTCTGGGCAGGTCCCGGCAGACTGGAAGACAGCAAATGTCACACCACTTTTTAAGAAGGGATGTAGGCAGAAGACTGAAAATTATTGGCCAATTAGCTTGACGTCTGTAGTTGGAAAAATGCTTGAAGCCATCATTAAAGATGAAATAGTGAAACTTTTGGAATGAAAGGGTTCAATCAGGCAAGTTTTAGAAAGGGAAGATCTTGTTTGACAAACTTGTTAGGATTCTTTGAGGATATAATGGGTGCGGTGGATAGAGGGGAACAGGTTGATGTTGTATATTTGGATTTCCAGAAAGCGTTTGATAAGGTGTCGCACAGAGACTTATCAGTAAGTTACAGGAAAGTGGAGTCCGGGGAATTATATTGGCCTGGATTGAAAATTGGTTGTCTGACAGGAGGCAGAGAGTCGGGATAAGTGGGAGATTTTCAGGTTGGCAGAGAGTGGTAAGTGGGGTGCCGCAGGGGTTGGTGCTAGGCCCACAACTGTTCATCATTTACATTGTTGACTTGGAGGAGGGGACAAAATGTGGTGTAGCCAAGTTTGCGGATGACACCAAATTGAATGGAGGAGCAAATTGTAATGAGGATGTGGAGAGTCTGCAGAGGGATATAGTTAAGCTGGATGAGTGGGCAAAGGTCTGGCAGATGGAGTACAATGTTAGTAAGTGTGAGGTTATCCACTTTGGCAAGAAAAATAAAAGAGCTGAATATTATTTCAAGGGTGAAAAACTACAGCATGCTGTTGTGCAGAGGGACTTGGGAGTGCTTGTGCATGAATCACAAAAAGTTAGGTTGCAGGTGCAGCAGGTTATTAAGAAGGCAAATGGAATGTTGGCCTTCATCGCTAGAGGAATTGAATTCAGGAATAGGGAGGTAATGTTGCAACTGTATAAGGTACTGGTGAGACCGCACCTGGAGTACTGTGTCCAGTTCTGGTCTCCATATTTGAGGAAGGATATACTGGCTTTGGAGACGGTCCAGAGGAGGTTTACTAGGTTGATCCCTGGGATGAAGGGGTTGACTTATGATGAAAGATTAAATCGTCTAGGATTGTATTCGCTTGAGTTCAGAAGAATGAGAGGAGATTTTATAGAAACATATAGGATTATGAAGGGTATGGATAGGATAGATGTAGGAAGGTTTTTTGAGCTGGCCGGGGAAACTAAAACGAGAGGACACAGTCTCAAGATTCGGGGATTTAGGACAGAGATGAGGAAAAATAGTTTTTCCCAGAGAGTAGTGAATGCTTGGAATTCTCTAACCAGGGAAGTGGTTGAGGCTGCTTCATTTAACATATTTAAAATTCGGTTAGATAAATTTTTACATGATAGAGGAATTTGGGGATATGGGGAGAAGGCAGGTAGGTGGAGTTAGGTCATAAATTAGATCAGCCATGATCGTATTGAATGGCAGAGCAGGCTCGATGGGCCATTTTTGGCCTACTCCTGTTCCTACTTCCTATGTTCCTATGTTCCTAGACTTCATTAACTAGTGACCTATTGTGGACACACATCTCCTCATTTGTCAGGAAGGCATGGCAGTGAATGTTCTTCCTGAGAAGACTAAAGCGGGCAAGTCTACCTGCCACCATTATGTCAACTTTCTACAGGAGCTTGTTTGAGAGTGTCCTGGCCAGTTGCATCATAGTCTGGTATGGTGGTTGAAGAGAAAGGGATTGGAGATCAATCTCCAGGAACATAAGAAAGGCAGAGTCTCCCTCCTGTTCCCAATGATGTGATCTACCAGGATTGTTGTTTGAAGAGGGCATGCAAAACATTGAGGACCCCTTCCACCCTGGACACAGCATCTTTCAGCTACTCCCATTGGGAAAGAGATACAGGAATATGAGGGCCAGCCCCACCAGCTTCTTCGCATGGGCAGTGAGAATGCTGGACAACCAAAGGAATTGCTCACACTAACCATCTGAGATTCTCCTATTCATGGAACAACATTTATTTATTTGTTTATATGAATACTTTGTCCTGCATGTGTATTGTTTGTCTGTATATGTGTGTTATGTCTGGCTGTGTATCTGCGAGTTTTGCACTGAGGACCGGAGAACACTGTTTTGCCAAGTTGTACTTGTACAACAGATGATAATAAACGTGACTTGAAAAGATTCACAAGGAACTCATTGGGACTGGAGGGTTGAGTGAAAAGGAGAGGCTGGATAGGCTGGAGTGTGTAAGCGTAGAGGCATATAAGCTCGTGAGGAGCATAGTCCTTTTAGTATAGGGGATTCAAGACTATGGAACAATGCTTTAACATGAGAAGGGAAAGATTTAAAGTGAACCAAGCACACAAAATTTGCAGCGTTTGGTTGGAAGGGATTCTTGAATTTTCTTACCCCGTGATTGGGGAGGGGGCGGGAGCGAATTAAAGACAATTGTACTGAAATCTAATTTCAAACGAAACCCCGGCCTATTAATATTAATAATGACACATTCACTTGAACTGCAGTTTTCTATTGGTGAGTTGGATGTTTTGTTTGATAATATGTGGGTGAATTTATTCCACACTGTAATTGTAGCAAATTGACATCAGCAAAAACATGACAATTGTTTAAGAACCCAGTTTCTGGTTCTCTATTGCATGGAATCGTTTAAACTTGTTATGAGCTCCACTTTTAAAAATTTTTTTTATTTTTCACACTTTGAACCATATCAATCAAAATACACACAAACATTTCCCTCTTAAATATACACAATGGCATTTTCTCCCCTTTTTCCCCCCTCCCTTCCCAACCCCCTCCAAACCCATTAAACGTTCAACATATACAATACAATAAACCCATTAAACAATGTCATCACACAATGAAAATAAACAAGAAAATTGTATCATCTACTTTTACATACTGGGTCAGTTCATTTTGTCTTCTCATTCTATAATTTTAGGGGGGTGGAGGTCTGAGGCAAGCCCCTCTCTGTTGTGTTCCATGTACAGTTCCCAAATTTGTTCGAATAATGTGACTTTATTTTTTTAATTATATGTTATTTTTTCCAATGGAATATATTTATTCATTTCTATGTATCATTGCTGTACTCTCAGGCTCTCTTCTGATTTCCAGGTTGACATTATACATTTTTTTGCTACTGCTAAGGCTATCATAATATATCTTTTTTGCGCTTCATCCAGTTTGAGGCCTAATTCTTTACTTCTTATATTACTTAGAAGAAAGATCTCTGGATTTTTTGGTAGGTTGCTTTTTGTGATTTTACTTAATACCTGATTTAGATCTTCCCAAAACATATTCACTTTCTCACATGCCCAAATTGCATGTACTGTTGTTCCTGTTTCCTTCTTACAGCGAAAACATCTACCTGATAATGTTGGATCCCATTTTTTAAAACTTTTGGGGTGTGATATATAACCCATGTAACCAATTATACTGTATCATGCGTAACCTTGTGTTTATTATATTCTTCATAGTTCCAGAGCATAACTTTTCCCATGTTTCATTTTTTATCTTTATGTTTAAATCTTTTTCCCACTTTTGTTTGGGTTTATAGCTTATTTCATCATTTTCCTTCTCTTGCAGCTTGATGTACATGTTTGTTTTAAATCTTTTTATTATCATTGTTTCTGTAATCACATATTCAAAGCTGCTTCCTTCTGGTAATCTCAGTCTATTTCCCAATTTGTCTTTTAAGTAGGCTTTCAATTGATGGTATGCAACATTGTACCATGAGTTATTCCATATTTGCACTTCATTTGTTCAAATATTAATAAATTATTTCCCAAAAAACAATTTTATGTTCTTTTAATTCCTTTTCTCTCCCATTTTCTAAAGAAAAGGTTATCTATTGTAAAAGGGATTAGCTGATTTTGCATCAATAATAATTTTGGAAGTAGATAATTTGTTATTTTCCTTTCTAAGTGAATCTTCTTCCATATACTGAGTAAATGATGCAGTACTGGTTAGCTTTTATATCGTATCAGCTTTTCATCCCACTTATAAAGTATATTTTCCGGTACCTTCTCCCATATTTTATCTAGCTCTATCTTAGCCCAATCTGGTTTTTCCTTTTCTGATAAAAATCTGATAAATAACTTAATTGTGCTGCTATATAATAATTTTTAAAGTTTGGTAACTGCAAACCACCTTGGTTGTACCTCTCTGTTAATTTATCTAACGCTATCCTCGGTTTCCCCCCTTTCCATAAAAATGTCCTTATTATTCTCTTTAGTTCATTAAAGAATTTCTCTGTTAAGGGAATTGGTAACGATTGAAATAAATATTGTATCCTTGGGAAGACATTCATTTTAATGAATTTACCCTCCCTATCAACGTTAGTGGTAATTCTTTCCAATGTTCTAAGTCTTCCTGCAATTTCTTTATTAATGGCTGATAATTAAATTTGTACAGGTGGCTTAAATTATTACCTAATCTAATACCTAGGTATTGAATTGCTTGTGTTTGCATTTAAATGGTGATTCTTTTTTAAATTCTCTATAATCCACATTACTCATTGGCATCGCTTCACTTTTATTTGGGTTGATCTTGTACCCCGATATTTCTCCATATTCCTTCAATTTCTTATGTAATTCTTTTATTGATATTTCTGGTTCTGTTAAGTATACTATGATGTCATCTGCAAATAAACTGATTTTATACTCCTTCTCTTTTATTTTTATCCCTTTTCTTTTCTTATCAGTTCTGCCAATGGTTCTATTGTTAAAGCAAACAGTGAGGGAGATAGTGGACATCCCTGCCAATTGACCTACATAATTTAAATTGGTTCGATACATATCCATTTATTGTCACCTTCGCCAATGTTCCATTATATAATGCTTTAATCCAATTAATACATTTTTCTGGTAGATTGAACATCTGTAATACTTTGAATAAATAATTCCATTCTACCCTGTCAAAGGCTTTTTCTGCATCTAAAGCAACAGCCACTGTTGGCATCTTATTTCCTCCTAGCTCATAATACTTTTGCTTTATTTTCATTATGTTCTTCTCCACCTTATACATTTGTAATGTTTTATATTTTATTTGATTTTTTTGTCCACCAATTCTCTTCTTTTTGTTATATCGCCCCTTGTTGCTAGTTCTTTTTCTGTATTTACTATTTCCCTTTCCAACTGTTCTATTTCCCAATTGTAGTCCTTTTTCATCTTAGTTACATAACTTATTATCTGCCCTCTAATGGAGGCTTTCATTGCATCCCATAATATAAATTTGTCTTTCACTGATTCCGTATTTATTTCAAAGTTCATTTTAATTTGGTGTTCAATAAACTCTCTAAATGACTGTCTTTTAAATAGCATGGAATTTAATCTCCATCTATATGTTCTTGGTAGGATGTCCTCCAGTTCTATTGCTAATAACAGGGGCGATTAATCGGATAGCAATCTAGCTTTATATTCAGTTTTCCTAACTCTCCTTTGAATATCGGCCGACAACAAAAACATATCAATCCTTGGGTATGTTTTATGCCTACTCGAATAATATGAGTATTCCTTCTCCCTTGGGTGGTGCCTCCTCCATATATCCACAAGTTTCATTTCCTGCATTGATTTAACCATAAATTTGGCCACTTTATTCTTTTTGCTAGTCTTTTGTCCAGTTTTATCCAACATTGGATCCAAATTAAGGTTAAAATCCCCTCTTATCAATATATTCCCCTGCATATCTACATTCTTCAAAAAAAATATCTTGCATAAACTTTTGATTCTCTTCATTAGGTGCATATATATTGATCAAATTCAAGAATTCTGAATATATCTGAAACTTTAACATTACATACCTCCCTGCTAGATCTAAGATTTCCTCCTCTATTTTGATTAGTACGTTTTTATTAATTAATATAGCTACACCTCTGGCTTTTGAATTATATGATGCTGCCGCTACATCCCCTACCCAGTCTCTCTTTAATTTGTTATGTTCCACTTCAGTTAGATGCATTTCTTGCACAAATGCTATATCTATTTTTTTCTTTTCTCAAGAAATTTAATGGCCTTTTTCATTTAATTTGGTTATGTATTCCATTAATATTTATAGTTATATAGTTCAACATGGCCATCTCATATTCTGTTTACACATCATTTCCACTTCCTCACCACCACTATTCCCCTTTTCCCCATTTTCATCTCTCAGTTTTCCCTTTTTGAACTCAATGTATGACAACACTTTTAAAACATAAAATACTTCTACAACTCCCACATCTAAATTCCTTTAACTCCAATTGTCCCCCCCACTCTCTGAGTTGCCGATTATCCCTTGTCAGGCAACCACAACTTCCCCCTCCATTTGGATTGTGAACCTGCTTTCAAGCGTCAACTGATTTCGCAGTGACGGTTATTCTCTCCCACCCAACCCCCTCCAGAAAAGACTTTTATTTTCACATATAATAAAGCTCACCCTATTTTTCCCCCTTACTTCCTTTCTTCCCTTTTCTTTCCCTTCTTTAGTTCTTACTTATACATTATATTTACATCTTTATATGTATTTTGTCGTCGTTCTTTGTTCTTGTTACATCTCTTCATCTCTCCTTCTGTCCTGCAGCCATTCTGCAAATTCTCGTGCTTCCTCCGGATCCGAGGACAGTCTGTTTTGCTCCCCCGGTATAAATATTTTAAGCACAGCTGGATATCTTAACATAAATTTATAACCTTCTTTCATAGGATCGATTTTGCTGTATTAAACTTCTTCCTCTTCTTTAAGAGTTCAAAACTTATGTCTGGGTAAAAAAAAATATTTTTTGACCCTTGTATTCCAATGGTTTTTTTGTCTTCTCTAATTTTATTCCTTGCCCTCTCCAGTATATTTTCTTTTGTCATGTATCTAAGAAATTTTACTAAAACGGATCTTGGTTTTTGCTGTGTCTGTGGTTTCGGAGCTAGTGTTCTGTGTGCCCTTTCTATTTCCATTCCTTCCTGTATTTCTGGCATTTCCAGGACCTTTGGGATCCATTCTTTTATAAATTCTTTCATATTTGTGCCTTCTTCATCTTCCTTTAGGCCCACTATCTTTATGTTGTTTCGCCTACTATAATTTTCCATTATATCTGTCTTCTGAGCTAACAACTCTTGTGACTCGAACTTTTTTGTCACTTTCTTCCAATTTTCTTCTTAAGTCATTCACTTCCATTTCTACCGCTGTTTCTCGTTCTTCCACATTTTCTAATCTTTTCCCTATTTCTGTCATGACCAGCTCTATTCTATTCACTTTTTCTTCTGTACTTTTCTTTTTTTTTCATTTCACTAAATTCTAATGTCAACCATTTTTTTAATGCATTCATTTGTTCTTGAAATTTTTAAAATCTATATACTGTCCATCTCTTTTACCTTCTATTCCTCTGTGCAGATGTTGGTCGTCTTCTACCTCTTCTGTGTCTACACCTGTGTTTGTGTCTTCTACTTCTCTTCCTTGTATCTGTGTCTCTTCTGACTTTCTTGTTGAGCTGCTTGTCTCACTTTGCTGAGCTTCTTTTTGCTTGGCTTCTTCCTGTTGGTCCTCTTCTTCTGTTGGGCCTCCTGTTGCTGTTCTTCTTTCCTATCACTCCCTTTCCTGTCACTTTCCTCTTCTTCCAGCTGAGAGCCCTGGTGTCGGGCATCCCTCAGCTGGTCGTGCTGTGTTTGCTCGCTCCTCAGCTGGGCCCCCCTCCCGTCGGTGTTCTCTTTTTCTTTAGTGAGCGCACTGCACATGCTCGACACCTCACGCATGCGCAGTTGCACACTTTTGTTTGGCTCAGAGAGCCATTTTTGCAGTCCAGCGGTCGGGAGGTCACGACTCTGTGGGGTCATCACCAACCTTGGGGAATGGGCTTGCTTCTCCATGACGGCTCCCTGTTTCTTCATGCAGGTAAGGCCTTCTCCTTTCTCTTCTTTTTTTCCCATTGTTTTTACTTTTTCCTTCTTGGGTGCCATTTTCTTTCTTTTCTCCACAACTTTATCTTGTATTTGTTATGTTTTGTGTTTCTTGAACTTTTTATTTTCTTCACTTTATTTCTTCTTTTCTGGAGAGGGATGGTATTCTCCTACCGTCCACTACTCCATCACGTGACTCCTCCACGAGCTCCTCTTATGGGATTATCACTGTAAGGGTTAGTACAGACAGGAGGGACTGAATGGTCACATTTAACATTTCACACAAGCACCAAGCACAACACAATTTACAGCCCAGTAATAATTCGATACATCAGAAGAACTGAGGGAAGGTTTGTCACAGTCTGTTCCAAATTCAATACATTTGCAAAGACATTGTGATTTTACTAGGTAGAACCATTCTGACTGCTGGAGAGAAATCAAGTTTTTCCAAACAGTTCTTGTGATCAGCATTTTTTGTAGAACTCAGAGCAAAGCATTCTCTGTGAATGACTGGGGCCTTTTCGGTGAATTGACCTCTGCCAGGTGGGCCTTTTGGGAAGGAAAGTGCTTCATTTTGAGTACGACTAATAGTGAAGTTACTTGGAGAGACCAGTACCAGGGACTTGGAAGCTTCGTGGAGGCCGCCCAGTTCAAGTCTGGCTTACAAAAGAACCAGGAGTGTTATGACCACAGCTCGTGTGGATGGACGTTTCTTCAAAGACAATGCCACAAGAATTTGTGAGTCTGGAGCAGTTCCACATTAATTCTGGGCATCAAATTTCAAAGGCCTACGCTTCAACACTGAATTTAAAAGAGTGAACTTTGAAGTAACTTTCTAGATTTTGGCCTGGACTGTGAAGGTTTGGGTATATTACACACACACACACACACACACACACACACACACACACACACACACACACACACACACACACACGCACGCACACACACACACACACGCACGCGCACGCACGCACGCCCATGCACACACACACGCACACACACGCGCACACACACACGTGCGCGCACACACACATGCACACACACACGCACACACACGCACACGCACACACACACACACATGCACACACACACACAAGCACACACACGCACACACACATGCACACATGCACACACACAAGCACACACAAGCACACACACGCACACACGCACACACACGTGCACACACACGCTCACACACACACGCACACACACGCACACACACACACGCATGCACGCACGCACACACACGCGCACACACACGCACACACACACACATGCACACACAAGCGCACGCACACACACGCACGTGCACACACACACACACATGCCCACACACACGCACACACACGCACACGCACACACACACACAAGCACACACACGCACACACACATGCACACACACACACATGCACACACACGCACACACACATGCACACACACGCACGCACACACACGCACACACATACACACGCGCGCACACACGCACACACACACACACACACACACGTGTGTTAAGGATAGTTTAAAAGTGAAAACTATAGTTTAAGAGTAAGAAAAAAAATTAGTGTTTTAAAATTAAACACTGTCTGGTTCATTGCCTATTGCTGCCCGATGCGTGTGGTTCATAGCAAAATCAAATCTAAAGATCAGTTTAACATCTGACTTTTACCAGTTTCCAGTAGATTTGTTTGAATTTTACATAGTATGTGTAATATAGTGGAAATTCTATGCTCAATTTTAAATTTTTGCAAGTATTTAACACAAAATATTTTAACAGGAACTGGATAATAAATTGAATAATCATTGGTATTGGCATCGGGCCACAAAGATAAAATCAGTGTCACTCGGAGGAAGCCTCACGCTCAGATTAAAACTCCTTTTGACGATTGCTTGAATATCTTGACTATTTTAAAGAGGCTTCACTTTGGAGAAAGTAGATAGAATATAAATGAGTTTTTCCCACCTCCGGCCAAACCTTGTATGTATCATAAGCAAAGAGTGAATGGAGAAATTCAATGCGATTATTCCCCACCCATCTCCCTTGAACAAGCATTAAGGCAAAGTTAAATGGTAATCGATGAAGGATGTCCATTTGTTGTTAAAGACGTGACTCTTTCCCCCTGAGATCAGGGGAGGTTGGAACAAGAAGGCATGAGTTAAGGGTAAGGGGGCAAAACTTTAGGAGAAATATTAGAGGATGCTTTTTCACTCAGTGAGTGGTGGCAGAATGGAATGATCTTTCAAAAAAAGATAGTTGTGGCAGGGTCCCTTTTGTCATTTAAGAGAAGGTTGCACGTGTACATGGAGGTGAGGAGGTTGGAGGGTTATGGGCGGAGAGCGGGAGGGTTGACCTAGTGGAGTTGTTCAAGTGAACCGGTGTGGACTCGAAGGGTCGACATGGCCTGTTTCCACACCGTAAACGGTTATATGGTTATGCGGTTATAATGCCAGCCCAGCATTTTACAGCCAGTATAAAAAAAATGTCTCTAAGACCCTGTTTCTTTGCTGCCCATCGGAAAGCAGAAATGCCCTCATGTCATTTACTTGGAGAATTAAAATAAAAAAAAATAAATATTCCTCTATCACTCAAAGACTTTTTTAGGTAACTGCAGAGATCCTTCCTATAAATGACAAACTCCTTCTCTTACATCTCTGAACCAAACATCTTCTTGATTGCAGGGTCTGACTCAGGGAAAGTAGGAGCTCTTCAGTACCTGAATGGCATAGAGGATGAAATGCAACAAATCCCTCCTGACATGAAAATACATAGGCACTTTCTTGTAACATTCATGTAGGTGCTCATACAATTGAAAAGATCTCACAATGGTGTCATGACTATAGGTTTCAACACTTCTTATGCTCTTAAAAATGTACTGCTGTGACTTTAGAGGGAAATAACAGACAGTTTGAAGAGATAGACAACAGACTCGCCAAGGCAAATGGAGCCTTTGGAAGACTACACAAAAGAGTCTGGAAAAACAACCACCTGAAGAAACACACAAAGATCAGCGTGTACAGAGCCATTGTCATACCCACGCTCCTATTCAGCTCCGAATCATGGGTCCTCTACCGGCATCACCTACGGCTCCTAGAACGCTTCCATCAGCGCTGTCTCCGCTCCATCCTCAACATTCATTGGAGCGACTTCATCACCAACATTGAAGTACTCGAGCTGGCAGAGTCCGCGAGCATTGAATCCATGCTGCTGAAGACCCAACTGCGCTGGATGGGTGACATCTCCAGAATGGAGGACCATCGCCTTCCCAAGATTGTGTTCTATGGCGAGCTCTCCACCGGCCACCGAGACAGATGTGCACCAAAGAAGAGGTATGAGGACTGCTTAAAGAAATCTCTTGGTGCCTGCCACATTGACCACTGCCAGTGGGCTGATATCGCCTCAAACCGTGCATCTTGGTGCCTCACAGTTCGGTGGGCAGCAACCTCCTTTGAAGAAGACCGCGGAGCCCACCTCACTTTCAAAAGACAAAGGAGGAAAAACCCAACACCCAACCCCAACCAACCAATTTTCCCTTGCAACCGCTGCAACCGTGCCTGCCTGTCCCGCATCGGACTTGTCAGTCACCAACGAGCCTGCAGCAGACGTGGACATATCCCCCCATAAATCTTCATCCGTGAAGCCAAGCCAAAGAGAGAAGAAAGAGAAGAAGGAATAGTCCTGTCATATGAAACCTTTACATTAGTGTTGTGAAATTTGGATAATATATTCAGAATAAAAATGTAAATGATCTTAATTTAGAAAGATATTGATGCTGAAGATCTGCTTTGCAAACTTATAGCAATAACTCAAAGACTTCCAATGTCTATGTCGTCACAAGGAGCACTTCAATTCACACTAAAACAAAAACTCCTGGTTCCTGCACCCAATGTTTCCGTTGCTCTAAGGATTCTTCTCACACGTCCTGTATCGGTGGTAAGTGGTGAACATAGTTTCTCAAAGTTCAAACTTATAAAATCTTCCATACATTCAACAATGTTGCAACGGAGACTAGATGGCTTGCCAACTATATCAATTGAACATACCCAGGCATCAGCACTTGATCTGATTGAGTGAGTTAGTGACAAAGTTTGCAAAGGAAATGGCTCGCAAAGTGAAATTGAAACTTTTATGAGACTTAAACTTTAACAACACAATTCACTAGATTATTACCTCCAACAAGGAGGTTACGTTGATAACCCTGTTTGTCTGTTTTTTGTTTGTTTCTCTGTCTGACTGTAAGCATAATATGAAAGGTTGGTTATGCCAAGTAACCTTAAATGGTATATAGACTTAAAGGAGGGTGAAGTGAAAGATTTTAATGTTGTGTTGCCCTTGGCAGAGTGATGGATTCTACCAAGTTCCCTTTAATTCAAATGATTTGTGTGCCAAAATATTTTCTTCTGGATTTGAGAAAGATAATCAAAAGTTGATGTATTACTTATTCTTGCAATTTAAAATAAATTTAGCAGCTTCAAGTTTTGTGCTTTTCATTTTTTCTGCAAAACATCTCTTTTTGAAAATTGAAGTTGGCTATTAGTTTTGGGGCGTGCAAGTAGTTGGTCTTGCCTAGGGCACAAAATAGTCTGGCACCAGCCCTGAATATGGTATAAATCAATACATTAGGCAACAAAAGCTTACCCCAATCTAAAAGAAGATTACATTTTATCTGAAAAAAAACCTGCCCAGGCTATTAGAAAATTGATTGACAGACAGGAAACAAAGAGTATGGATTAATGGATCACTTTTGGGATGGCAGGATGTGACAAATGGGGTCCCACAAGGCTCGGTGCTGGGTCCTCAGTTGTTTATCATATATATTAATGATTTTGATAAGGGGATTATAAATAACATTAGCAAATTTGCAGATGACATGAAACTGGGTGGCAGTGTGAAGTGTGAGGAGGATGTCAGGAAAATACAAGGAGACTTGGATAGGTTAGGTGAGTGGGCGGATGTTTGGAAGATGCAGTTTAATGTGGATAAATGTGAGGTTATCCACTTTGGTGGCAGGAACAGGAAGACAGATTATTATTTAAATGGAGTCAAGTTAGAGAGTGGGCAAGTGCAATGTGATCTAGGTGTACTTGTACATCAGTCACTAAAAGCTAGCATGCAGGTTCAATAAGCTGTGAAAAAAAGAAAATGGCATGTTGGCCTTCATTAAAAAGGGGAATAGAGTATAGGAGTAAAGATGTCCTTGTGCAGTTGTACAGGGTCCTGGTGAGACCTCACCTGGAGTATTGTGCCCAGTTCTGTTCTCCTAATTTGAGGAAGGACATTCTCTCTGTCGATTCACAAGGTTTGTTCCCAGGATGGCGGGATTGACATATGCCAAAAGGTTGGATAAACTGGGATTGTATATGTTGGAATTTCGAAGGATGAGGGGAGATATGATTGAGGTATATAAAATTATTAAAGGATTGCACACAATAGAAACTGATTACATGTTCCCAATGTTGGGGGAGATTAGGACTAGAGGCCATAGTTTAAGAATACAGGAAAGGCCCTTTAGACAGAGATGAGAAAAAAAATTTACCCAGAGAGTTGTTGGTCTGTGGAATGCTTTGCTGCAGAGGGTGGTAGAGGCAGGTTCTCTGGATAAGTTCAAGAGGGAACTAGATAAGGCTCTTGTGGACATGGGAATTAAGGGTTATGGGGAGAAGGCAGGGACAGGGTACTGATAGTGAAAGATCAGCCATGATCTAAATGAATGGTGGTACTGGTTTGATGGGCCGAGTGGCCTACTCCAGCATCTATTGTTCATTGATTTAGGGGCTTTATGATCAGCCCTGGTCATTTGTATGGTGGAGCAGACTTGAAGGGCTGAATGGCCTACTCCAGCTTTATCACGTCCCTTCCTTTCTTGGCTGTGCCTGTGTCTGTATCAGGAAACAGATAAGCCACTAATATCTTTTACAAGCTCACAGTCTCCCCACAACTACCTTGATTATACCCACTCTCTTCCTGCCTCCTGCAAGAATGCCACACCTTTATTCCACTTTCTTTACCTCCGTCACATTTGTTCTAATTTGACTCTGAATTCACCTCTTTCCGCTCGCAATGGCATCTCCTCTATTTTCCACTCTCCACTCTCATGCCCCCTTCCCTACAATGCATGCTTAACCAATGGATCTAATTACTACACATCCCTGACTGAGTGGCCAGGCACAATTCAAATGCCGCCTACAAATTTGACGACGACAGCATGGTTGTCGGCAATGAGGAAGCGTACAGGAGGAAGATGGATCAGTCCGTTGAGTGGTGCGTCAATAACCTTGCATTCAATGTTAGCAAAACAAAAAAACTGATTGTGGACTTCAGGAGAAGAAAATCAGGAAGACATGAACAAGTCTTTATGGAGGGGTCAGCAATGGAACGGGTAAGAACTATGAGTTCCTGGGTGTCAACATGTCTGAGGATCTGACCTGGGGCCTCCACGTCGCTGCTATTATGAAGAAGGCTCGCCAGTGGCTATACATCATGAGGAGTTTGAGATTTGATATGTCACCAAAATCTATGCCACTACCCAGGCCATGCCCTCTTCCCGCTGCTGCCAAAAAAAGATGGTACAGGAGCCTGAAGATGAACACCCAGTGGCACAAGGACAGCTTCTTCCCCTCTACCATCGGATTTCTGAATGACCCACAGACACCTCCTCGCTTTCTCTTATTTTTGCCTTAATTTATTTATTTTAAATATAATGCTATGAAATTTGCATGGTAATGCTGTCACAAAACAACAAATTTTGTGACATGTTCAGGACATTAATTTCTGGTTTTGATTCTGATTCATTTATCATTCATTAAAGCGTGCATTGTTCAGAGTCCAGGCAGCAAAGGGCACGAAGACTTCAAAGTATGATGTTCCACAGCTTTGTTCTCTGAGCAAAAGAAATAAAGACTTTATTATATGATTTTATGACGCCTAAAAGCAGTTTAAAATATTTGAAGTGCATTCAACTGCAATTGCACTGCAATTTGATCACATGATGTAATGATGTCGCCTAATCCCTCGTGGCATCGGTGGTGTCATAATATAGCATATTGGTGACTGTGTTTAAAGCGTCACCTTTCTCTTCATGCTGTACCAACAGCCTCGAGTGAAAGCTGACTTGTCACTAATTAAAACATCAAACAGGGCAAGCACAGTGAGCTGTAGCACTTTAACGTGATTTTCCAACCTTCTTCTGGTGTTTTCCTTTTGGAAGAAGTAAAAAAGAATTTGGCAGCCCACTGAGCATCACCTGTCAATCGTTCCAGGCACAGCAGAGTGCAAAACTAGTTGAAAGTACTTACAGCTTGAAAACCAGAAGCATGTGCTGACATCCCGAATGGCCTAGGCCAGTGTCCCTTCAACTCACAGCTCACAATGAGCTTAATCCTCCTCTGAAGGCTTATTGTATGAGTCTAGATCATTCCCTGATTCATTTCAATGTGCACCCGAGCAAATCGGCCAGCAGCATCAAGTAAACAGATTGATGTTGAAGATGATGTAGCAACTGCCCAAGTTGATTTCATTCATGACCATAGAACGTCTGCAACATCCTGAAGGATTGTTTCTAAATATCAAAGGTAGGCAATTCCTCATTCAACTTTGGAAACTCTCAGCCCACCGCTTTATGGAAATAATGCATGACCATAATGGCTCAGGGGAAGCAATACCACCATACGTCGCACAATCTCCCCTTCTATCGACTCCTTCTATGCTACCTGCTGCCTTGAGAAAACAGCCACAGTTAGTGAAGCAGTTAGCCCTACGCTGTCACAGTGCCAGTGACTCGGGTTTGAATCCAGCACTGTCTGTCAAGAGTTTATACGTTCTCCATGTCTGTGTGGGTTTCCTTCGGGTGCTCCGCTTTCCTCCCACCATTCAAAAACACATGGACCAAAAGAGCCTGCATGTCTAAATTTAAATTTAAATTTTAAAAAAATTAAAAGACCTATCCTACACAATCACACTCTTTTCTCCCCTCCACTCCCTCCACCGACATTGGGCAAAAGAAACATGAGTTTGTAAACACACAGGGCCAGAACAAGGATAATTTCTTCCCAACTGTTATCAAACTATTGAACAGACCACTCACTGAAAAAATGATGCTGCCCTTGCATGTTTCTAACTGTACTTTTTTCCTCTGTCGCACAATACTCTCCACTTTTGTTTTATTTTGTACAGCCTGTTACACTCAGGGATGGGTTGATTTGCCTGGAGAGCATGCAAAACAACATTTTTCACTGTATTGGTATACGTGACATGAGATGGTTCAATGCAATGGTTGCCTGTCCTTTTAGTTTTGTCTTCCAATATGAGAGTGGAAAAAAAATCAGTTAACTTTCTTTCTCCGAGATATCACACTCAGATGCACGTTGCTTCCTTGCTTCCTTCACTGTAGGCTCCAGTCAATGCTGTGTCCAGTTGAATAGCAGATGGATTACCAGGAAGCAAGTAACTCATTCAAGTTAATGCCGGTTTGAATTTCTATACTAATCTGCATCCTGGAGGAGAAGGGCATTGAGGGTAGAAATACGAAGTTGTGGGGGATGAATGCTGGGCTCAGGAGCTGGTGCAGGGGGCAGGGGTTTGAATTTCTGGATCATTGGGATCTATTCTGGGGGATGTCTGACCTGTACAAAAGGGATGGGGTGCACTTGAACTGGAGGGGGACCAATATCCTGGCAGGCAGGTTTGCTAGAGCTGTTGGGGAGGGTTTAAACTAGTTTGGCGGGGGTGGCTGGGAGGGGTGTTGGGAATCAGATTGAGGAGTACAGAGAGTAAGGAGCAAGAACACCTAGATTGGAAGGAATGGAGGGAACGGAACAAAAATATAAATGAAGGAGAGAGGAAGATAAAGGTAGTTGGTAACAAAAGGAGTATATGTGGAGGACAGTCTCTCAGGTGCACATATTTTAATGAAAGGAGCATTGTAATTATGGAGGATGAGCTTAAGGCATGGAAATGCAATATTGTGGCCAGCAATGAAATTTGGTTGCAGGAAGGGCATTTTTGGCAGTTAAATATTCCAGGATTCCATTGTTTTAGGCATGATAGAACGGTGGGGGGTGGGGGGGGGGGTGGGGGGGTGAATAAAAGGTGGAGGAGTTGTATTGCTTTTTTGAGAGAACATTAAAGCAGCGCTGTAGCAGGATGGTTTGGAGGGATCATCCTTCGAGGCTATTTGGGTAGAATTGAGGAATGGCGGAGGCATGAATACATTAATGGGAGTGTATTAAAGACCATCAAATAGGCTGAGGGAATTAGAGAAGTAAATCTGTAAGGAGATTACATATATGTGTAATAAACACAAGGTGGTACAGGTACACGATCCTTTATCCGGACATCTAAAATCTGGAAAGCTCCAAATTCCAGCAAGAGGGGAGAGAGGCAGCAGCACGAGTCGGGCGGCCGAGGGACTGGCGGTCGGGGGAGGCAGCCGAGGGACTGGCGGTCGGGGGAGGCGGCCGGGCGACCAAGGGACCGGCAGTGGGGGGAGGCTGCCGAGGGACTGGCGGTGGGGGGAGGCGGCCAGGTGGCCGAGAGACTGGCGGTCGGGGGAGGCGGCCGAGGGACCGGCGGTTAAGGGAGGTGGCCGAGGGACCCAGGGATTGGTGTTCGGGGAGGCGACTGAGGGACCGGTGGTTGGGGGAGGCGGCCGGGCGGCCGAGGGACTGGCGGTTGGGGGAGATGGCCAGGCATCTGGAAGGGTGTAGGGGTGGATACAGCAGCACAATTCGGGTGGGCTTTCCGAAAACCGGAATAATCCGAAATTTGTGTTCCCCAAGGGTTCCGGATAAATGATCATGTACCTATAGTTGTGGGAGATTTCAACTTTCTGAACATCAACTGGGACACCCATACAGTAAGAGGGATGCATGGGGTAGAATTTGTTAAGTGTGTTCAGGGAAGTTTTCTTAATCAATATGTAGAAGAACCGACTTGAGAAGGGGCAGTATTGGATCCCCTATTAGGGAACGAGATAAGTCAGATGACAGAGGTTTGTGTTGGGGAACACTTTAGGTCTAGTGATCACAATACTATTAGTTTTAGGCTAGTAATGGAAAAGAATAGAGGTGGGCCAAAGGTTGAGATTCTTAATTGGAAGAAAGCACATTTTGAGGGGATGAAAAAAGATTTGGAGGGTGTGGATTGGGATAAGATATTTTCAGGGAAGAATGTAGCAGATAAATGGAGGATATTCAAAGGAGAAGTTCTGAGAGCGCAGAGTCGATATGTCCCCGTGAGGATTAAAGGAAAGGTTAGAAACGATAGGGAGCCTTGGTTTTCAAAAGATATTGGGAACTTGGTACAACAGGTATAAACAGCAAGGAAGGGATGAACTGCTTGAGGAATATAAGGAGTTTTTAAAAAATCTTAAGAAGGAAATTAGAATGGCTAAAAGAGAAATGAAGCTGCTTTGGCAGGAAAAGTAAAAATAAATCCAAAGGGTTTCTATAGGTACATTAAAAGTAAAAGAATAGTGAGGGATAAAATTGGACCCCTTGAAGATGAGGGGGTCATGAGAAGCCAGAGAAGATGGGTGAAATTTTAAATGATTTTTTTTCTTCAGTATTCATTAAGGAAAAGAATATTGAGCCAGGTGAAGAAATATGGTAGGGAGCTCATGGATAATATAAGAATTAATGAGAAGGTAGTGCTGGCTATATTGAAAAAGATCAAGGTGGATAAATCTCCAGGTCCTGACAAAATATTCCCTAGGACCTAGAGGGAGGTTGGTGAACAAATAGTGGAGGCGCTGACAGAAATATTTAAAATGTCACTGGCCATGGGGACTGGAGGGTGGTTCATGTTGTTCTGCTGTTCAAAAAAGGATCCAAAAGTAGACCTAGTAATTATAGGCCTGTAAATCTGACATCAGAGATGGGTAAATTAATGGAAAGTGTTCTTAGAGATGGTATATACAGCTACTTGGAAGGAGAGGGTATGATTTGGAGTAGTCAGCATGGTTTTATACATGGTAGATCATGTCTAACAAATCTTATGGAGTTTTTCGAGGAGATTACTAAAAAGGTTGATGGGGAAGACGGTGGATGTTGTCTATTTGGACTTTAGTAAGGCTTTGGATAAAGTTCCCCATAAGAAGTTAGTAAGGAAGGTGGAAGCATTAAGTATTAATAATGAAGTAGTGAAATAGATTCAACAATGGTTGGAGGGGAGATGCCAGAGAGTAGTGGTGTAAAATTGTTTGTTGAATTGGAGGCCGGTGTCGAGTGGATTGGTACTGGGTCCACTGCTGTTTGTCATATATATTAACGAACTAGATGATAAGGTGGCAAATTGGATTAGTAAATTTGCAGATGATATAAAGGTTGGTGGTGTTGTGGATAGTGAGAAAGATTATCAAAGCTTACAGGGTGATATAGGGCAGTTAGGAGAGTGGGCTGAAAGATGGCAGATGGAGTTTAATACTGATAAATGTGAGGTACTACATTTTGGTAGGACTTATCAAAATAGGACATACACATTAAATAGTAGACAATTGAGGAGTGCAGTGGAACAAAGGGACATAATTCTCTGAAAGTTGAATCACATGTGGATATGGTGGTGAATAAGGTATTTAGTATGTTAGCTTTCATAAATCAGAGTATAGAATACAGTAGTTGGGATGTTATGTTGAAATTGTATAAGGCATTGATGAGGCCAAATTTGAAATATTGTGTGCCGTTTTGGCCGCCAAATTACAGGAAGGATATAAACAGTATAGAGAGAATGCAGAGGAGGTTTACAAGAATGTTGCTGAAGTTTCAAGGTTTGAGTTACAGAGAAAAGTTGAGCAGGCTGGGACTTTAGAAGCATAGAAAGTGAGGGGTGATTTGATAGAGGTATTCAAAATTATAAGGGGGACAGATAAAGTCAGTGTGAATAGGCTTTTTCCACTGAGAGTGGGGGAGATTCAAACAAGAGGTCATGGATTGAAAGTAAAAGGGGAAAAGTTTAAGGGAAACTTAAGGGGGAATTTCTTCACACAGAGGGTGGTGGGGGTATGGAATGAACTTCCAGCAGTGGTGGTAGAAGTGAGATCGATATTAATATTCATGGAAAGATTGGATAGATATATGGACAGGGGAGGTGTGAAGAGTTATGGGCCAAATGTGAGTCAGTGGGACTAGGTGGAAGAAGATGTTTGGCACAGATTAGTAGGGTCAAACTGGCTGTTTTTGTGGTGTAGATGATTATGGTTATAAGTCAGGTGAAGGTGCTTGCAGACTTTGATTCTGATGTGGATAATTGTGATGGATGCCACAAGGATGGGTCCAGATGTTGGAGATCTTGATGGAGGAGGTGGAAATAGGAAGCAATGCTCTGTATTTGCAGGATGCCAAGAAGCCTATACTATAGTAGGCAGCTATGCAAGTCTGAGTATCTGCATGCAATGCTGTAGCAACTTCAGTGATCTCAACTTAATAGTCCAGATCAGTGAATTGATCTTCAAGTGGTATATCCCACCAACTGAACCAAAACCACAGATTGCAAAACATATCCTTGGCTCACCAACAACAGAACCCAAAATATTCTCTGCTCCACTAGTACTGTAATAGCTTTGAGCTAACCACTAGGCTGACCAAGCCACTTTGAATGCATTGTATTCCATATTCTTGATATACCAATTTCTTTGTGTCACCTATTGCTTGTATTGCAGCCACGTGCTACTTGGAAGAAGACACACACATATAGTGTAGTCACGTTAAGCTCTGAGTTTTATTAGGGCTCAGGACTGACTTTTATACTTGCACTGTTCCCGCCATGGCCTCCCTTGGCTAACGTCACAACATGGATAACAAAAGCAGGTTTCCCGCGCGCGAGTACTTTCCTGCAAAACAATGTTCTTCTTCCCCGCGTGCTATCCCTGTCTGTTGGCTATGCTGCAAGGCCAGTGCCACTTTGGGGTCACTGGCCTTTAAGCTGCCCTCACTGTTCACCCACCAGTTCGCTTGCTGGGGCCAGAGCCGCTGCGCGGGCTGCTGGCCTTTGGTTGGACTCGCCATTTGGAACGCCGGCTTGATTGCCCATGCGGCAGGCTGCCACAGTATGTTCAATTACAGCATGCACAAAACTGGTTGCTAGTCAACCATGCCAGCCACGTCAACCAAGCAGATTGCATATCACTCACTGAAGCATTTTCTTTTTCCTTTGGCCAAAATTGTGGTATACCGTCATGGCTTGCAAGAGGTAACAAGAGAATGAAGGAAGAGGGCAGTGCTGGCCGTTATTAGGATGTCTATTGGCCATGGTTATAGCAGAATCAGGGCTCAACTCCACATATCCAGTCTTCCATCCTCTCAACTCTGGTTTTCCAGATGAAGATGATCCAAGCTTGCAACTCTTATCTCCCTGCACAATATCCTTATCTTCTCTTACTTATTCCAGACACCCAAGACTTGGAACTCTGTCAAAGGGCATGGGTAAAACAAGAAGGCACAAGTCTTTGATTTTCCACTCAGAAATAACTGCTCACACATTGGCATGGATTGTAATCTAATGATGGTAGGAAGACAGGACATGCACAGGAAGAATCACTGGAAACATGGCCTGCACCAAAGCAGCAGGCAGGGAGACTACAAGCACCACTGTGTCAGCTTACCAGAGTACAAAGGCACACTGAGGTTTCATTCATGGGTGTAATGGGGGCGTCTGCAGCGAAAGGTTGGTACAAATGGAAAATGAAGGGCAAAGTTCTTTGAAAACCTACACACTTCTCTGAACATGAAAAAGTCCAATAACAAGTTGGCAGAAGACTTTCTACAGAGTATAATGCAGTGCCAGGGCCAATGCAGTGTCACAGCTTTTAAATTTAATTTTAACCATATAACCATATAACCACTTACAACACGGAACAGGCCAGTTCGGCCCTACTAGTCCATGCCGTAACAAATCCCCACACTCCTAGTCTGACTGACCAGCACCCGGTCCATACCCCTCCAGTCCTCTCCTATCCATGTAACTATCCAGTCTTTCCTTAAATGTAACCAATGATCCCACCTCAACCACGTCTGCTGGAAGCTCATTCCACATCCCCACCACCCTTTGCGTAAAGAAATTTCCCCTCATGTTCCCCTTATAATTTTCCCCCTTCAATCTTAAACCATGCCCTCTAGTTTGAATCTCCCCCACTCTTAATTGAAAAAGCCTATCCTCGTTTACTCTGTCTGTCCCTTTTAAAATCTTAAAAACCTCTTTCAAGTCCCCTCTCAATCTTCTACGCTCCAGAGAAAAAAGCCCCAGTCTGCACAACCTTTCCCTGTAACTCAAACCTTGAAATCCTGTCAACATTCTTGTGAACCTTCTCTGCACTCTCTCTATTTTGTTTATATCTTTCCTATAATTTGGTGAGCAAAACTGTATACAGTACTCCAAATTTGGCCTCACCAATGCCTTGTACAATTTCATCAAAACCTCCCTACTCTTGAATTCAATACTCCGATTTATGAAGGCCAACATTCCAAATGCCTTCTTCACCACACCATCTACCTGAGTATCAGCCTTGAGGGTACTATTTACCACAACTCCTAAATCCCTTTGTTGCTTTGCACATCTCAATAGCCTGCCATTTAATGCATATGACCTATTTAGATTTGTCTTTCCAAAATGTAACACCTCACACTTATCTGTATTAAATTCCATCAGCCATTTCTCAGCCCACACCTCCAGCCTTCCTAAATCACCTTTTAATCTACGGTAATCTTCCTCACTGTCCACAACACCACCAATGTTTGTATCATCCGCAAACTTGCTTATCTAATTCTCCACCCCTACTTCCAGATCGTTAATATATATAACAAACAATAGTGGACCGAGGACTGATCCCTGAGGAACTCCACTAGTCACCGGCCTCCAATTGGACAAACAATTTTCTACCACTACTCTCTGACACCTCCCATCCAACCATTGCTGAATCTATTTCACTACTTCCTCATTTATACCTAATGCCTCCACCTTTTTTCCTAACCTCCTAGGGGAACTTTGTCAAAAGCTTTACTAAAGTCTAAATAGACAACATCCACAGCTTTCCCTTCATCAACCTTTTTTGTAACCCCCTCAAAAAACTCAGTCAGGTTTGTCAAGCATGATCCACCCCTGACAAAACCATGCTGATTACTCCCTATCAATCGCTGTACCTCCAAATATTTGTAAATACCATCCCTCAGAACACTTTCCATCAACTTGCCCATCACAGACGTCAGACTCACGGACCTATAATTTCCAGGTTTACATTTGGACCCTTTCTTAAACAGCGGAACCACATGAGCCACCCTCCAATCCTTTGGCACTACCCCTGTGGCCAGTGACATCCTAAGTATCTCTGTTAATGGCCCCAATATCTGTCCACTAGCCTCCCTGAGTGTCCTAGGGAATATTTTGTCCGGTCCCGGAGATTTATCCACCTTTATCTTTTTCAACACAGCCATCACTACCTCCTCGGTTATCCTTATATGCTTCATGACCTCCCCACTATTTTTCTTTACCTCAACTGGTTCAATGTTTTTTCCCTAGTCAATACTGAGGCAAAGAAATCATTCAAAATTTCCCCCATTTCCTTTGACTTCTCACTCAGTCTACCCTCACTATCTACAAGGGGTTCAATTTTATCCCTCACTAATCTTTTACTTTTAATGTACTTATAGAAACCCTTTGGATTTATTTTTACTCTGTCTGCCAAAGCCTCTTTGTGCCTTTTTTTGGCCTTTCTAATTTCTTTCTTAAGATTCCTTCTACACTCCTTGTAGTCCTCCTTCAAATTGTCAGCTCTCTGTTCTTTATACCTCTTGTACACCTCCCTTTTTCTCCTAACCAAATTTTCAATATTCCTCGAAAACCAAACCTCCCTATGACTTCCAGCCTTTCCTTTGATCCTCACTGGGACATAACTACTCTGTACCCTCAAAATTTCTTTTTTGAATATCCTCCATTTCTCATTTACACCCTCACCTGAAAATATCCTGTCCCACTCAATACTCCCCAAATCCCTTCTTATTCCTTCGAAATTTGCTCTTCTCCAATCCAGAACCTCAACTTTAGGCCCCTCCTTGCTCCTCCATAAAACTACCTTAAAACTAACAGAATTATGATCACTAGACCCAATTGGATCTCCAACATTAATCTCTGATACCTGACCTAGCTCATTCCCTAACAGGAGATCCAGTATTACACTGTCCGAGTCGGTTCTTCTACTAATTGATTCAGAAAACAATCTTGAACACATTTAACGAACTCTAGCCCATCCAGCCCTCTAACTGTATGGGTATCCCAATCAATGTGAGGGAAGTTAAAATCTCCCATGATCACTACCTTATGATTCTCACATTTTACATTTTAAAAAAAAATTGGACAAGCTATTTCAGCCCATGAGTCCATGCAGCCCAATTTATACCCAATTAATGTACCCCTGGTACATTTCAAATGATGGGAGGAAACTGGAGCCCCTGGGGAAAACCCACATAGACAATGGGAGAACACACAAACTCCTTACAGACAATGGTGGGATTCAAACCCCAGACCCAATCGCTGGCACTGTAAGCATGAGGTTTTTTTTAACAGATACAACACGGGTGATAGTCCCTTCCAGCCCAAATACACCAATTAACCAATGAAGCCCGTATGATTTTTGGGTGGGAAGAAACTGGAGCACCTGGATGAAACCCATAGGGAAAATATTTAAACTTCTTACAGATAGTGTCAGATTTGAACCCGGGTCACTAGTACTGCAATAGCTTTGAGCTAACCACTAGGCTGACCAAGCCACTTTGAATGCATTGTATTCCATATTTTTGATACACCAATTTCTTTGTGTCACCTATGTGCACTAAACCATAACACTGAATCCAATAATTTGCATATTGTACCAAAGTACTTTTTAATACACGGTGTGACCCTGTGCAATAGTGGTACGGGTCGCAGAAATTCACCTTTACGGAATTCATAATTTACAAGCAAACAGTTTGAGATATGGAATAAAAATTCACTCTTCCATGATTTGTGTGAGAAGAAATTAATTCCATAAATATAAATGAAACAATGAATGTTGTGAAGTTTTGTCGGGCATTCGGGTCACAGAAACTCATTATATGGATAGTTTTCCAGGAATGTGACCCCTGCAATGTGAGAGTATACACTACATTCTATTGTGTGAATTATTGTATGCCTTCATCTTTCTTTAACCACCTGAAATTTCACAGCACAGAACCAAAACTTTTCAGCCCTCCTACTGTATGCTGGCTATAATACCTAGCTACCCCAATTCCAATCACCTGTAGATGCAGGTTGCATGGCAGTTCCAACAGGGACGAAGGTGGTCACTGGAATATGCAGAAGTTTCACCAGAGAAGTTGACTCCAAAATCTGTTGGCAAAGCAGTAAAGGCAGCAAGGACGAAAGTTGGTCAATGTGATAATTTTAGGAGTTTCACAAAGCTGGGTGGCACAGTTAACGTAGCAGCTAGTGCAACACCGTTACAGCTCCAGCAATACAGATTAAAATCCACCGTTGTCCATAAGCAGTTTGTACGTTGTCCCTTGCGCGGGTTTTCCTCTGAGTGCTCCAGTTTCTTTCTGTCCTCCAAAAACATATAGGGTTTGAAGGTTAATTGGTGTATTTAGGCGACATGGGGTCATGGGCCACAAGGGCCTGTTACAGTGCTGTATGTCTCAAAAAAATGCTGATGTGCAGCATTTTGGCGATTCTGACTCTTCCTAACTGGCCTGGCTGACATGTGACTCTGGGCTCACCCACATTCTGATTTGTAACTGCTGTCCAAAATGACCCAGCAAAGCACTCAGATCAGTAGCAATTGCCACTGGACAATAGAACAGCCTAAATCTCCTCTTTCTGCACCATCCATACTCTCTGATTCCACCCACACCTATATCGATCACATCCTGATCCTACTGCATGTGTGAGATTGAGGTGGCATTAGCTGAGCACCAGCAAAGGTTGAATCAGAATCAGGATTTATTGTCAGTGACAAGTCACGAAATTCATTATTTTGTGACAGCATCAACAGTGCAAACATTCAAATAAACAACCTTACAACAATAAATTTTAAAAATCGTGCATGAAAAGTAAAACGGTGTCTTTGGTTGCAGTAGGAATAAGATGATGCGCTCAATTTTTTTGTCCTCCGGACATGATGGGCCAAAATTCCTATGGTACCACAAGGGGGAAAGTTACTAATTGCAATGTTTATTCAAGCAAATATATAACCATATAACCATATAACCATTTACGGAGCGGAAACAGGCCATGTCGGCCTTTCGAGTCCGCACCGGTTTTGACTCTATCTTTTCTATCCTGATCCAATCCCACCCTACCTACATCCGCGACATCTTGCATTCCCTCCATCTCCTCAAAGACTTCAAATTCCCCGAACCAGACCGCCTCATCTTCATGATGGATGTCGATTCCTTTATACCTCTATCCCCCACAAAGGTCTGAAAGCACTTCACTTCTTCCTGGATCAAAGACCTGACTGGTCACCCTCCTCCACCTGGTAGAACTTGTCCTCACTCTAAATAACTTCTCCTTTAAATCCCACTTTTTCCAAATCAAAGGAGTTGCCATGGGTAATGTTATCTACATTTGTACAACAAAGTAGCACTGCTTAATTACCATTGGTTCTGTTTGAATTAAGCTTTTAGAGAAGTTTTTTCAAACTCCCACAAACACAGGACATTACAACACAGAACAGGCCTTTCAATCCTCGATGTTGTGCCGTCCCATATATTCCTACCAAAAAAAACCTAAATCCTTCCTACCTCATAACCCTCTATTTTCTTCCATCCATGTGCCTGTCTACGAGTCCCTTAAATGTCCCTAATGTTTCAGCCTCCACCATTATCCATGGCAAGGCATTCCAGCAACCCACAACTCTCTGCATAAAAAAACCTATCCCTGGGGTCTTTCCTAAACTTCCCGCCCTTCACTTTGTACAGATGTCCTCTGGTGTTTGCTACTCCTGCCCTGGAAAACAGGTGCACTCTGTCTATCTTATCTCTGCCTCTCATAATCTATTATGTCACTTCTCATTCTTCTTCGCTCCAAAGAGAAAAGTCCCAGCTCTGCTAACCTTGCCTCATAAGAATTATTTTCCAATCCAGGCAACATCCTGGTAAATCTCCTCTGCACCCTCTCCATAGCTTCCACATCCTTCTTTTCATGAGCTGTCCAGAACTGAACACAATACTCTAAATGTGGTCTCAGCTTCCTTTTGCTTCATTCCCTTCTCCCTACTCCATTCAAATTGAATAATTCTGAGGAATGATTTCAGCCTTAAGCATCAACTCTGTTGCTCTTTCCTGCTATGACCTGGCTTGCTGAGTATTTCAAACCTCTTCTGCGTCTATTTCACAATTTCAGTGGCTTCATTATTTTGCTTTGATTGTATGCTGATGTGAATTATTGAGAAAGCTGTCAAAAATAAAAGGAAAATGATTTTCTTTATCCCGTGCCAACAATGTATCTTCATATTAATGAGTGAAAACATCAAACTACATGCCTTCAATAAAATAACAACTGCAGGCCCTGTAAATGAGCTGGCAGCGTCTGAAAGTGATTTGAGACAATAGGAAAAAAAGCAGAGTTAATTGTCCTTCATAAGACCAAGATGAAACAATGATGGGAGAGACTACAACAAGAAGGTATGTTGGTCTGATATACTAAATAGCAATACAAACTAGTTTGCAAACTCGTTAATAGATCACTTTTATAACTGCGGACCGACACGCTTTGCTTTGCATGTTATTCAGGGAAGTCAATCAATGCTTAGGTATGTAATCAAACAAAAGTACGGGGTGGAGGGTCAAAGACTCAGACTATACTGTTACATGCACGAGGTGCAGGACAGTCATTCTCAACCTTTTTTCTGCCTATGGACCCCTTAGGACTCTGATCATGGTTCATGGGGCTCCTTCCCTATGAAATAGTCAAGTTTAGTTGGTTTCTTCTGTAACCTCTCTCCTATCGACTACATAAAAAGCAAAAAAAAACAATGATTTCATTCTGTGCCCCCCCCCTTTAAATTTGCTAGGGTGCCCAGTGGGGGAGGGGGGGGGGGTTACTGAACAGCTCCCGTAGAGAATGACTGGTGTCAGGTAAAGATAAAGGTCCAGTTAAATGGCATCATCTCTGAACAATGAGAGGCCCATTTAAGAATCTTAGACGTCGATCGAGAAGCTCCAATACAGAAGCAGGTTTAGTGGAATGTGAGTGGTAGAAATTATTAGCAGAAAAAATAAATGCATTGGTTGAGAGCTGGAGAGTTAGCACTTGTGAAATACTTACCACATTATTGAATCATATAGAGAAGGGAAATTGCAAAGAATGAGGAGGAATCTTGCAGGCTATTCAGCTCCTCTCTATCTTTTGGCTTTACTCCGTGTGGAATGTCCATTGTGGCTTCTTGATTGCATTGTGCTTTCAATCACAGCTTGTTGACTTGAATTCCACTCCTGAAATCTCCGCACAAAAATCTGGGCAGACATGCTAGTGCCGCAGAGAAATGCTGGAGATTCATCTGTGGGATGAATTTTAAAACTGAAGGTCCCTCAGATAGCCAAGAGAATTCACCGGGAATAATTTTGAAGAGGACAAGTAGGATGTAGAGTCCATAGATACATAGAGGACATGTCCTTCAGCATAGAACATGCCCTTCAGCCCAATGGATCCATGCCGACCAAGTTGGCATTCTGAGCTAGTCCCATTTATCCATTTAGAATCAGAATCAAAATTTATTGTCATGAACATCATAGAGCAAACATTCATTTTACAACCATCTTACAATATTACTATAAGAAGTAAAAATAACAGTGCAGGAAAAGTAAGGCAGTCTCTTTGGTTCATTGATTATTCGGGAATCTGACGGCAATGGGGAAGAAGCTGTCCTTGTGCCGCTGAATACTTGGCTTTAGGCTCCTGTACCTTTTGCCCGACAGTAGCAGAGTGAAGAGGGCATGGCCTGGGTGATGGGGGTCCTTGAGGCTAGAGGCTGCTTTCTTGAGACACCGCCTCTTATAGATGTCCTTAATGGAGTGAAGACTAATGCCCATAACGGTGCTGAAACAATTCACATCCTGCTGTAGCCTTTTCCTGTCCAGTGCTATCATGCTTGGTGATAACTGATTTTTCTTTTCATTGCAATCCTCTAGTCTGTAAATTGTGCTCTTTACACAGTGGTTCCTCTCTGTACTAAAAAGTGATGCAACCAGTAAAATGCTCACCACGTACACCTGTAGAAATCTGCAAGTCTTTGGTGACATAGCAAACTTCCTCAATCTTCTCATGAAGTTAGCGGAACACTCCTGGCAATACTTTTGTCACATTTGAAGTCACAGTCTCCTCCAGGACAGTTTCAACTTTTACATCTTTTTCTCAACTTTGCCAAATCTAGTGTGAACTGTTGAGTTTCAACTGCAATCACAGTGCCTGCAGGCTTTCCTGTTTAACTCTGGCTGATATCAGCTTCCTTTAGCACCTCACACCTATCCTGTTGCTTCTCACCTTGTTTGTGGTCTTGCACCATGAATAAAAGCTCTCACGACTGGAGGGAGAACATATACATTTTTTAGCTTATAACAGTGGACTTCGGAGGGGCTCGGGGTTTAGGTGGGAAGCCAAGGCTATATATGGGTAGATGGGGGTGGAGCTGGCCAACAGTAAAAGACCCCACCAGTGAATCTCAGTTCACTGCAGGTAGTAATGTTACTCTTTAATCTCTCCTGACAACAGGCCCAGTCTCCACCTGCTTCGAGACATTTATTATCATACTAATAGCAAATTAAAACATAGTAACGGGCCTAAATGGCAACTGACCAGTGGCTCTAACATCCACCATCTTGAAGTAATTTGAGAGGCTGGCCATGGCTCATATGGTTTCCTCTACATCGGAGAGACTGGGCACGGACTAGGTGCTTTGTTGAGCACCTCGGCTATATCTGCCGCAATAGTGTTGATCTCTGAGTGGCCATCTATTTTAATTCCCTGTTCCATTCCCTGCCTGACATGTCTGTCCATGGTTTCATTCACTGCCAGACTGAGACAAAATTGGAGGAACAACACCTCATCTTCCTTCTGGGTAGCCTCCAATTGGATGGCATTAATATCAACTTCTCCGGTTTCCATTAAACACCCTGCAGTGAACTGGAATTCACTGCCTGTGTGTTGTCCCTTGACTCCACCCTCACCTACCCCAATATAAACCCTGATTTTCCCGTCTTATCTCAGATTCACCTGAGAACTATTGTATCTACTGGCCATTGACTGTAAGTTATTAAAAGCGTATTTGTACTCCTCTCTTGTCTCTGAGAGCAATCGGTCGCATTATAATTTTATTAGCTTAACTTTGAAATGGAATGGAAACCCTGTTGAAGCCAGGCCTGCTCCAGATCGACCCCCTGAACCCAGAGGCCCCAGAGGAATTCGCATACTGGCTGGAGTGCTTCCAGTCCTACCTGACGACCACACAAGACGTCTTTAAATCTGATAATCTCTGGAGATCAGCATTTCTCACTCGAGTCGGCCCCAAGGGGTTCGCTGTCATGTGGGTCTGTGCAACTTATGAGTCTGCCATAGAAGGCTTCAAGGCCCTCTACATGAAGCCCCAGAACAACGTGTTGGTGAGGCACCTCAATGTCGACAACGTCCAGGTGAGTTGCTGGACAATTATGTCCTTGAAATGTTGGCCCAGACTAGAAAATGTCACTATGAAGGCCTGGGTGAGAGAGGAGGAACAAATCTGAGACACCCTCATAGCAGGACTGAGGTTGAGGTAAATGAGGCAGCGACTGCTAGAGTTGGGGAAGAAAGACTTGGCCAGCACCCTGGAGCTGGTGAAAGCATTCGAACAGGCCCAACGGCAAAAGTGTAGCCTTTTCAAAGGTCCAGGTCATTGGGGCACCGGTGACCTCTGCAGCCCCAGCACTGACCGCTGCGGCCACATGCGACTGGGGATACTACTTCTGTGGACAGGCACAGCACCCCCGCACCCGATATCCCTCAAAAGACACAGTGTGTTCAGGATACAGTAAGTGAGGGCATTGGGTCAGGTCTGCCGGGCTAAAGGGAACACAAAGAGGGTGACTGCATGTGCGACCCCCAAATCAGTGTTCAACCTATGCCTGAGTCCCAAAGTGCTGGTCTCAGTCTCTCCATGATGCTCGCTGCCAGCATCTTGCTGCACTTTGTGGCGAGACCCACCGCCAGAAGTAAAGCATCACAGAAAGCGATGGTGGCCATCTTGCTGTGCCTCATGGTTGACGCCACCTAGTTCTCCTTTGGATCAAGGTGAAGTGTGGCCATCTTGTCACGCTTTGTGGTCGATGCCATCTTGTCTGCCCACGGGCCAAGAGGAGAAAGTTGACATCAGTATGGGGAGTGAGGAGGTCTCCAGAGCACTGGCATTGGTCGTCCTGGATCAGGCAATACCTCACCAAATGAATAACTTGACGATGGAGGTGAGGGTAAATGGGCACTTGACTGATTGCTTAGTAGACACTGACTCCACTGAGAGCTTTATAAATTCTGCGATGGTTCTGCTGTACAACTTAAGAGTGTCCCCGACGGACTATTGTAATTTCCTAGATTCGCACTCACACTCTGCGATGATCTGGGGTATTGTACAGTACATCTAACTGTAAAAGGGTGGGGTGGGCATTTTGTAAGTTCCAATTATATGTACTGAAGGATTTGTGTGCTCCTGTGTTGCTGAGCCTGGACTTCTTGTGTCAACTTAAAAGCGTGACCATAGAGTACTCTGGCCCACTTCCTCCAATCACGGTGCAGAACGAAGGGTCCCAAAAGTTGGATGAAATATGCAGTCTCTCCACCTTAAATATTGATTCCCTCCCACTGTTTCCGAACCTGACTCCTGATTGCAAACCAGTAGCCACAAAGAGCAGGTGATTCAGTATGGGGGATTGGGAATTTATTAGAACTGAGACACAGTGGCTGCTTAAAGAAAATGCCTGAGCCCAGCAACAGCTCATGGAAACCCAAGGTGGTGGTCATGAAAGGGGAAGAAAAGTTCAGACGAATGATTGACTACAGCCCAACAATTAAGCATTTCACACTCCTGGATGCATACCCCGACCCTTGAAATTTGGACATGATGAACAAAATTGCACAGTATCAGGTCTATTCGACTATCGACCTGAAAGCTGCATACCATCAGTTATTGATCCATTTCAAGGATGACCCCGACACAGCATTTGAGGCAGATGGATGGCTCTATCAGTTTTGGACGGTCCCTTTTGGTACCACTAATGGGGTCTCGGTCTTCCAGAGACATTTGGACAAAATAGTCGATGAGTACAGGTTGAAGGCCATCTTCCCTTATCTCAACAATGTTACCATTTGTGGACACTCTCTGGAAGACCATGACGCCAACTTCCAGAAGTTTCTACACATGGCCAAGGCCCTGAATCTCATATACAACTCCAGTAAGTGCCTGTTATGGACTTAAAGTCTGTGATTCTGGGATACATGGTGGAGAATGGCATAATTGGTCCAGATCCCGATTGAATGCACCCCCTATTGGACCTTCTGATCCCAAAGACCAAGAAGGCCTTAAGGAGGTACCTGGACTTCTTTTCTTACTACGTCCAGTGGGTTCCTCACTAAGCAGATAAAGTCTTCCCCTCTTAAAATCCACCTCCTTCCCATTATTGGCTGAACCCCAGGTGGCTTTTGACTATGTTTGGAGCTACATTGCAAAGACCACCATGCATGCGGTGGACGAGAATGCAGCTTCCAAGTGATGTCTCTGATGTAGCTCTGGCTGCTACCCTTAACCAGGTGAGCAGGTTGGTTGTTTTTTTTTCCTGCACCCTACAAGGCCACAAGCTTCGGAACCCATAAGTGGAGAAAGAGGCTCAAGCCATTGTAGAGGCCATCAGGCACTGGAGGCATTACCTGGCTGGCAGAAAATTTACACTGCTCACGGAGCAGTGGCATTTATGTTTAATAATGCAAAAAAGGGGTAAAATAAAGAATGATAAGATCACTTGGTGGAGGATCAAACTCTCCACCTATAATTATGGCATAGCATACAGGCTTGGTACTCTTAATGAACCTCCAGATGCCCTGTCAAGAGGAAGCTGTGCCTCTGCACACACCGGCCAGTTGCGGTCACTGCACGATGAGCTTTGCCACCCAGGCATCACCCACATGGCTCATTTTATGAAGGCACCCAACCTGCCCTACACCATTGAGGATATCAGGGAAATGACCAGGTCCTGCCAGGTCAGTGCGGAGTGCAAGCCACACATCTACCACCACAACAAAGTGCATCTGATAAAGGTGTCCCGATTTCAAGGGTCCCCTCCCTTCCACCAGTGGAAACATGTACTTTCTCAACGTTATTGACGAGTATTCACGTTTTCTGTTTGGCATCCCTTGCCCAGACATGATCACCACCATGGCCATCAGGGCCTTGCACTCTATTTTCACCCAGTTCTGGTATCCCTGCTATATCCATAGCGACTGGGGATCATCATTTATGAGCAAAGAGCTACTCCAGTACCTGGTTTTAAGAGGCATTGCCTCAAGCAGGATGACTAGCTACAATCCCCAGGGGAACGGACAAATTGAAAAGGGGAATGCAATGGTAAGGAAGGCTGTGAAATTGGCTCTTCGGTCCAAAGGCCATCCAAACTCGTGCTGACAAGTAGTCCTACCCATAGCGCTCCACTCTATAAGGTTGCTCCTCTGCACTGTGACCAACGCGACTTATGCTTACGTTCCAGAGGAAATCCACATCTGGGACTATTCTCCCAGCTTGGCTGATGGCATCAGGGCCAGCCAGTCCTGCTGAGAAAGCACGTGAGGCGGAGCAAGACAGACCCACTAGTCGCGAGAAGGTGTACCTGCTGCCCGCCAACCCAACAAGTGCCTATGTGGCATACCTTGATGGCAGGGAGGACACTAGAACTACCTCAAATGAGCCAGGAACTACCAAGTACCCTACCCAGGGTTCCAGTCAACTCTGCTCGGGAAGTGGTCCAATCAACTCCACAACCAGAGCCGGAGCCCTCGAGACCCAGTAATGCTGCACCACAGGAGGTCCAGGAAGTTCAGGAAACCCAAAGTCCTCCAGTACTGAGGTGCTCGACCAAATTAACTAGACCCCACTGGGGTTCCGGGCGCTGGGAAGCGGCCTTGGCTTCCCCTGACACCGGCCAGGCTGCGCTGCGGTGGGGGGGTTGGCGGGGGGACATGACAGCGTGTTTATAAAACCACCCACCACTACTTTTCAAGGATCAGGATTTTTCTCTCTCTCTCTCACCCTGGGACA
Organism: Narcine bancroftii; assembly: GCF_036971445.1. NCBI lineage: Eukaryota > Metazoa > Chordata > Chondrichthyes > Torpediniformes > Narcinidae > Narcine > Narcine bancroftii. The sequence continues at coordinate 221,431,745 of NC_091474.1, read as the reverse complement.
CAGCGGTTACTGTGCATGCGCTATACTGGCGCGGCGGCCAGCGGGCCACCTCTAATACATTTTTGATATGATCTTGCGGGCCAAATATAATTATATCTTGGCCCGTGGGCCAGAGTTTGACATGTGTGCACTAGAAGCTGCCTCATTAAATATGTAAGATAGATTTTTGCATCGTAGGGAAATTAAGGGTTGTGGGGAAAAGGTGGAGCTGGGTCCACAGCTAGATCAGCTGTGATCTCACTGAATGTGAGCATTGATGGATGGATGACTCCTGCTCCTGTTCTCTTTGGGAACGCTTCTGCCACTGGTCTCTGCAGATACCTGCACTGTTGCAGTGTCCACAGTGGAGCGCATGATGCAGCCTTTGGATTCTTGGCAACATTTCACGGAGATTTGTCTTGACTATTTCTATTAATGGCTTGTGGTCTACCATGAATGTTGGTAGACTATACACATAACTGTGGAATTTCTTGAGTCCATAGACCAGACCTAGACACTCTTTCTCTATCTGCACATATCGACATTCAGATGTTGTTATGGTCCTTGGTGCGTATGCTACTGGTTTCCAATCTTCTCCTACAACCTGAAGTAGTACAGTCTTTTGAAGCATTCATGGATATTTTTGTCTTCCTGGATATGTCAAACATCAAAAACACCGTTTCTGTAGTTAATGGTCTTCAGTCATCCCCATTCTTCCTCCTGGTTGTCTGTCCATTTGAATTCACATTTGTCCTGTAACAACTTCCTTAGGTACATTATTTTGGCAGACAGGTTTGGTATGAATTTACCAATGTAATTGATCAATCCCAGCACTCTCAATATATATGCCTTTTTTGTCAGTGGGTCTGGGCATCTCTAAAATTGCTTTCTCCTTGCTCTTGTCTGGTTCGACACCTGCCTCTGACAGTTTATCTCCCAAAAAGGTGATTTCCTTCACATCAATCTGATTTTTTTCTCTGTTTAACTTTAATTCATACTTCTGGACACGCTGCAGCACTTTGATGAGCCTTTCGTTGAGTTGTTTTTGTGTGGATCCCCATTGGATCATGTCATCCATGTACACATGTACCCCATTTATGCTTCTATGATGTGCTCCATTGTCCTGTGGAACACTTCCAGAGCTGAGGAAATTCCAAAAGGCATCCTCAGACAGGATTTTGTGCTATCAACATGCAGTTTTATTTGCCGGAAGCCCTGGGATGCATCCAATTTAGAGAGAAACTTTGCACTGGCCATCTCACTTGTAATTTCATCCCTGTTTGGAAGCTGATAATGTTCCCTCTTTATAATGGCATTCAAGTCTTTCAGGTCCGTGCACACACATGGGTAATTGTTTTTCTTTTTGACACGCACCATTGAATTCATCCATTCTATGGGTTCCTTCACTTTCTTTATGGCCCCAGTGCTGTCATTTGGTTGAGTTCCTGCTTGAGCTTTTCTTTTAGTGGCGCTGGAACCCACCTCGGGGCCTGCACTACTGGCTGTGCATTTTCCTTTAACTGTATCTTATAGATGAATGGTAAAATTCCAAACCCCTTGAAGATGTCTGGAAATTGACCCAGTATTTCCTCTACGCATGGTCAGAGTTAATGTGATATACCCTCTTGACTAGGTTTAAGTTTTCACATGATGTGTCACCAAGCAGTGAATAATGTCCATCTGCTACGACTGTGAACCTGAGGTGGTGCTCTTTATTCTTAACTTTCACCTTGAGTTTACATGTACATTTCATATCAATGAACTGTCCATTGTATGCTTTGAGCAGTACAGGATTTGCATGGATGTACAGCTTTAACTTCATTGCCTTAATGTAGTGCTTAGAGAACAAATTGACCTTTGTCCCTATGTCTAACTTGATAGGAATACTTCTTCCATTTGTCTGCAATGACAGAGTCCATTTATCCTGCTCGACACTGTTCACTTCCTTCACCACCATGCCCACAAAAAGTGTATCACTGAGAGCAGTTTCTTCTATAGTGTATACACTTTTATATGTTTAGTTTCCCTTAGGAAAAGCATTGCTTTGCATAATAATTCTGCCCTTTGCACTTATTACAGACTTTCCCATAAGCTGGGCATTGCATTGGCACATGTTTAGTGCCACTTCACTTATAATTGAATGTCTCTCCATCTTTATGTTGGCTCCTGTATCTCATATTTTGAGTGTGTGTGTGTGTGTGTGTGTGTGTGTGTGTGTGTGTGTGTGTGTGTGTGTGTGTGTGTGTGTGTGTGTGTGTGTGTGTGTGTGTGTGTGTGTGTGTGTGTGTCTAGACACTGTGGCTTTGACTATGCCTTCATTTTCACTGACTTTTACCCCATCACTGAACTTTCTCGTGTGTTGCAGAGCTAATTCACTGCGTGGCATATCTTCACAGCTCTAGCTAAGGTAAACTCTGTCTCTCAAAGCAACCTCTCTCTCACTTTCTTATCAATAATCCCAAACACAATTTGATCATGGATAATTGAATCTTGCAGCGATCCATAATTTCATGTTCTTGCTTTTAAAAGTATCAAAGCTCTGTCCCTGCAGCTGCATGCACGAGTGAAACACCTACCTCTTGAAGGTTTCATTTTTCTTTGGTGAACAGTGTTCATCAAACATCTCGATAACCTTGTTGAATTTGTTCTGGTCTTCTGCCTCAGCAAAAATAAATGTGTTGAAAACCTCTAGTGCTTGAGGTCCCACCACGGTAAGTAGCAGACTTCCATATATCTGGTTCGCTATCAATTTCAGTGGCTTGCAGGTACAGCATAAAGCTTTGTTTAAACAGCCTCCACTCATGGTCAACATTTGCAGTCCATTTTACACCATTAGGAACTTTTAAACCCTTCATATTTTCACTGCTGATATTGACTATGCACACCGTAATTTTTTTTACTCCTGTGCACAGCAGAACTTGTCTGTTTCTTCCATTCTTGGCAGTTTCTTCCAATCCTGGTACCATGTAATGTTTCTTCTACTACAATAAACTTGGGTTCTTTTTAAAACATCTACATTTATTAACTGAGCAAATAGTACAAAGGACAGAACATACACATGCCAGACCTCATGTAGAGGCATCCATCTTGAATCTACCCAAGATGCAACAGCATTCCTAAGATGCATTCCCCAGATGCTACACAGTTCATCTCTGACTCCTCCTGGTGGTGGCACTCTATGGAGGATTCAGCAGCATACCAAATCTCCTCAGACCACTTGGAAAGTAAATACATTAGTGTGCCTCTTCACAGTCGTCTCAATTTGCGAAATCTTGGAGAGGTTCATTGATATGTTGTTTTCTAGGAACTTGAATGTACAGTTCCTCTTCTCCACTGCCTTGTCAATGAAGACAGACAGGTGATCCCTCAGCCTCCCCTCCCTAAAATCCACAATAAGTTCTTTGGTCTTGGTAAAATTGGGAGCAAGATTGTTGTTCTGGTACCACCCGGCCTGATTCTTGATCTCCATCCTGTATTCTGACTCATCATTTCCTGTTATGTTATTCAGCCAACTGAACTATTCGACATGACAAAAAGGCCTGTCTGCGGTACTCTAACCCTACTGTTTCTTACACCGTGGAAACTGTGAATATTTATTATCAATCTATTTTTTATATTTGTTATCGCTTTTTAATTTAATTGAATGTATACTATTAGAGACACAAAGTCATACAGAATTGAAACAGGGCCTTTGGCCCAAAGCCTGCACCAACAAAAAATGTCCCTCACACACTAGTCTCACCTGCCTGCCTTAGGCCGATATCCATCTAAACCCATTCTCTCCATGCATCCATCCATTTGTTTCTCAAACATTGCAGTAGTACCTGTCTCAACCACCTCCTCTGACAACCTGTTCCATACATTCTGTAAAAAAAAACTACCCCTCATGTTTCTATTAAATCTCTCCCCCACTCACCTTAAACCTATGACCTCTGGTTACTGATTCCCCTAATCTGGGCAAAAGACTCTCTGCATTCACCCAATTTGTTCCTCTTCTGATTTTGTCCACCTCTATGAGATCGCTCTCATCCTCCTGTGCTCCAAGGAATAAAGCTCCAGCCTGCTAAACCTCTCCCTTCAGCTCAGGCCCTCGAGTCCTGGCAACATCCTCGTAAATCTTCTCTACACCTTCTCCAACTTGACAACATCTTTTCTATGACTGATATTGCTCTCTGCCTTACCCTCTAATAACCAGATGCTTTTGGCTTCATCATTTTTCCTTCTATCAGATACCATAAGCAAAGCAGATAAGGAATCCTGTTCCACCTGTACTGGGAATGATTTTTATAGCCACTTGTTGAAATAATGTGAACCTGCCAGGATTGTAGAACTCCAGCACGCAGCAACACATCCTGATATTTAATGTTATCCAGTGATGGGCAGATGCTTCCAGTCAGGAAAAGTAAACAGGGGGAGAGTCATCCCAGCCTGTTTGCCTGCACGTTTCAGCTGTAAGTTACTGCTTGGTAGAAATGCATGAGACAGGGTGGGACTGACTCCTGGGAATTGAGACGTTTCCAGCATTTACTTTGCATTTTCCTTTGACACTCTGCCAGCATTAGTGACTTCAACCTTCATACATTGAGGTCAGTGACGCAGATTTCTACATGGCACCACCCCCTCCCCCGCCCCCCCACCCCAACCCCCACCTTACCAGGGCTGAGGTGGCAGAAATGATGGGAAGGATCAATTTGTGCACCCCTGTTTATTTTAAGTCATAATGCTACTGCAGCTGCTGTTGTAACTTGATCATTTTCAAACCAAAGGAAGGGATCTTCTCGTAAAATAAAGGTGTTCCTTTAAGTATGCTTTCCTGAACATTTTCTCGATGAACAATACTGGCTGAAATTCTGCACAAGATTCTGTTCTACATATGGCCTGTGCCACAGCTGGCAAACTCTATGTTTTAAGCAGCTCACCCTTCAGTGTGACGAAACTTCCTAGATATAGAGGAGAGTGCAGACGCTGGAATGTGGAGCAAAACCAACCTGCTGGAGGAACTCGTCTGTTCCAGCAGCATTCGTGCGGGGAAAACATATTGTTAATGTTCCAGTTTCAAGATCTTTTTCAACACTCAATTTTCAACTCGAAATGTCCACAATTTGTCATGAAAGCAACTCAGGCCATCGGGAAAACCATCCTCCTCTCCATTAACTGTCTATGTTTCCTGCTGCTTTGGGAAAGCAGCCATCCTACCGAAAGGCTCACCCTACCCCACCATAGTCAAACTCTCTCCTCCCCCTTCTGCTGGGCAGAGAATGAATGACTTTGAAAACATGTCCCATCAGATTCAAGGAGAGCTTCTTTCCTGCTGTTATTAGACTATTAGAGGAGTGGGGTAGAACAGACGGATCTGGGAATACAGACATATAATTCCCTGAAAGTGGTATCACAGGTAGATAGGGTTGTAAAGAGAGCTTTTGGCATATCAACCTTCATAAATCAAACTATTGAATACAGGAGTGGGAATGTTATGTTAAAGTTGTATAATATATTGGAGAGGCCAAATTTGGAGCATTGTGTGCAGTTTTGGTCACCACACTACACAAAAGATATCAATAAGCTTGAAAGAGTGCAAAGAAGAATTACTAGGTCGCGGCCCAGACTTCACAAACTGGTCTGGAGGGATCGTCCAGTGAGGCTGTTTGGGTGGAATTGAGGGGTGAAGGAGGCATGAGGGTGCTAATAGGGGTGTATTACAGACCACCAAATGGGCCAAGAAAATTAGAGGAACAAATTTGTAGGGAGATAACGTATATGTGTGAGAATCATAAAGTGGTGATCATGGGAGATTTTAACTTTCCTCACATTGATTGGGATACCCATACAGTTAGAGGGCTGGATGGGCTAGAGTTCGTTAACTGTGTTCAAGATTGTTTTCTAAATCAGTTAGTAGAAGAACCGACTCGGGACGGTGTAATACTTGATCTCCTGCTAGGGAATGAGCTAGGTCAGGTATTGGACATTAATGTTGGAGAGCAAATTGGGTCTAGTGATCATAACTCTGTTAGTTTTAGGGTAGTTTTAGGGAAGAGCAAGGAGGGGCCTAAAGTTGAGGTTCTGGATTGGAGAAGAGCAAATTTCGAAGGAATAAGAAGGGATTTGGGGAGTATTGAGTGGGACAGGATATTTTCAGATAAGGATGTAAATGAAAAATGGAGGATATTCAAAAAAGAAATTTTGAGGGAACAGAGTAGATATGTCCCAGTGAGGATCAAAGGAAAGGCTGGAAGACATAGGGAGGCTTGTTTTTCGAGGAACATTGGATATTTAGTTAGGAGAAAAAGGGAGGTGTACAAGAGGTATAAAGAGCAGGGAGCTGAGAGTTTGAAGGAGGACTACAAGGAGTGTAGAAGGAATCTTAAGAAAGAAATTAGAAAGGCCAAAAAAAGGCACGAAGAGGCTTTGGCAGACAGAGTAAAAATAAATCCAAAGGATTTCTATAAGTGCATTAAAAGTAAAAGATTAGTGAGGGATAAAATTGGACCCCTTGTAGATAGTGAGGGTAGGCTGAGTGAGAAGTCAAAGGATATGGGGGAAATTTTGAATGATTTCTTTGCCTCGGTATTCACTGGGGAAAAATATATTGAACCAGTTGAAGTAAAGAAAAATAGTGGGGAGGTCATGAAGCATATAAGGATAACCGAGGAGGTAGTGATGGCTGTGTTGAAAAAGATAAAGGTGGATAAATCTCCAGGACCGGACAAAATATTCCCAAGGACACTCAGGGAGGCTTGTGGACAGATAGTGGGGCCATTAACAGAGATATTTAGGATGTCACTGGCCATGGGGGTAGTGCCAAAGGATTGGAGGGTGGCGCATGTGGTTCCGCTGTTTAAGAAAGGGTCCAAATGTAAACCTGGGAATTATAGGCCCGTGAATCTGACATTCGTGGTGGGCAAGTTGATGGAAAGTGTTCTGAGGGATGGTATTTACAAATATTTGGAGGTACAGGGATTGATAGGGCGTAATCAGCATGGTTTTGTCAGGTGTAGATCATGCTTGACAAACCTGATTGAGTTTTTCGAGGGGGTTACAAAAAAGGTTGATGAAGGGAAAGCTGTGGATGTTGTCTATTTAGACTTTAGTAAAGCTTTTGACAAAGTTCTCCTAGGAGGTTAGGAAAAAAGGTGGAGGCATTAGGTATAAATAAGGAGGTAGTGAAATGGATTCAACAATAGTTGGATGGGAGGTGTCAGAGAGTAGTGGTAGAAAATTGTTTGTTTAATTAGAGGCTGGTGACTAGTGGAGTTCCTCAGGGATCGGTCCTGGGTCGACTATTGTTTTTTATATATATAAACGATCTGGAAGTAGGGGTGGAGAATTGGATAAGCAAGTTTGCGGATGATACAAACATTGGTGGTGTTGTGGACAGAGAGGAAGATTACCGTAGATTAAAAGGTGATTTAGGAAGGCTGGAGGTGTGGGCTGAGAAATGGCTGATGGAATTTAATACAGATAGGTGTGAGGTGTTACATTTTGGAAAGGCAAATCTAAATAGGTCATATGCATTAAATGGTAGGCTATTGAGATGTGCAGAGCAACAAAGGAATTTAGGAGTTGTGGTAAATAGTACCCTCAAGGCTGATACTCAGGTAGATGGTGTGGTGAAGAAGGCATTTGGAATGTTGGCCTTCATAAATCGGAGTACTGAATTCAAGAGTAGGGAGGTTATGATGAAATTGTACAAGGCATTGGTGAGGCCAAATTTGGAGTACTGTGTACAGTTTTGCTCACCAAATTATAGGAAAGATATAAACAAAATAGAGAGAGTGCAGAGAAGGTTCACGAGAATGTTGACAGGATTTCAAGGTTTGAATTACAGGGAAAGGTTGTGCAGACTAGGGCTTTTTCCTCTGGAGCGTAGAAGATTGAGGGGGGGTGTTTAAGATTTTAAAAGGGACAGACAGAGTAAATGTGGATAGGCTTTTTCAATTAAGAAAGGGGGAGATTCAAACTAGAGGGCGTGGTTTAAGATTGAAGGGGGAAAATTATAAGGGGAACATGAGGGGAAATTTCTTTACGCAAAGGGTGGTGGGGATGTGGAATGAGTTTCCGGCAGACATGGTCGAGGCGGGATCATTGGTTACATTTAAGGAAAGACTGGATCGTTACATGGATAGGAGAGGACTGGAGGGGTATGGACCGGGTGCTGGTCAGTGGGACTAGGAGGGTGGGGATTTGTACGGCATGGACTAGTAGGGCCGAACTGGCCTGTTCTGTGCTCTAAGTGGTTATATGGTTATATGGTTATATGGTTATATGAGTTACAGGGAAAAGTTAAACAGGTGTGGACTTTATTCCCTGGAGTGTAGAAGAATGAGAGGAGATTTGATAGAGGATTTAAAATTATGTGGGGGATAGAGTGAGTAAATGTAGATAGATTTTTTTCCACTGAGGGTAGGTGAGTTACAAACCAGAGGACATGGGTTAAGGGAAAATGTTTAGGGAACTTCTTCTCACAGAGAGTAGGGGGAGTGTGGAATGAGCTTCCAGGTGAAGTGGTGAATGCAGGCTCAATTTTAACATTTATGATTTGGACAAGTACATGAATGGGAGAGGTATGGAGGCCTATGGACTGAGTACAGGTCAATGAGACTAGGCAGAATAAGAGTTTGGCTCAGACTAGAAGGGCTGAAGGCCTGTTTCTGTGGTGTGATTTTGTATGGTTCTGTTCATCAGGGAAGTGATGCTGCCCTTGCAGTTTGTTGTTGAATTCTTTCTCTGTAACACGATGTTCTGCACTTTTTTTATTCAGCCCTACCTGTTGTACAAATGTTCCCTTCACAGGATAGGACGCACACAACATATCTTGTATCACTGTATCACAGTACAGGTGACAATAAACTATTCAGTGTGTTCCTCACTGATGCTGCATGACCTGTTGGTTTCCTCCATCAGATTCCTTTTTGGACTGGCTTCATAATTGTTTTCCAGTGTGAGTTACCCTTGAGATTCAACCTTGCACTCTAAAATACATGCATACAGGTGATATTTGATGGGAAACAGGCCTCCACCTCATGGCTTCACGGCTATCTTACACTCGAGAAAAAAGGCAAGGTCCAACCGCTTCTACCCTGGTTATTTTGTGAATCAATGCCCCAACCTGGTCCAACCAAAGAAGAGGATAGGGAAGAGAATTAAAGCAGCAGTAAGCTATTAAAGGAGTGGCCAGTGTAGGCTCAAGGGGCTGAATGGCTTTTATCTACATACCAATTGTGCGGCACGGATTCGTGGACCATGGACCGAAATGGCCTGTTACTATATTGTAGGTCTGAATTACAAATTAAAAATTAAAAGGTTAGCTACCTCTGGGACTGTAACAACTTGAGAGAGATTAACTTGTAGGGTTGTTGGGAAAGAATGGAGAGACTCTAACAGCAGCTGCCATTGACTCAAAAGATCTCGACAGATTCCATCTTCAGCATTGTAAAAAATACCTTCAAAACTTTGGGTGGCTCGGTGGAATGAGAAATAGATTCAGCAAGTCTCACAGCTTACATAGGAGGAACAGATATATAACTGACATTTCGAGCCTGAGCCCTTTTAACATATCAGTAAAAAGCAGGCAGATGTGCATATGTACCAGTGCCTTCATTCGAACCATCCCTGGGTTGTTGTTGTGGAGTTCTGATAATATAGCTGCCATTTTGTGGAGATGATTGTTCTCGTTTCCCACAATAAACAACTTTCCTCAATTGGTATTTCATGACATCTTGTATAATAAGGATTTAGTTTCTTCGATATCGCTTCAGCCTTGGGCCACCCATTTGATGTGAATTAGAAGGCCCTTGATAGTTGAATTTCTTTTAGTACTTCTTTACTTTTTCTCTGTAATAAGTTGTAATGGAGGATTTAGACCAGCTTATGCAAGAAGGGATGCAGTTGCATCAGAAAACATAATCTAAATTCCACTATGGGGCCCAGGGATGCATTTGAATCAGTAGACATTAATCCAACTTCCACCATGAGGCCCAGAGATGCAGTTGTCTTTTGTTGGTCGCAGACGTCAGGAGACCTTGATAATTAAATCATTTGTTCAAAGAGATAAGATCTGAAGTAAACAACTTTTGGGTAATATAAGCCATGGTCCCACTGCTGAAGTTTGAGACTCTCCAAGAGGTGGCAACATCTCTCAGCAAGAAGAAGAACTTCTAGGGTCCAGCCAACATCCCGGTCCGGGGAGGTGGAGAAGCTGCTACTGGCGCCCAGACAACCTATTACAAGTGTGCAGTTGTTGCCTTGCCTCGGCAGTTGGGACCAGTCCAGGCATTGATAAGTATATTTAGGAAGGGCTTGCATATTGTAGTTTGAAATCAGCTTTTGAATTTGTAATAAACATTTGTATAAACTGAACTGCTCTCGGTGTGTGTGTCTATTTTCTTTCGGTAGTTCAAACACTGTGACCAATCTAAAATGAACAAAATGAGAGGTATAAGTTTACCCAAGTCATAAGTAGACAGTGAAATTATTCTTGATTGATAGCTGTAGCCTCCACCGTCCATTTAATTATCATTCTGTTTAGGTTCCGGTAGGGACAGGTGAGTTAGCACATCAGCATGGTTGTTTTGTGTTGCTGGTTTATGTTTTAAATCATAGTCATAAGTGGTGAGCAACATGGCCCATCTTTGAATCCTTGATTCCGCTAGCACTGGTATCCGCTTTCTAGGGCCTAAAATCAAACTCAGCGGCTAAGGTAAACTTCCTACCATCTAAGTATTGGTGGAATCGTTTTAGACCAAACACTATGGCAAGTCCTTCTTTTTCTAGTTGTGCATAATTCCGTTCACAAGCCGTCAGAGACCGGGAGGTATAAGCCACAGGTTGTTCCCCTTTTTCAGTTACTTGTGACAACACTGCTCTTCATCCAACTGGTGATGCACCTACTGCCAGAGTAACGTCTTTGTTTGGGTCATAATGGATGAGAACATTGTCACTTGAGGTTACTATTTCTTACAAGTGATCTTCAGCATTAATTGTCTTTTTCATTTCAATACCATTTCTGGTCTTTTTTTTAAACAGTTGGTTTAGTGGGCTGCACAGTGTTGACATATTTGGATTGTGCTTCCGATAATGGTTAACCAAGCCCAGGAATGACTGCAATTCGGCTCAGTTTGTTGGGTAGGGTGCTCTGCGGACAGCTTCAGTACCAGCAGTGTCCATTCATACTCCTTCGCTGTTAATTGTAAAGTCCAGATATGTAATGGAAGGTACCATAAATATACATTTGTCTTGGCACAGCAGGGCATTTGCTTCTTGCAAACAGGTTAGGACCTTTTCTAGATTGAATAGATGCCCTGAGTTGTCTCGACCGGTAACTATAATGTCATTGAGGTAGCAACCTACATTAAGTCCATGTAATAATTTGTCTATGACTGCTTGAAATATGGTCGGGGCTGCATTCACATATAAGTGAATAACCCAAAATGAGTATTGATCACCGCATATTTCTTTAAGTCGTCATCCAACTCTACTTGTTGGTATGCTTGAGATAAGTCTAACTTGGTGAATTTCTTTCCTCAAGGATTAGAATAGTTCTTGTGCTTTGGGTATAGGGTGTTCTGGTATCTGTAAAGCCTGGTTAATGGTGACTTTGTAATCACCACAAATTTGAAGTTCCCCATTGGCTTTTCTCAATGCCACATTCTGGGTTTAAAAAATTTAGGCTCAACACTTGGTTTCTAGTGTCATTTTGCCTGGACTCCTTGGATTTCTTGAGAACTTGTTCCAGCTTTGACTTGTCTTTATCTTCTAGGCACAAGTTCACGATGGGTCTAATTTCCATCCAATCTAGTTGAATGTGTGACAGCCAGTTACTTCTGAACAACGCTGGCCCTTTGGTATTAAAAATGTAGTGGGATAGTCGTCTCCGTTCTTTATATTTCACGCTTACATTGCATTTTCCAAGCACCTTGACTTTCTCCCCTGTGACCATTTTTAACATCGTGTTGGCCCGTTTAATGTCAAAGTGAGGCAGGAGTCATTGCTTTAAAGTTAATGGCATCAGCAAAACTGCTGCTCCTGTGACCAGCTCCATTTGAAGGGGTTCATTGTTGATTTTAACTTTGACATAGAATTCTGATTTTCTACCATTAAATACATGATTTACCCCGTCTTATCTTCTTCTGAGTCATTAGTTTCAGTTCTGGGGTCTTTTTCCTTCTCTTCCACCATTCCAACTCCAATGGGGCGTTTTTCATATCTTCCTTTTTACCACCTTTGTTTTTCAGGCACTTGCCTGTGATGTGCCTCTCTTTGTCACATAGATGGCACCTAGACTGTCTGAAATAACAATTATCAGGTGGATTGTTACTTTTTCTGCAGCAAAAGCATTTTTAGTGGGAAAATTTGCCCACCACGAGAGGATCATCTTGGCAGATGTGTCAACGTTGTTATCAGCCACCTCAGAACCCAAAGATGTCTCATGTGCAGAATTAAGAGTGATCTCTTTTTGACTTCATAATTTCTGACTGGCACTGTGGTCAGCTAAGCCCATATTTAATCGGTCCCTTAATGCATCATTTAGGAATTGACCAAATTGATGTAATTCTGTCAATCTTTGGCTTGGCTTCGCGGACGAAGATTTATGGAGGGGGTAAAAGTCCACGTCAGCTGCAGGCTCGTTTGTGGCTGACAAGTCCGATGCGGGACAGGCAGACACGGTTGCAGCGGCTGCAGGGGAAAAATGGTGGGTTGGGTGTTGGGTTTTTCCTCCTTTGCCTTTTGTCAGTGAGGTGGGCTCTGCGGTCTTCTTCAAAGGAGGTTGCTGCCCGCCAAACTGTGAGGCGCCAAGATGCACGGTTTGAGGCGATATCAGCCCACTGGCGGTGGTCAATGGGGCAGGCACCAAGAGATTTCTTTAGGCAGTCCTTGTATCTTTTCTTTGGTGCACCTCTGTCACGGTGGCCAGTGGAGAGCTCGCCATATAACTCGATCTTGGGAAGGCGATGGTCCTCCATTCTGGAGACGTGACCCATCCAGCGCAGCTGGATCTTCAGCAGCGTGGACTCGATGCTGTCGACCTCTATAAATAATGCTCTGGATTCACCTGTTTGGTTTCCTGTAAGAAAATCTTTGCCTTTCTGCTTCAACAGATGGTTTGCGACTTAGATGTTCCCCTATTATAGTGTACAACTGTGCATATGTTTTAGATCCAGGTGGATCTGGAGCTGTGAGATTTTTTTTTAACAGTTGAAAAGTTTCACTGGCTATTTGGCCTAAAAACAGCGATTTCTTTTGGTTAATGGGTGCAGTGCCAGTAATATTATTGGCTGCACAGCGATGAACAAATTATTCCATAGTCATACCAGTTTTCGTCTGGATCCATGAACTGCCCAAACAGTGGCTCTGCCAGTTTGAATCTTCTTTACTTTGTGGTTGAGCTTGTGGAGTCCACTGTGGTAATGAACTTTTAAACCTCACTCCAAGGTCTTAAGCATTGAGGGGTGTGATTCGATCCTCATCGCCACTGGTATGTATTGAATGTTTCAAGGACAAACATGGGGAGCATTATTTTATAGTGTGTAGTTAAAAAATATGTCTAAATTGAAGTTTGCAACTTTTAATGTTCAGGGATTAAGTAATCCAATTAAGAGAAAGAGAATATTGGCTTATATTAAAAAATGAAAATTGATATTGCTTTTTTACAAGAAACACATTTGACTGAAAAAGAACATTTGAAATTGAAAAGAGATTGGGTTGGTCATGTTTTTTTCTTCTTTTAATTCTAAGGCAAGAGGGGTAGCGATTTTGATTCATAAAAATTTACCATTTGGATTGGAATCGTCCGAGGGGTACACTGGCAGAGTATTAAGAGTGAACTGTAACATTTTTTCTGAATCTTGGACTTTGCTGAATCTTTATGCCCCTAATATAGTTGATGAGCAGTTTATTTCAGAAGCTTTTCTATTGTTAACTCAAGCTAATGAAAATTTTATAGTTGATGGTGATTTTAATTGTGTTTTAGAACCTTTATTCGACAGAAATCCAAAAATTATAAGGAAATCAAAGATAGCAACACAAATTAATGCGTTAATGAAAGATTTAAATTTGGTGGATATTTGGAGAAAAGTTAATCCTACAGAGAAAGATTTTTCTTTTTATTCTTCATGACATGATTAGTTTTCTAGAATTGATTTATTTTTAGTATCGGCACATTTACAAGGTAGACTATTAAGAGTTGAATATAAAAGTAGAGTTATATCAGATCATTCATTATTACTTTTCTCTTGTGAAAGTTCGGAGGTAGTACGTCCATCGTTTAGATGGAGGTTTAATGCAATGTAATTGAAAAAGAACAGAGTTTTGTTACTTTTGTTAAATAACATATCACTTTATTTTTGACCAAGAATGTTAATTCTGTGGATAGTCATTTTGTAATATGGGATGCTTTAAAAGCTTATTTGAGGGGGAAGATTAGTTATTCTACAAAAGTTAAGAAACAATATATGGCAGAAAGTTTAGAGTTAGAAAATAAGATTGCTGAGTTAAGAGAAAGATTTTCAGAAAGATGTAACAGAAGATAAAAAGTCACATTAGCAAGGTTGAAATTACGTTATAATTCTTTACAAACTTATCAGTTTGAGCGCTTAATTAATCGATCTAAACAACATATTATGAGTTGGGGAAAAGAGCTCATAAGGTACTTGCTTGGCAATTGAAAGCTGAACAGAATCTCAGATTATTCATGCTGTTAAGAATTCAAAAGTTACTTATAAACCTCAGGAAATTAATGACCAATTTTATTCATTTTATCTAAAATTATATATTTCTGAGGGGAAATGGGTTACAGGACTCTTACTTATCTAAATTAAAGTTACTGGTATTAGATGGAAATGAGGTTCATGAATTGGAATCTTCATTTATGGATTTTGAAATTAAGGAAGCTATTCAGGAAATGCCTAATGGAAAGTCCCCAGGGGATGATGGATTCCCTGTGGAATTTTATAAACTTTTTTATGATGATTTCTCTAATGTATTTGGAGAAGTGTTGAATCAAGTTACTGAAGATCAGAAGTTACCAGAATCATGATCAAATGCTTTAATAACTGACATTCCAAAAGAGAGATCCATTAAGTGTCTTCATATAGACCTATTTCTTTATTAAATGTAGATTATAACATTTTAGCCAAAATATTAGCTAATATACTTGTTAAATATTTACCCAAATTAGTACATATTGATCAAACAGGTTTTATTAAGAATAGAAATGCATCAGACAATATATTTCGATTACTTTGGTCAACGCATATCAAAAGCAACCTAACCATCCTATGGTGTTGCATTAGAATCAGAAAAAGCTTTTGATAGGGTTGAGTGGGATTTTTTATTTAAAGTGTTAGAGAAATTTAAATTTGGCCTTTTTTTATTGGTTGGGTTAAGGCTTTATATACCAACCTGATTGCTAGGGTGGTGACAAATGGACAGATTTCTTTATCATTTAAATTGACTCATTCAACTCGACAGGGCTGCCCGTTGTCACCAGCATTATTTGCATTGGTTATTGAACCGTTAGCTCAAGCTACTAGACAAAATGAAGAAATTAGAGGGATGAGGGTTAGGAATGAAGAATATAAAATTAACTTATTTGCGGATGATGTGTTAGTATATTTTACGGAACCGGAATGGTCGTTGAAACAATTGCAAGAGTGTTTGCTGAAATTTGAAGAATTACCAGGATATAAAGTTAATTGAGATAAAAAGTCACATTTTACCAGTTGGAGTGGGAGATTATTCTGAATTAAAAACTATTACAAAATTAAGGTTGACATGTAAAATTAAATATTTAGATGTGTTTATGGATACTAATTATCAATTATTAGATCAATTAAATTATGTACCTATATTAAGATGGATTAAAGCAGATTTGATTAAGTGGAAAGATCTTCCATTAACTTTGATTGGTTGGGTTAATTGTATTAAACTGAATATTTTTCCTCAAATTCAATATTTATTTCAGTCAATACCTTGTTTACTTCCTAAGGGATTTTTTTCAAGATTTGAATAAAGTAGTGTGAGAGTTTTTATGGAACAGACTATATGGGCAGACTATAATTACCACATTTTCAAAACTATTATGAAGTGGCCCAGTTAAAGTTTATTAGTAGGTTGATGGATTTAGATCAGCCTCCCAGCTGGGCTAAAGTGGAGATGGCGTGTATTTCTAGTGTTGAAATACACGAATTTATATTTTGTTGGAATTTGATTTTGTTAAAGCAATATGATATGCCAATATTGAAACATTTGTTAAAGATTTAGATTTTAAAAAAACAGGGTGTTAGGGTCAAAAGATAAATTATCAATTTTAACTCCATTGTATAATAATCAGCTTATTCCTTTTTTCAATGTTTAATAATCATTTAAAGATTTGGGATTCTAAAAGTAAAAAGACAACACAAGATTGTTTTGAAGAGGGGAAATTTCTTTCTTTTAATCAATTGAGGGAAAGATTTGATATACCTGTAAATTCTTTGTTTGCGGATTATCAACTTAGAGCTTTAATAAAAGATCATTTTGGTAGAGAGATAATTTTACCTACTTTGTTACAAGATAGTATGGATAAGACAGGTTGGGAGAAATCTAAACTTAAATGGGAGAATGATTTAATATTTATTTTTCCCGAAGATGATTGGGCGAATATGTGTCAGGACAAGGATATTAAATTGACTAATGTAAGATATGGAATGGTTAATTATAATTTTTTACATCAATTATATTTGACCCCAAAAAAGC
Source organism: Narcine bancroftii (assembly GCF_036971445.1). Lineage (NCBI taxonomy): Eukaryota > Metazoa > Chordata > Chondrichthyes > Torpediniformes > Narcinidae > Narcine > Narcine bancroftii. The sequence continues at coordinate 221,415,035 of NC_091474.1, read as the reverse complement.
TAAAAAAATATGGGTTTAGTCATTAGGATTCTTGTTTTAGATGTGGCTCATGTATTGGAACTTTTCTACATGCTGTTTGGACTTGTGATAAAGTTCAATCATTTTGGCAAGGAATTAAAGTAGTTTTGGAGAAATTATATAATTTTATACTACTGTTAGATCCAATGATTTTTTTGTTGGGAAATTTGTATTCGTTAAGGGGAATGGGATTGGAAAAAAATTCAAATTGCTTTTGTACGTTTGGTGTTATCAGTAGCGCGTAAATGTGTTGCTAGTACTTGGAAAGATGATACTGAGATTAATATCACGTTGGCATAATGAATTGAAAGTATGTATTGTTATAGAAAAAAATTACATAACTTACATAATTATTCTTCTTTTGTTAGTAAGTGGTCTCTGTATTTGAAATATATGCATTTAGATATACTTTGAAATGTTATTAACATTTATAATATTTTCTTTTTATATATATGTAATCTATATATTTTTTTGCTCCCCTTGAGTTGACTGTAGGGGTGGGAGGGTGTTAATGCAAAATCTTTTTTTTTAATTATTTCTATACTGTATGTGATGTTTTTATTATCTTTTAAATAAAGTTTGAAAAGGACAAACACTGCATTCTTTAATTCAGAACTAAAATTGTTCCTCATAATACACAGCATGTAAGAATGACAATGTTATCACGCTGATAAGATTGAAATGCAGATGTAAATACCTAACAGCACCTACCAGGCAATGTATGTGTCAAAGCCTTTTGTTGCAGGTTTTTGTTATTTTTTAGTGAGTTACTTTGGGGGATTGAAACAGGGTGCAAGACACTCACAGATTTCATAATAACATTTTTAACAGGGGTAGAGTCACCTCAGTCCAAGCTGTAAACAGAGTTAATGCTCTCAACTAAAGACTATAACAATGGATTGTTTACCTAAGGAAAGGGCATCTGGTGAGAAGTAATGTTTATGACACATGTTTTTGGAAAATTGAAACTGAAATCAGTACTTGATCAAGCAAGTCATGTGATTGAGACACTTGAAGAAGTATCAATGAGTATCATCAGCCAGACACCTGAAAAGACAGAAAGGAGGCGAGATGGACACTGCTGTTGTTTGTCTCCTTGTTAGGGGGAAACACTGACCTGCTGCGACTATTACAGTGGTCATTTTGATTTACTCATGTGTGGGTAAAGGAAGCGGGATCATTCCTGTATTTGGATTGTGATCATTCTAATGGTCATTTCGTTTAACCCTTGCCTATGTTTGTGGAAGCATCAAGGAAGTCACAAATTTTGTTTTCCCCAATGCAAAGAAAGGGGGAGTAGTGACAATAGGAAAGAACATTTTTCTGGAAGCAACTCTTGAGTTTCAGCACAGGGTTTCTTAGACTGAACTTTGAATTTCAGAATTGTTTGGGTGATACACATACACACACACACAATTTGCACAAAGTCGGGGTTACGTTTCGATTTAAGTAAGACTTATATTATTAACAAAAAATATTGTTTTAAAAATATCATCGTCTTGGTGAATTTCTTTTGGGGCTGGTCTATAACGTAACCCTCTCACTTCATTTGAGGAAGGAATGAAAACAACACAATTTCAGTGCCCCTCGTGAGCAGTTCCATGAATGTATGGGGGTGTGTAGTTGAATTGACCTGCTCCTAGCTTTCATTGCAATGATCTTTTAGCACAACAATGTGAGAGAAATAGACGTTTATGGATTGTGTGAGTGGGAAGGATTATGGAGTAGGTTTATAGAGGTTGGCACAGTATTTGGGCTGAAGGGCCTGTACTGTGCTGCACTGTTCTGTGGGTCAAAATCAATGTCACTGCCACAAATTTGAAGAGGAGGGGACAAAGATCATAATATATTTGAGGGACCAATCAGAACCTTATCCCTTCACCAATATTCTTTGTGAAAAGCCAAGTCGAATCACCGCAAGTTAAGTGAGCATTTATACTTTAATTTACACTTTTGACATGTTGCACATAAATAACATTGTAAACCAGAATGTAAACTAGAAATAAGCAAAAGCCCAAAGGCTCCACAATACCTGGTTGCTTTGGTCAAGGAAGAAATTTAAATTAATATTTAATAAAAACAAACAAAATTAAAACCAATCCCACTGTCAGCCAACTTTCCAGACAGGTTTCTGCTACATTCACTGGGATGGAGTTCACAGTCGACTCCAATTAATTTGAGGTGCTTTGCAGCTGGTGCACACAGTCTTCGGGTTAAAGAAAACAAAACCAAACACAACGCAGGAGCATTACAGTTAAACAGGAATAAAGTGTACCCAGTGACAGAGTAGTGATGCGTCGGTTTGTATTAAACCAGTCAACAATAATAACTAAGTTAAGCCCAGCTCCTCAAAACTGCACCCAAACTCTACTGGCTACAGCTGCAGGGAATCTCTGGTCAAAACCTCCTGTTTATAAAACACATTTGATTTTTACTTGTAATGTAAAACTTAAGAGGATTTTTGACTCGTTTTTACATATAAAAACACACAAATATTACTGCTACTTTAGCAGTAATTGAGAAATAATAAATCTATCCAGTTTTCTTTCTTTATGCTCCCTGCACCGCTGCACAAACAATGAGGTAGCTGTTGTTCAGCTTTGCAATCTCATCAACAATTCAGTGAGAGAGAGAGAGAGAGAGAGAGAGAGAGAGAGAGAGAGGGAGGGAGAGAGGGAGGGAGGGAGAGGGAGAAGAATGGGGGTAAATTGCGAAGAGTAGAGGAGGGGGTGAGAAAGGACAAAAGAATAGAGAAGGGGAGTGAAATTAGAAATGAAAAATTAGAGAAATGATGATGATTAACCAGCATTTTTAAAAAATCTTCCTGCTTTGGCAATACACCATATTGCAACAGTATTTATATCGCAACTGTATTTTACAAAACTATTTTCAATCATTCCAATTTAAATGTTCAAATTACTTTCTCATTAGGATACCGTTAATTTAAAAAAAAAACAAGATCGGTTTAAAGTATCTACAAAGAATGGCAACAGAGAAAATTAAAAATAAAACATTTCCATATTTGATTACACAATGATTAACTTGAGCCATTGTAAACATTATTTTCAGGTATTGCTTAATGAAGTAAATTGCATAATAAATTATTGATAATTCTTGGAAAAATAATTCTGCTTAAAATGATTGTCTTTAAGCTTGTCTGATAGGCTTGCCATAGTCAAATACTTCACTGAAGATGCCCTGAGATGAATGTTAAGACGTCCTGCCACATGGGGGAGTTCAATCTGTCTGTCCTGTAGCATTGCAGAGATCGATGAATGTTTGAATGCTCCAGGCAGCTTGACTCCCTAGTCATAAACATGTCAACATCTGGTCTGATCTCAAGGATCAATGGATTCAATGGTTTCTTGCTTGACTTTTATAGGCATGAGAGGTAGTGGGCTACCACGAGTCATTTTCAGGATTGGTGGGTCCAGGCTCTCGTACATGTTGCATCCGGAGGAGTGGAGGTGGTTTCCCAGATTCCTTTGAAACGTGTTCTTTAAACTGGCCTCTTCCACCTCCCTCCTCAGCACGCTGAAGATCTGCTTCTCGACAATGGACTCCACCTCATCACTGTGCCTCATGTCGTCCAGTTTGTCTGCACTGTCACTGATATCGAACTTGTTGATCTCCTCGTTGAAGCGATGCAGGTCCTCGAGGGAGCGGCCAGCACCAGGGGCAATGGGGCAGTTTCCCTTGAGGTGAGCCTTCAGGCTGCAGTGGTGAATGTAGGTTTTGTGGCACTGGAGGCACTTGTGAGGGCGCTCCCTGGTGTGTAGGCGCTTGTGCAGCTTGAGGTGGACGAACTGGGTGAACTTGGCTGGGCACAGCTTGCACTGGTAGGGCTTCTCGCCGGAATGTAAGCGGAGGTGAGTCTTCAGATTGCTGGTACTGCTGAATCGTTTGTGACAAACCTAATCAAAGACAGAAAGGAAACAGAAGTCAGATCAAGCTTGTTTTTACTACATTCGCATGTCTTTCATATATTTCCTCACGGAAAAGAAGGAAGCAATTCTGCCCACTGAGTTCATGCCACCTCAGTGTACATCCACTTAATATAGCCAGCTATCAGAAACTAATGCGGGTTAAGTCAGTCCCCTTGTTGTCTGCAAAGGAACTGAGCACCAGAAGGAGAGTAAAGAAGCAAACAGTTCTTCATCGGCCCAGGTGCCATAGGAATCTGGGCGTCACGGTTAATGTAATGGTTATCTCAATGCTGATACCTAGGTTTGAATCCGGCGCTGCCGTAAGGAGTTTGTATGTCCTCCCTGTGTCTGCCTTGGTTTCCTCTGGGTGCTCTGGTTCCTCTCACCTTACAAAAATGTACCCAGGCTTGTAGGCCAATTGGGTGGCACAGGTTCGTGGGCCAAAAGGGGCTGTTCCTGTGCTGTATGTTGAAAACAAAGTGCAGAATTTTCTATGCTGATCGTTTATTACTAATTTCTGATTACTGAGTTTATTGGTGGTCCCTTTACAGTTTGAACTTACAACGCTGAGTTTTGTCAGATGAGTACAAAGTGAAGGGAGGAAGATCTTAGGGAGGCATTAGGGGATATGGGGAGAAGGCAGGTAGGTGGAGTTAGGTCATAAATTAGATCAGCCATGATCATATTGAATGGCGGAGCAGGCTCGATGGGCCATTTTTGGCCTACTCCTGTTCCTACTTCCTATGTTTCCTATGAGGCATCCAGTGTAAGTTTTTTGCACAGAGTCGTAGGTGCCTGGTATGCATTTCCAGGGGTGGAGGCAGAAACAATAGAGGCATTTACAAGATAGGCACATGGATGAAAGAAAACTAAAGGGCTATGAGTGAGGGAAAGTTAAGGTATTTTAAGTATATATAGGTCAGCACATTGTGGGCCAAAGGGCCTGTGCTGTGCTGTAATGTTCTTTGTTCTATGAAGCTATAAGTAACGGAAGTTGCTTCATGGTTTGCTTGGCAGGTTCATCTCACAAACAGACGAGGCCAATATTGGCCATGTGCTTGGAATGCATGTCTGGCAGTGACTACTGGCACCAAAACAGCAGAGGTCACAGATATAGCACTGAAACAGTCCCTTCAGCCCATCAACTCTGCACTGACTGACCATCAACCACCCATTCACACTAACCCTACATTTATCTAGCTTTTTATTCTCCCCACCTTTTCATCAAGACCCTCCCCCCAATCCTCCTACTCATCTATACATTTACAGTGACCAATTAACCTACCACCAGTCATATTTTTGGGAATGTGAGAGGAGACTGGAGCACCCAAAGGAAACCCACACGATCACTGGGAGAACATGCATACTCCACGCAGACAGCGCCTGAGGTGGGGATTGAACCTGGATTTCTGATACGGTGAGGCAGTGGCTCCAACAGCTGTACCCCTGTGCTGCCCTGAAGCAGCAGGGCAATTCCTGCACTGTTGGGGTTGGGTTCTCCAACCCCAATCAGTGACCTCTCCCCACCCATCCCGGAAAGTAATCGAACCGTGGCTTGTGGGCCTTGTACAATTAGTTAATACTCTATTGTAATCTGTGGGTACTTATACAAGTACCACTATCAATGCTCACACATTTACCAATGGCCACAGGCTATTTGCTTCTAGGAAACAGTATTCAACAAGCAGTGTTTGCTTATAACAAAATAAAGTTCACAGTCACATAAAATAATGATCTCTCCACCCCCCCACCCCATACCAAAGTTGACTGGATTCTGAAAGATTGACAGCATTGTTTTAATTCCGAATATTGCTTTAGATGGAGATTAACACAGTTCTTATTCAATCAGGCTACTTCTCCACAGGCATAACCCACTGTTGCATGTTATGTGTTGATTATTGCTTAATGAAACCTTGATCAAGGGGCCAGTGAGTCTAACTAGAAATCAAAATTCAAAGTTCAGATTTATTGTACATATTCTGCATATGGTTTTTTTTTTCAACTTTTAGTATTTTTTCAATAAAAATAAAGACTTTTACAGAATAAGTAGTCTAATAATAAAATAATAAAACAAACCCATCCCCTCCCCCCTCCCACAACAGTTCCCTAAAGGGAAGCATTAAAAATAAACAAAAACATTCAGTAATTTACAATATTACTAAATTCATATTCTTCATATACGTTGTCCACATCTTAACAAAAAAAAATCATAATTATTATGTAAATTATATGTTATTTTTTCCATATAGATACACGACTTCAACTCATGATGCCATTGAACTACGTTTAATTCCACTTCATCTTTTCAAGACATAGCAATACATTTACAAGCAACTGTCAGTGTTAGACGAATAAACACTGTCTGAAACTTATCCAACTCCAAGTCCACTAACGGAGTAAAATAACCTAACAAAAAACTTTTTTGGATCTAAAGTAAATTGAATTTTAAACAAATTTAGAAGAAAAATCCTAATTTTAAATCATAAAGGATCACAAAACCAAACACAATGTAGAAATGTTCCGACACATAATCCACACCTAAAACACAGATCTGAGTTACTAAATCCATATTTTTTCAATTTTTCAGGGGTTAAATATAATTGATGCAAAAAATTATAATTAACCAAACTACATCTTACATTAATTCAGTCAACCCATCATAACACATATTTCCCAATCCATCTGACTAATCTCACAACTTAAATTATGCTCCCATTTAATCCTAGATGTATCTAATTTTTTTAACCATTGTATTTTGTAATAATGCAGACATTTCTGATAAATATCTGAAAAATATGAAACCATAAATTCAAATTTAGTTAACTTAGAAATGTTCATTTCTCTTCCAATATTATCTTTCACTAATGCCCTAATTTGATAATAAACAAAGACTTCTCTAAAATCTCAAATTTCTCATTAACCTGATTAAATGATAAAAATTTACCTTCTTCCAAACAATCCTGCAATCTTTTTATTCCTTTAATCCACCAATCTTCTAAAGCTCTATTATTCAATGAAAAAGGAATCAATTTATTTTGATATATTGGGGTTTGAACTGATAAACTACCTTTTGATCCTATTAATAAATTCCTTTTAGTCCAAATTTCTAATAAAATTGGTACATTATATTTCTGTAGTGAGACAGAATTCCATGATCATGGGGCCAGTGAGTCTAAATAGAAATCAAAATTCAAAGTTCAGATTTATTGTACATATTTTGCATTCGTGACATCACATGCAACCCTGAGATTATTTTTCCTGCGGGCCAGACAGAATTTATACAGTACTTATCGATCATGCAAGTATCAATCCTGCAGGTCATCAAGCTGTCAGTTCTTTCTGCTGTTCATCCAGTGGCTGCTGAAGCCTTCACTGGAATCACATTAAGAACCGAGAGTGAGGACTATTCTGTGATTCAGAACCAATACAAATCTCAACCGCCTCAGTACATGTGAAACCAACTGAGCTTTTAAGGCAGAACAAATATGGTGGAGAAATTTGGCAAGTCACACAGCATCCTTAGGAAGTAAAAGGGCAACCAATGTTTTGGGCCCAAAGCCCTTTGTCAGAAAACCTTATTTCCGGTGGATGCTGTGTGACCTGCTGAGTTTCTCCAGGACATTTGCGTACTGCACTAGACCCCCAGCATCTTCAGCTCTTTTGTTTAACTGACGCTTGTGGGGCAATGATTACAGGATGTCAAACACTGAGAAATGCAAACACAAGAGACCACTACTCCTGACACATCAATGATCTACCAGTGGTGTGAACTAAAAATAAACCAGAAAGTTCCCAAGGTTACACGTTTGCATAATTTCGCTGAGCTAATGCACATTAGTTTGACATACTAGAGAAAGGAGAAGACTTATTTTCGAAATAGATCAGTGAAACCCTTCTTGTACCTGACATTCGTGCGGCTTTTCCCCAGTGTGAACAAGATAGTGCTTTTGAAGATGTGCCAGCTGTGTGAAGCCTTTGTTGCAGGTCTGGCACTTAAAAGGCCGTTCCCCACTGTGCACTCTTAGGTGGACCTGGCAAAAATAGAATGAGACTTGAGTTTTTAACCCCTTCATTCTTTAATATTACATTCAGCATTTGTTTCCTCAGATCCTCTTTAAGGCCTTTTGCAAAATGTCATGTAACAGAAGCGACTCAAGGAGCAACTTTATGCATTGAGAGAGAGAGAGAGAGAGAGAGAGAGAGAGAGAGAGAGAGAGAGAGAGAGAGAGAAAGAAAAAAGGAATGGAAATTAGCTGAATTTATCTTGTACCATTTAGAATTCCCCCAAGTGCTTCCCAGCCAATGAAGAGGCCAAACTTGGGGCAGGATGGTTGGTGTAGTGGTTAGTGCAACGCCTTTACAGCGCCAGCAACCTGGGTTCAAATACGGTGCTGACTGTAGGTAGTTTGTGCAAACTGCATTCTCCTTGTGTCTCCTTGGGATTCCTTTAGGTGCTCTGCTTTCCTCCCACCCTTCAAAAATATTCAGTGGGTGTGGGACATTTGGGTGTCATTGTGGGCCAGAAGGGCCTGTTACTGTGTTGTATGTCTAAACTGGGCACAGCAATGTGGTAAATCAACTAATTGTTGGTTGGGGCCAATCATCTAGAACAAGTCGAGGGGCTTTTTGCTCAAACAGATGTTTTGCCAGAATCGCCTCTTTAAAAATTATCTTTCACAAACCTTAAGGTTTGAAAGTTGTCCAAAGGTCTTGTAGCAGACATTGCACTCATACTTGATCTTCCCATTCTGCTTCTTCAGAGGATATGGAAGCGTCTTGTAACCGGTGAGGTTTCGCTTTGGTTTGATGAGATTCATGGCTTCTTCACTGCTGCTGCTGCGGACCAGGCCAGCTGAGGTAGGTGTGGGTTGCATTAGATGTTCGGAGTGGGACGCAGCTGTGCCTGCTGCTGGGGACCCATTGCCAGGGCTCGTGGGCCTGTCTTTAAGACTGGCAGCGGAGCCTGTGACGGAAAAGGCACTGTTCTGTGCTGGAATGAGGAAGTCTTTTGGCCGTTCCGGGAGCAGACACCTCCGGCCTCCTTCGGGAGGCAGCGTGTTGGGCATAAGCGACTGGTTGAAGACGTGCTGGGGGAGGCTACCACTTCCCAAGAGATTGCTGTAGAACGGGTACACCCGGGGGAAGAGGCCGAAGTTGCTCACGCCATTTATGCCACCGAGGCTAGTGAAGGAGTTCAGCCCATTGCATCCTACTGAGTAATGAGGTAACATGAATCTGGAGTACTGGCTATTAACTGGGTTATAGGAATGAATGAAAGGCAGATGGCCCGGAGTGGGGTATGCTGGGAGGGAGCCCAAACTTTCTTGGTTATACGGCACAGCCAAATAAGGAAAAGATTGCTTGTGTTCCTCTGTTAAAGCTGTTTGGGGTGAGACGTGGGATTCTGGGCTGCTATGCGGGGTTAAACTGGTGAAGCTTTGGTCTGGACTGCTTCGAGATGACGGACTGGAGGTGAGTGAAGACTGCAGTGGAGAGTGTTTGATGAGGCTGTGCTTTTCAATCCCATAAGCTGGACTGGGCGTCATGTAGTTCTCTGGAGCGTGAGGTCTGACGGGGTACACCACACGAGGGAAGAAGGTTCGATCTGAACTGTGCTTTTTGCTGATGTCCTCCATCTCTTTTCCCGGAGCCATCAGCTGTTGGACTGTTTGTACCCGGTGCATCTCCTTCCTTGTATTCTCCTCACCATTGTGACCTCTGTGCATCATGGTGTCAGGCTTCACTCTGCCGTTTCCATCAGTCACATACTCCTTTCCTCTTTGTTCTGCAGAAAGAAGAGAAAAGTCCTATTAGGAAAAAAAGTCACTGAAATACATTGCTCACCACTTCCCTGTCTCTTTTATTTCATTCAACACGCACAATAGAAAAGTCATAAAGAACCTCTTACTGGAATCAATAGTTAAGCCTCATTCTGATGAGGCAACATACATTATCAGAACATATCTGTGTTTCTCCAGGACACTTTAACAGGGTTTCAGAGTCCTGGTGATCAGTTCACATGCACAACCCTGTCCTCAACCATGTTAATGCTTCAACGGGAGCAACATGTTGGGACAAATTGAGCCAAACCACAAGGTTCAGCTCACTGCTTTGTTTTAGGTCTGAGCTCCTTTGCAAAGACCGGCGATTGTTCCAGTGATCTGACCCTGCTTATGTAATGCTGGATCCCCATTGGAGAGTGTTCTTAGAGATGGAATATGGATGGATTCAGATAGCACCAAGCTTTCAAGAGCTTCCATCTACAATCATCTGCAAAACACTGTAACATTCAAAGTTCAAATTTATTGTCAGATTGAGATCCTTTTTCCTGCGTGTCAGGCTGAAAATCTACTAATCTATAAACTGTACTTAAGCAGAAAAGATCTATACACAAATAAAGCAATGTAAACAAATTGACTGTCCTAGAGTGAAACACGAAAGCCTGCAGACACTGTGATTGGAGTAAAAACACAAAAATACTGGAGAAGCTCAGCAGGTCACGCGGCATCCATAGGAGGTAAAGATATATTATCAGCAATTTGGACCTCAGTCCTTCTTCAAGGTATATATGCATACCTTGAAGAAGGGCTCAGGCCCAAAATGTTGGCCTCCAATGGACGCTGTGTGACCTGCTGAGTTCCTCCAGCATTTTTGTGTCCTACATTCTTGAGTATTTTAAATGAAATTTCTGGCCAGTTTGATGTATTTTTCTGTGTTGCTTGTTACCATATTGACCACATTGTTAGACAATGACCTGCAGTCTGAAATCCTGATGGCAGCTCATCTCCTAAAGTAAGACAGTTGAAAACCAGAATCATAATTCCATTAAAATACCCTTCTCATGTTTGTTAATGGGGATATTCCTTGTAGAATATTCTTTGTCCTAAAGTTAATGCCATATTATTATATTAATTAATATGGCCAACAATGTATTAAAATATGAAGCAAAATGTTTAGAGTGGTAAGTACATGATTAAAAAGATGAGATTCACATTTTTGTAACATCAAATTAAAATCCCAGATGTTCCAAATACTCAAAGTGTGTTAACAGTCACCGAAACCATTTGTTTTCTCAATTGAATACAAAGGTTCACATGAAAAGCAGGGAAATTATCCTCACTTTTTAATCTCTCAATCTCATCACTAAATATAGATTATTTAGTCATTTACAGATTGTTATTTGTGTGAACTCTCTGGGTAAAAGTACCTCAGCAGCTGTTTGGGGATTTGAGATTGACTGAGGTCTTCAAATGTACTACAGAAATGCAAATCTTCCTTTCCTTCACAAGGGAGCTGCAAAGGAACGTGATTACACAGACATGGAGATAATAAAAATGAGTTCATTGTCATACACATTTTACAATGTACATATGCACCAAAATACTTACTTGCTGCAGCCAAACAGGTAGTTCATGTAAAAAAAATCTATAATAGAATACATTAAATCAAAACTTGATAATAAATACAAGCGATAATGCAAGGAGGAAAAAAGTGGTGTTGCAATGTGCAGACAGTTCTTTTGTCCTTAAGGACACACGTGAAGATGAAACTGTTCTTTGCAATTCTGTACTTTGAAATAAAGACGTTGAATCTAATGCATGGAGGTAACATTGATATTATATAAAGCATTCTTATGACAATATTCAGTACTATCTCTTTTTTTTGAGAAGCAGAAGAGCTATGGTATCTATATCCATATAACAATTACAGCACAGAAACAGGCCAGTTTGGATCTTCTAGACCATGCCAAGCAACTTCTCACACCCAGTCCCATTGACCTGCATGTAGACCATAACCTTCCACACCTCTCTTGTGCATATACCTATCTAACTTTTCCTTAAATATTAAAATCGAGCCCGCATCTATCACTTTGGCTGGAAACTCATTCCACACTCCCCCACCTCATGTTTCCCCTATACTTCTCCCCCTTCAATCTCAATCCATGTCCTCTTGTTTGAATCTCCCCCACTCTCAATGGAAAAAGCATATCCACATTTACTTTATCTGTCCCCCTCATAATTTTAAATACCTTTATCAAATCACCCCTTAATCTTCTATGGTCTAGGGAATAAAGTCATATCCTGTTTAACCTTTCCCTGAAACTCAAATCCTGAAACCCAGGAAACATTGTTTTTGTTCAGACATCCCTCATGTTCCCCCACACCTTATGAAGGGCTCAAGCCCGAAACATTGGTGATATAGCTTCACAATTGCTACATAAAGGCACTGTTTGACCTGCTGAGTTTCTCCAGCATTTGTGTGCTTTTTCTTGTATATATTCTCTGCACTCTCCATTTTGTTGATATCCTTCCTGTAATTTGACAACCAAAACTGCACACAATATTCCATATTTGGCCTCACTAATGCCTTATACAACTTCAACATGACATCCCAATTTCTGTACTCAGTACTGTGATTTATGAAGGCCAACATTCAAAAGCTTTTTTCACCTACATGTGACTCCATTTTCAGGGAATTATGTATCAGAATTCCTCAATCCCTTTGTTCTACTGCACTCCTCAACTGTCTCCCATTTAATGTGTATGACATTTGCTGATTAGTCCTACCAAAATGTAGCACCTCACATTTATTAGCATTAAACTCCATCTGCCATCTTTCTTCCCACTCTTCTAACTGGCCTAAATCCTATGTCAACCTTCTTATTAACCTCCTCGAAAAATTCTAAGATTTGTTAAACATGATCTATCACACACAAAACCATCTTGACGACTCCTAATCGGTCCCTGTCTATCCAAATAATTGTATATTCCATCTCTAAGAACACTCTCCATTAATTTACCTACCACTGACATCAGACTCACAGGCCTCTAATTTGGTTACAAAATTTTCTCTTGGATCCTCACTTCCTACATCTTTAAATAAATTAACTAATAATCCAATGGTTAAACATACTTTTAAGAGGATCTGGATACCATTTAGAAAACATTTTTGATTTAATGAGATTTTCTCTTTCTAGTCCTATTTTTTTTTCTAATTATTTCTTTAAACCTTCCATGATTGATGTAACTTTTAAAGAAGGGTATAGATTGGCATTAAATGTTTTAAAGATGGAAGTCTTGCTTCCTTTGAACAACTTTCAGTTAATATAGTTTAGCAAATATTCATTTTTTACATTATCTACAGATTAGACATTTTTTTTGCGATTTCAATGATACATTTCCTAAGAGGACTGATAAGAATTTAATTGATGTAATTTTTAATTTACATTCTTTTTATAATGATTCAATATCTAACATCTATGATATGTTGTTGGAAATAAGAGAGGCTCCCTTAGATAGAATTTTAAAAAGCCTGGGAGCAAGACCTACAGCTTTTAATCTCTGAAGAAACTTGGAATGTAATTTTCAAATTGGCTAAAACCTCATCTTTATGTGCCTGCCATTCTCTCCTACAATTTAAAGTATGCCGATGTATCTCCTTGTTGAGATAGATGCAGCAATGGAGATGCTTCATTAATTCATATGTTTTTAACGTATCAGAGTTTTGGGAAATACTGAAATGAAGTATTTCAAACTTTCTCTGTACTTTTTAAAGTTAATTTTAAACCTAATCTCTTAACTTCCTTATTTGTTATTGTTGGAGAGAATGGCATAACTTTAACAGCATCTGATATCCATGCTTTAGCTTTTATTTCTCTTATGGCTAGGCAGGTGTTGCTCAGATGGAAGGACATTGCCCAATGGCTACGTGACGTCATGTCACATTTAAATTTAGAGATTAGATGCTCAATTTCCGATTTGAATTCAAATTTTCAAACACTGTGGGGACCCTTCTTGAATTCATTTTATAATCTCCAATTTGATATGAAGTTAGAACTCTGATAAGGATTCTGTCTTTTATGTTTGCCAAACAACTCATTTTTTGGTAGTGGATTTAGATCTTTTTTTTAATATATATAATAAAATATTAATACAATGTCATTTGTTTGAGAATATGGGGTACCTTGGATGAAATGATACGATGTAAGTGCAATATATCTTTTTGATTTTTAACATATGCACTCTGTATTTTTCATTGTGGAATTTCAATGCAAATACAAATATTGAAAAGGTAAAAAAGGCTGGTGTAGTGTCTGATAAAAGGGAATACTTGGTGGTGGGTAAATAAAATGCATCAATAGCTCTGAGAATTAAGATTTAGATGCAGCATTCAGACATCTAGGAATGAGAGGGGGAGGCATTTGTTCATCCAGAGGATAGTAAGTTGTGGGATTCTCTATTGTATGTTAAGGGATAAGAGGGAAACACTAAAGTCAGGAATATAATGAGATGGAAGATCATCCATGGTGGGGCATGCTTGAAGGACTGAGTGGCCTACTCCTGATGCTAATTTCTTGTGTTTCTTTTACCTATGTTTTTTTAAAAATATATATTAAGTGGCCACCTTGAGAAAGGAAGAAACATTGGAATAGTTTATCTCCAACTTTATTTTTTACTGCATCTTCAAGATGTCTGAGAGAGCTCTGGATATGAACCATTTGACGATATAACAAAGTATTAATTAATTAATTTTATTTAGGTCCACTCCCAGGGACCTTTCTATTGTCAGACAGGTCTACTGCCCTCTTGACTACTCCGTTACTGTGCCCTCACTAATCAGTTTAACCAAATTAACTTCATGCAGTCCTTTTGATGGAAGAATTCCCGCTTCGAGATCAAACAGGCAGCTCATTTCCTTGTTGTTTTCTTTCTGTACGCTGTTTACTGTCCTTCCACTCCACTTCCATCAATACCAGAGCTGTCACAATCACCTGTTTAAGTAAGGATGTATGTCCCAGCTGCCATTTAACTTGACATCCCAGAGCTGTCAGACAAAGTGCTTTTGGAAGCTGGGGATGAGTGTGCTTAAGTTTCAGGCATAATGATGGACGACTGCTGTGCTCTAGCAATCAATGCCTCTCTGCTCTGGCAGGGCTAAACAAACAGGGGTGAGTGGACACTATGGGCAAGGTGCTGATAGTAAGCACAGATAGCAGAAACTGGCTTCCTTGGGCCACTAGACAAAAATAAATAGAAGGTTATCAGGGAGATACCTATCTCTCAAATAGGGCTCGACAGGCAGGAAGTTCAAGTAGTCAGTGAACTTTTCTTAGTCAGTGCACCGGAAAGTGAACTGTCAGTGAATGTCACAGCAGTCCGGCTGAACCGTGGTTGAGGGAAGCAATCAAAAGAAAAGCTGGGAGCCTGCAATAAAAGGACCGCGATAGGCTTTTCATGTCAGCGCCTTCTCCAAAAGTAGCCATGTGGAACATGATGTAGATCCCATAAAAGGTGCAGGGCTTTGTTTCAAAATTTGGAGTAATTAAATGAGAGCTTGATGAACGTTGGGTAGAGTTAAAATCTCCACTTGCTTCTTTGGAAAAGGTGTGTTTCAACCGTTGGAGAGAAGAAGACAGAGCAGATGGAGAATGATTACAGCAACGAGACTGACTAAAAATTCACAACATTGCAGTTTCTGAAAACAATAGTCACATGGAAATTATTGGAAATATTCTCAGCATGTCTCCCATTCCACATTCTCTCAGTAACAGTGCATTTATAACGAACATTCCCAATGTGCCAACTACTCCAGATGTTCACTGTTCTTCAGAAGACTCAAATACCCTAATCTTTTCCTACTCTCTGACACTATGATTAAAAATCTCCCATTCCCCTCTCCTCTCCACAATCCACTCCATCCCACTCCCCTCCCCTCTCCACAATCCACTCCATCACACTCCCCTCCCCTCTCCACCTCCATTCCATGCCTCCCCCCTCCACCTCCATCCCACTCCCCTCCCCTCTCCACCTCCATCACACGCCCTTCCTCTCTCCACCTCCATTCCATCCCACTCCCCCCCTCTCCACCTCCATTCCATGCCCCTCCCCTCTTCACCTCATTCCATCACACGCCCTTCCCCTCTCCACCTCCATTCCATCGCAATCCCCTTCCCACCTCCATTCCACACACCCCTCCCCTCTCCACCTCCATCCCACTCCCCTCTCCACCTCCATCACACGCCCTTCCTCTCTCCACCTCCATTCCATGCCTCCCCCCTCCACCTCCATCCCACTCCCCTCCCCTCTCCACCTCCATCACACGCCCTTCCTCTCTCCACCTCCATTCCATCCCACTCCCCCCCTCCACCTCCATTCCATGCCCCTCCCCTCTTCACCTCATTCCATCACACGCCCTTCCCCTCTCCACCTCCATTCCATCGCAATCCCCTTCCCACCTCCATTCCACACACCCCTCCCCTCTCCACCTCCATCCCACTCCCCTCCCCTCTCCACCTCCATCACACGCCCTTCCTCTCTCCACCTCCATTCCATCCCACTCCCCCCCTCTCCACCTCCATTCCATGCCCCTCCCCTCTTCACCTCATTCCATCACACGCCCTTCCCCTCTCCACCTCCATTCCATCGCAATCCCCTTCCCACCTCCATTCCACACACCCCTCCCCTCTCCACCTCCATCCCACCACACTCATCTTCCCTTTTTCTACCTGCATCCCAAGTCCCTCCCTCCTTCTCTGCTTTCCCATCTCCATTCAAAGCCCATTCCCTCCAGCATTTACCCCACACTCCCTTTGTTGTGCTCTGGCAAGAAGTGGCAGGTTGCAAAGAGGAAAAAAGTGCAATGCGTAAAGGGTTAATACTGTAACTATGGGAAGTAGTATTTGAGTGTAGGCGGGGAATGCCTCGTCAAGAAAGCAGCAGTCCTACCCACCGTATCTCCTAAATCTGCCGAATCACTTTTGATACTAAATTAAGGAATGTTGGGGTGGGCCCCACACTCAGTTCCGATGAAAATAAAAAGACAAATATCAGAAGTAGAGCAACCACAGGAGACAAGATTCCAGCACGCAGATTGCCCCGGCTTGTCAAATTACCACTGCTTGGCACTGTAATAAAAGGATACATTCATAGGATATCTACAATCCTGTTATCTGTAGTTAAACACCGACTCTCGAGATGTTTTTAGACTCCTTATAGATAGATGTCTCCCACCCAACTATAAAAGTCCCAGAAGAGTGCTGCTACATTAACTCCTGAACAGACAACAAACACAAATTTCCAAAGTTTCTTTTGTAGAAGCCAATGCAACAGTGTGCTACTAGCCATTGTATCTCTCTTCTACATATCTGGTCCCAATGACTACAATGGGACTGAATGCAGAGATGTGAACAGAGTCAACACTCCACCTTCCACTTACAACAGTGAACAGGGACACTGCATGAGTTTCGTAAGTTTGCGTCTTTCCTCCAAATGACAACTTGAAGCAACCAGTTGTTGGTCTGTGAAATCTCACTTCTGTTGCTTTGTGTTATTAATAAAGGGCAGAACGGTTAACATGCTATGCTATTGTAGTGCCAGTTACCTGGGTTTGAATCCTGCACTATTTGTAAGGAATTTGTATGTTCTTCCTGTGTCTGCATGGGTTTTTCCTGGATGCACACTTCAAATATACAGGGATTGTAGGTTCATTGATGCATTTGGGTTCGTGGGACGGAAGGGCCTGTTATCGTGATTGCTTCTCTTAAAAAAAATGCTTTATATTCCAGGTTAACTCGTGAATGAACTGCACCTTGACAGTCTTGTGTCCTGCCAGTGATCCTAGAATTAGTTGCTTTTTAATAGCAGAATTTTAAAAACGTAGAAGCTCCCAAAACAGGAAATATATGTTCAAAATGTACCGGCGGTGTAAGTTAATAGAGTGTAAATTGGGCGGCGCAGACTCGTACGCCGAAATGGCCTGTTCCCCCGCTGTATGTCTAATTTTTCTTTAATTAAAAGTAGATGGAGATGTTTCCAATCCATCTACCTCTATCTATGCTGCCATTAGGGGGATAACCACAGTGTGTGGACCTTTGTGCGAATACCTGGTCATTATTGGGTATGATTGTGACCTCAATGTTTTAAGCTTTTGAAATGGTTACCTTAACTTGGTTTGCTCTCTGAGTTGCTGTTTGCACAAAAAGCACCTTTACAACTCCCACTGATCAATCTGGAACCCCACCCAGTTTTAACTGAAAAGGGGTAGTGGAGCAAAGAGCTGAAATCTGACAATGTTCTTCAAATAAAATGGCATCACACTCCCATTAAAAAAAAACTAAATGCCTTCCAGATTTCAGTACTGAGGAGATCAAGTGAGACAGAATGGCGACTGCTAGATTAAAAGCTGTTTGGTGCTGCCAGATTTTTTTAAAAAAAGGAACTACTCCATTTCTTATATTGAGAATGATAGGATGTAACTCTCTTAAATGTTTCTGAGCATTAGATGATGATTATAGAACAAGTCAATGACACAGATTAGAAAGTTCAGGATCAGAAAGGGCTCGGTCTCCAATCAAATAACATTACACTTCTCACTAAAGAATCTACTCTTGGATAGGCCCTGACCACCCAAATATCATTCCTCAGAATCCCCTTCTGCAATTTTTCAACCGCTAACATCGAGCTCACTGGCCTGCAGCTGCCTGGAATTTCCTCGATGTTCTTTTTAAATAATGGCACATTAGCCACCCTCCAGTCTTCTGGCACTTCACCCGAAGACCACAATGCTGAAAATATGCCTCCACAATTTCTCCCCTAGCTTCCCATGAGGTGTAAGGATGCACTTCATCAGGCCCTGGAGATGTGCCCACTTTAATACCCACCAAGGCTGCCAACACCTCCTCGCTTGTGGTTCCAATATTGTTCATCGCTTCGAAACTTGTGTCCTTCAGTTCCTTGGCTTCCATGCTCTCTTCCACAATAAAGTTGGATGCAAACTATTCATCCAAAATCCCACCCATCTCCTGTGGCTCCACACAAATACAGCCCTGTTGATGTGTAATGGGACTAATTCTTTCCTGAGCCACTCTTCTACTCTTAATATACCTGTAGAATCTCTTAGGATTCTATTATCTTTTATCCCAGCTGTTAACTGTTAACTGCCCTGTTTTGCCCTCCTGATTTCCCTCTACACTTGACCTAGACTTAAATCTGATGTCTTCTTTTTTCATGACCAGACCAGAGCCTCAACATAATATGTCAGCTAGGGCTCCATACCCCTTTGGACTCTGGCCATTTTTAACCTTTCATAATATATACTCCAGACTAGGTCCATGGGTAAACTACAGTGTGAACATCAGTACGAACCAGCTGATGGTTGGATTTGAAACCAGTCTCAGAAAATGGGGACATGGAGTATATGCACTTGTTGGTAGTCCCTGAAAACAGGGGCATGGAGAACAAAGGGTTAAACTTGTCAGCCTTGCCTTTCACTCTTACAGGAACCAGCGGCATCTGAACTCTTGCTAGCTTACTATTAAAAGTATCCCACTTTCCAGCCATTCCCTTCATTGCAAACATAGAAGATTACAGCACAGTACAGGCCCTTTGGCCCTCGATATTGTGCTGACCTAGATCCTTTCTCAATCAACTTTTGAAAATTCCTGCCTAATTGCTGCAAATCAGCCTTGCCCCAAGTTAGGACTTTAACTTGCAGTCAATCTTCTCCATTACGATTTAAAAACTAATGGGAGTTATGGTTATCATTCAGTCTAACTGGCAGTGAGTTGTGAGGTCCCAGGAACCCTGATATGTTTGGCAAATTGCCAAGAGACTTCAGGTGAAGTTGAAGTTCTCAGCCACATGTTACTCATTGTGATTCCAAATTGTAAAGAACAAGGGAAGTGAAATAAGCTTCAAAACTATGCTTGGGTGGGGAAGCAATTATGACTATCCAGTAACTTTGGCTTGGACTGATGATGGCTCCGATATGAGACCCTCTGCAATGGAATAGTCTCCAGGTATTTAAACACCTGATGTATATACATTGAGAGCAGCTACCTGAGGTATTATTAGGAGGATATGAGCATATGTGGGGCTACAATTCCAAAAAAAGTAATGACTTTAGGAGAGAAAGGAACAGATGGGGAGATTTTTGAAATTTTAAATTTAGACATACAGCATGGTAACAGGCCTTTCTGGCCCATGTGCCCATGCTACTCTCTAGAGTGCACCTACATGAAGTACTTTAAAACACAACTTCACAACCACTGCTGGTGCATTTTTGAGCATTTTCCTCAAAGTAAGCTAACGACATCAGCAAGATAGCATACATGACCCAGCCTGTAATACAGCCACTAAGACTCAGACCTGTTTTGTGGAGCTAAAATAAAACTATGCCGGTATCTGGCCCTTATGGGGATTGGTAGTGAATTCTCTGGTTGCTTGAGATGGTGTGTGGCATGATTGGAGAACTAACCACCAGGGGGCCGCTGATTTTAAAACTTTTGTGTTTTTTACCTATTTATTTTCTGTGATCATCTCGCTGGTTGCTTGAGGCTGCCGGTTGTTTGAATTCCAGATAAGGGGGATTTTACTGTACCACATGGTTTCTCTACCCTGAGGATATTAGTGACAGCCTTGCCCTGGTCAAATTTTTACTGAGGAAACTCCATAAAAACAGACTTCAGAAAAATCACAGCAATCCCTTGTGGCAACTGAACTCACAACCGTCACGTTAACATGTCAGGCAACGGTACTTGCATAATTAAAGCAACATACCACTGCTGCTTTATGATAACTGCTAGATATACACAAGCCTGCTTGCATTTGGTTTGGACCCGATAAATAAAGCTCAAAATACTGTTTCTACACAAAGGATCACTAATACGAAGAATTCTGCTGGTGCTTTGCATAAAGAATATCTCTTTTCTTTTCTTTTTCTTTGGTTTGGCTTCGCGGACGAAGATTTATGGAGGGGGTAAAAAGTCCACGTCAGCTGCAGGCTCGTTTGTGGCTGACAAGTCCGATGCGGGACAGGCAGACACGGTTGCAGCGGTTGCAGGGGAAAATTGGTTGGTTGGGGTTGGGTGTTGGGTTTTTCCTCCTTTGCCTTTTGTCAGTGAGGTGGGCTCTGCGGTCTTCTTCAAAGGAGGTTGCCGCCCGCCAAACTGTGAGGCGCCAAGATGCACGGTTTGAGGCGTTATCAGCCCACTGGCGGTGGTCAATGTGGCAGGCACCAAGAGATTTCTTTAGGCAGTCCTTGTACCTTTTCTTTGGTGCACCTCTGTCACGGTGGCCAGTGGAGAGCTCGCCATATAACACGATCTTGGGAAGGCGATGGTCCTCCATATCTACCCCCCTGATATAGGGCAAGGGTGATAAAACCCTTAGAACCTTACTCTAATTTTATCCACGCCTTTTTTTTTAATCTCTAGGCTTGACAATTCCAAAGCACTCCTGCCAACCCAGCCTCTATCCACAAGCTGCAATCTTGTTATTCAAACATCTACTGCCCATGCCTCAAATGAAGCTAGGTGAGGCAAGAACTCGAGGAAATGGGTTAAAGGTGAAGCATTTAAAGGGAACATTAGATTTCAGACATACATGACATCACATTCTTTTTCCTGTAAGTGAGGCAGAATTACCACTCATCACTCCATACAGAGAGTGCTGAGAATGTGGAATGCGCTGCCAGTTGAATGTCGGCTTGATTTTGACGGTTAGGCTCCTGGGTGGAAAGAGCAGTGAGCCATGGTACAGCCCTTGGTGTTTAAACAACCTGGAATCAGCCTTACATGCAGTTGATACTGTAGTGAAATTCTGACTTGAGCAGACAAAGGAAGACTGCACTCAATGTATCCTGCAAACTTTCCTCGGGTGAAATAATGATTTGACATGCACTTACTTATTAGCTTAATCATAGTGAGATCATCTGAGGTTGGGTGGTGAAGCCGTTCTTCAAACTCGCTGCTGTACCAGACGAGCAGCTCTTCGTTCGCTGGGATGAACTTCACAGTGTAGAAGTAGATGTCCATCCCATTTTGACAGGCCGCTAGGCATTGGTCTTTCTTCAAGCGCGTTGGGTTCACGTATCGCATCCAGTTACTCTTGCTCTCATCAAAGCCATCAACAAAGTGATGAAAATCACCACCTGAGTAAACCTAAAATGGACGCAGAGGAAGAGAGAATTTATACTTAAATCTACAACTTCAAACACTCCTACCCTATGTGGACCTATTTGACTTGTTAAGTTGGCAACAAGTGTCTCTGCAGGGTCCACATTTAGGGAGCTCCTTGACTTCAGGGTTGGAAAAGATACTTTGCCTTGTCCATTTGTTTGCACCATGTTTGGCTTCAAACATACATCTAAAGTAGTAAGCTGTTCCACTCTGTCATCCGTGGAATGTAGTGCAATACCATAGATGAATAGCCTTGGGGTCTTGATGGAGAGGGGAGTGAGTGAAGCCAGGTGGATGCAATAATCGCTGCTCTTTTTCAGACTCTGCCTTTAAATGTACACTATGTGTTGAGTCACCTTGGGGCCTGACGTCAAAGGCCACTCAAAATGAATCTGTCTTCCTGCCGCCTCTTCTTCTACCCCCCCACCCCCCCCCCCCCAACCCACCCAACCACTCCCTGAGCAGCATAGTCCTATCAAACTCTTCCTGCTTTGGAGCAAAAGCATGTGCCTTTAAAGAGGATCTCTGGCGGGTGACCCGAAAAGGGAGAAGACACCCAGTAGGATCACCTGCCTCTACAAGGTCAGCAGCTGTTGGGAAGCACGTCAAAGTTTTGACCTTAGCTGCGATTGCACTGCTCTGCAGACTGTAATCCTCTCTTTCAAATGGCTTGTTGTCTCTTTTATTCAAGTTTATCTTTATTCTAAACACTTGGTGCTTCCTATAAAATGTAGTGAGTGAGCAGCGGCGGGGAGGGGGGAAGAGAAGGATAGCTGCAGCGGCCTCATGTGTGGGTTCTTCAAAGTGACCTCCTTGACAGTGTGGTGTGCGTTTGATATGAGAAAGTGGAACAGCAGGAGGAGGATAGAGGGTTTTGTGAACAAATAGGTTTTCAGGTTTTTGTTTAGTGTGAAGAGTTTTCTCAAACTTCCAGGAATCAGTGACTGCTGCTTCCATTACGAAGCACTTTGTGGCGTGTGTGTGTGTTACAGATCAATGAACCTCCGCACAATTTTCCACTGAACCGCTCACTGTACATTTTTCAGAAATGTAACTGAGAAAGGCTCCGATGTCATCAATGTAGCTGTATTTCGAGTTTTATTTCCAGTGTGGTGACACAGGAAGGAGAGAGAGAGAGAGAGAGAAAAAAAAAATAATATCCCATTGACATCTTTTGACCATCTTTTTTTTCTGGTAATCTGTGATGTATTTTGCAATTCTGGCCAAGCCATAGTAACACACGTCACTATTTTCGAATTAAGGCCAAACCTCAAGTCATAAATGACTAAATATAAAAAGTCATAACTGAACTTGAGCCATAAGCTTCTTGAATGAAGCTTAATTGTTGGTTCTGCCATGGCAGTGTAATAAAATCTCACGCTATTTTTACATATTAACGACAACTATTCTTTGTAGTAATCATTTTCATCAACTATAGCTGTGCAATGTTACCCTATTGAGTTTAATGTAAAGTTGGGACCTCTAACATGCTCTCAAATTTGCCTTTAAAAGGTTACATTTTAAATTAAATACAGCACGGTAACAGGCCCTTCTGGCCCACGAGCCAGTGCATCCCAATTAAAATACGACCCCCAAATGTTTTGAAGGGTGGGAGGAAACCGGAGCATCTGGAGAAAACTCACATGGACACGGGGAGAACGTAGAAACGCCAGATGTGAACCCGGGTCGCTGGCGCTGTAATGGCACTGCGGTAACTGATATGCTAACAACACTGCCCAGAGCCGGCATCACGTTAAAAAGATGATCCGTGAATCTTGGAAACTCAGGCTAACCTTTTCTTTTATGGGAATTACAATGAAATTAAGACAGGGAAGAGAGCTGGAGGATCTCAGCAAGACGAGCACCATCATTAGGAGAGAAAGAACGTTTTGGTTCAGAGCCCTTCCTCAAAGATAGGAAGAAGGGTTCCAACCTGAAATGCTGACCATTCTTTTTCTCCCATTGATGTTGCTCGGTCCGCTGAGTTTCTCTCTTCTGTAGTCTCATGCGTGGCAGTGACAGAAACATTGTGGGGCTTATCTAGGATTTGGCAATTTCACAGGCTTTGTATGTGGATACTGGAAAGTCCATCCCTTGAGCGCAGAAGCGAAATTGCTCTTTACGACTGGACGTGGCGACTTGGTGGTTCTGTTTTCCTCATTGCTGCAGGAGCAAGGAGTTGAGGGGAAAGGAAGAGACACCTAGATCTCTTGGCATGTGTCTTTTATCAGCAGATGGCCAAAGGAGTGAGTTTCCTTTCTCCGAAATCTTAGTCAAAAGGTAAATGCAACAGATAAAAGATAATAATATGTGCAAAACACTGAGGATAAACCAAACACATTCTATATCCTTGTTAACCGCTATGTCTCACCCTTCCTTCCTCATTGAAAGTTTTCAGGGAAGGAAAAGGTGAATGAAAGCCAGGATTTTTGCATGAACTAGTTCTAATTAATTCTTGGTCAAAATGCACATTTGATGTGCCCCCAAGCAAGAGCTCAATCATTTCTTTCTCCAGGTAATACCATCCTCCAGGCCAAGAATATTAGAATTAGTTCATTTTCAACCAAAATGTCACCCTCAGCATTCCCAGCCTCTGAGTTTCAGACATTTACTCAGCCAATTTTCTGCATTAACTCCTACTTTATACACATATTGGACTTCACAGGAATTCCTCTAGCCCAGATACGTACACAGATCTAAAACAGGAAGTGATAAAGCTTTTCAGTGTATTCATTTGGTGAACTTACAATTGCATCATAGATTTTTTTTTCCAACTTACCCTCCAAAAGTACTTTCTGTTTGCATCCTTTGGGACTGTTTCGTTGGTATAGATTTCACCCACCAGTGGCCCAAATCGGGTCCCTTTCGGGATGTATTCTGCACTCATAACTCCAATCACCTGCGGACACAATGCCACGTATCAATAAGCAAAAGGATATTGCCTTGATTAAAATGCACAAAGCATTTGTTGATACTCTGCTTTTCCATTTTCTTTTTAAGATGATACGTGACATGCTCCCCACAGCTACCATTTTAGAATCAGTTCCCTGCACAGACCATTGGACCATTGCAAGATGCTTGCCATATATTGTACACAGTAAAATGCTCATTCTGAAAAAAGATTTCCTTTGCTTTTTTTATTGATGTGTGTAAAAGGATTGGGCAAGAGAAAAAAACAGTGGGGTGAAGTGGGAATTATCATATAAGCATAATATGCTCCATTGGCCTCTGAACCTTATTTTTCCCATCAGTTTGATTTCAGCTTCCAACTGGAGTTAGCACCAGAGCTGATTGTTACTGCCAACTGGCTCTGGGGTTCCTGCAGGTTTTTCCCATTACTGCACCAAGCACATTGGGAATGGTAACCCTCCAAAAGCAAGGCTCTGGTTGGAAGACATTGTGCGGTGGTGTGATGCTGTGTATAAATGCACATTTTCCTTTTAATTTTTCAACCTTGAAAGATGAACCACCCAGATCATTCCTGTCACCTGCAAATGCTTTCAATTTCTCCTTAGCCCTGTTGACCCCACTCAATGAAACAAAGACGACTGATCAGTCTGGAGATCTAAATGGGGCAGATCTGTTTGAATGTTTGTCTCTTGGCCTTCCATAGGGTTTTACGGTTATATTGAGACTGAGGTAGTGTCCACTTATTTAATTAAAGGTGAGGATATCGGAGTAGATGAAGGGAGAAGCAAATCCAGTAGAGCAGAAAACATCGAGGAGATATTAGGTGATCTCCAAAGTAATGGAACATCATGACACAGATTTGAAACTCAGCTGTTGATATAAAGTAGTACATTCGGTATTTTAGCCTTCTATCATTACTTGTTTACAGGGTTCAACAATAAATATAAGATCTTGGAGTAGATTTTCCTGTTCCTGGTGTATTGGTTGATCTGCGGCCTTTGTAGGGGAGGAAATTTGGTTTCACAATGGTTTGCAGTTGTGAGGAAGTCCACCCAATTGTTTTATTCTCTAGACTGCCATAATATTGGGCAGAATGCACTGAATGCTATTTTTGCCTTTAATCCTCCCAACCCAAGAATATCTGGACTGCAATCCATATTGCTGAGCTATCAACCATGTTACAGAATTCCTACCTATAGTGTAGCACAGCCTATTGGACATATTACTCTGCAGAGATCCGAGCTGAATATCTGGGCTCCATTTCCACAAAATCAAATGCCATGTGCAGGTGCGAGTATGAGCACTACATGAATAAATGTTTGAATTAGCCCTCTAAATGCAGTTACTTTGAAACTTCTGCACACATTCGACAGAGCCTGACAATCTTGGGGCTGCTCTCACATAAAAAGGAAGAAAGGGGCAGAGGGTGGAGGATTCCTGGTGCATTCTTTTCCACTGATTAGGGGAAGACAGGTAGTATAGTGTTTGCACAATGCTATTACAGTGCCAGTGACCTGGGTTTGAATCCAATATTGTCTGCAAAGAGTTTGTATATTCTCCTCGTATCCGCCTGGGTTTTTCCCGGGTAATTTTGTTTCCTCCCACCCTCCAAAATGTACAGGGTTGTGGGTTAATTGGGTGAAGTTGGGCGGCATGGGTTCGTGGGCCAGAAGGTCCTGGTGCCGCACAATACATCTAATTTAAATTTAAACTACGGTGTCTAAGAACAGGTGCACACACTTTACCATAAGCAGCAGCTCCTGTTTACTCTCTCCTGGAGGCAACACCCTGTGCTGCCAGAATGAAAACAGCCTGAAGGGAAAGGGAGGGCAATCAGCTCTGCTCCAGGCATGAGCCCTGCTCCATGTACACTCACTGAATAGATTGAAACAGACGCTAGTCTGCTCTGACCTCCGATTGCCAGTGTAAACAACGGCACTTGCCCAGGGTCCGCGAGTGCAAAGGACACACACCTGCCCTGGTGCTGCTTGTCTCTGCTCACCTCCACAAGGCTTACATCACAGGGCCCTCCAAAGCGGAGCAGTCTGTGACATCATGCCAGCACCTTTATCAGGGCTAAGCATTGTTGAGATGAGCCAGGCCAGCTGAAGTTTTACTTCCACATTGTGGGTTCCTGCCTGTGCATCTGGTTGCAGAATCTTCCTCACAGCCCATCCTGATGCAAGTGCTCGCCTCAGCACTGCTCAAAATGCTTAGTCAACCTTCTTCCTTTGCAAAATCACGTGGTCCCATCAGAGTAATGCAGACAGGGACCTCCAAACCCCATGTCCCTCAGAGTCTGACAAGAAAGTCACTGTGGGTGTTCTTAAGAAGGTTTTTTTTAACCATCAACTTTGCTACATAGCTACATGGGGATTTTTTAAATATATATATTGGCACCTGTCTATGACTGGGGGAAAGACATATTCTAAAAATCACTCCAGAAACCGAATCTGAAACCCTGTATGAAGTTGGGCCGCGCAGAGATAAATTTGATTTACACTTGGTACTATCACTGTGCTTAGGTTGCTTCAATTAGATGGGAAAGTATGCTGCAGCGCTTATCACTTGCCGAACAGTTGTTCAAGCACAGGGCTTTCTCCCACTGAGTGCTGCTGGGATAACTCCCTCCTTATGACTGTTCCCTACCTCTCTCCTTGCTGTTAGACCAATGGACTTCCCTTTGTTCAGCCCTGGTAGTTACCTCCAGCAGCCCCTGATACATTGTGCTGATGACTTTTTTAATGAAGGAATCAAATGAGTCATATGGTGGGGGGGGGGGGGGGGGGGTGGGGGAGGTCATACAGCATGGTAAGAGGTCCTTCAGATCCTTGCCAAACCATCTGGCACTCATTTGCACTGATCCTACAGAAATCCCCGCCTTCCCATCAACTCAGATTCTACCACTCACATTACAGGCAATTTACCTCAGCCGATTAACCTACCGATTCGATTGTCCTTGGGACGAGGGAGATAACTGGAGCATCTGGAGGAACCCCATGTGGCCACAGGGGGAATGCACACTCTACGGAGGACTGAACCCAGGTCCCTGGTACTGTGGGGCACCAGGTCTACCAGCACAGTGTCCCAACAATACCATCCTCAGCCCCACAGTGTGCTTCAGAATCAAGGCTTCAAACCCGACCCTTGGTTCCTGGTCTCCAGGGCAGTTGTGAAACCTCCAAGAGAATTGTGCAAAGCAGATATTGCTCCTTGCTCCACTCAGTCTGTGCTGGCCATCAAAAATTCAAAAAATTCATGGACATTATATCCATTTTTTAAATTCTTTCCCTTTTCCCAATAACTCCCCCCCAGATTCTACCAAGAGTGTGTGGGAGGAATCCATCCAGTCATCAGTATGCAGAATACTATAAGGGGATGGGGTGATGGATCCAGGTTACACCCTGACCTCGTGCTATCAGTGTGGATTTTGTATGTCCTTTCCATGAACAGACAGGCTTCATTTGGATGCTGCATTCTCTTCCATCTTAGAGACACGTTGCCTGAGAAGTTAATTGTCCACTGTAAACTACCCATAGATAAGGTTAATGGCAAAGATTAGCAAAGGGAAAGCAACGGGGATGTGTGAGAGGGAATAAGTAGCAAGGGTACAGGCAATAAGAGAAAGGTAATGGGACTTGTGGGATTGTTCTTGTGGGAGCAGGCATGGACAAAATGAGACAAACGGCCTCCTTCTTTGTCACTGGAGGTAAGATCGGCTGATCCCCACTTCAAGCACAATGCCCTCTGTAATTGTGTAAATTTATACAAGGTGCCGGGGCCAGTTTCAAATTCTTTCCTGAATGCAAAATTGACATGTTTCAGTTGATGGACTCAAAACATGTTGGAGCTCTCTGTCACAGACTGCTATTAAGGTCAGTTAGATATATTGATCCCTTTACATATATTCAAACGGGAGTTGGTTGTGGCCCTTGTGACTCAAGGAATCAAGAGATAAGGAGAGAAAGCATGGATAGGCCGCTGAGCTTGTATGATCAACCATAATCATACTGAATGGAGGAGCAGGCTTGAAGGGTTGAATGGCCTTCTGCACCTATTTTCAATGTTTCTATCCCCTCCTTTCTTTTCCAAACATTACGCTAGTAGAGCAGGAGGAAGTCGGCTGTTTAAGTTCAATGGCTCCCCAGTGGACCTGCGCAAAAAGTCCGAGGCCAGTGACCACAGATCCCAATGAATCAGCCTGCCATCTGCTATGCATAAACAAGCTAAGGATAGCAGGTAGAAAGCTTCAATGCTTTCATGCTTCATATCACCCAAACGAACCTGCCCCTCCACCCCCATCTCCACTGCAGAAGCCATTTCTCTTGGTGGTTTATGGTAACCCT
Organism: Narcine bancroftii; assembly: GCF_036971445.1. Classification (NCBI taxonomy): domain Eukaryota; kingdom Metazoa; phylum Chordata; class Chondrichthyes; order Torpediniformes; family Narcinidae; genus Narcine; species Narcine bancroftii. The sequence goes on along the minus strand of NC_091474.1, from coordinate 221,385,879 downwards.
GACCCCAACTCCTGGTGTGGACCATCTATCTCTGTCAGTGGGGTGGGTCATCCTGCCTGCGTCTGCCTCACAGACAAAAAACAGAAGAACACCTCTGCCACATCTTCATTAACTCAATTTACTTTAATTATTTACATTGCGAACAGATTCTAAGTTATTAATTAAAAGTCTGCAGTATGCACACTTGGGACGTGCAAGTATGTTTTTTTAAAAAAAAATTGCAGTCTGTTTAAAAGACCACTTTTAAATTATATGGGTGTTATTTTGAGATCAGAAACCAGAATGGTTTTTCACTTTTTGTTTTGTTTATGAGAGCACCTTCACCCACGCTGAGGAGGGTGTAAGGAAAGAGGAGGTAGAACTTCTCCCTATGACTGACGAGAAAGCTTTGGTTGTTGTCCATTTTGGTAAGTGTCACATAGTGTGAAAGGGCAACATCCATTATATGTTTAAAGTTCCCTTTTACTCCGATTGCCTTAATTGATACCTCATTCGCTCTAGTGACTTCCTTTCCTTTTTGGGCAGCTTGGTTAGCGCAAAGTTATTACAGCACCAGTGACCCGGGTTCGAATCCGGTGCTGTCTGTAAGGAATTCTCCCCGTGACCCGCATGGGTTTTTCTTCTGCTGCTCCGGTTTCCCCTCACCTTCCAAAATGTATGGGGGTTGGGTGTAATTTCATGGGTCTTCTATCATGTTGAATCGTTAAATATTTTTTAAAAATTTAATTCTCCCAGTAACCTTATTCGATATTCTGACTCTTCATTCTTGTCCAACAAATGGTTTGGAATTATATCCTTAGAACGTGGATGCCTGGAAATTGAATGAAATGTTTTCAAACTTTCTTTTAGGTACAGTTGACAAGTCATGTAACATCCAATCCACAGAATTAAGATAAAACTGAGATAGATTAATAATCTAAATTGCACTGGATGACTACTGAATCTCCCTACACCCTCAGCAATCCCACTCGATGCATTCATTTAGCTTTGGGGATGTTGATTAGAAGCAGAAAGATTTGTATGTAATAGGGTTGATGCTGGGTTCATGCTTTGTCTTGCTGGGTCAAACGTTGCAGTCCAGAGATTTAGGCCTTTATCGAAGGGAAGGAGAGTATTTAGAATTCTCTGTCTAAGGGAGTAGTGAAGACTCGGTGATTCAAGCTCAAAGTAGATGGCTTATCGCTTGATACATTATTGGGCATTAAGGAATATGGGGATGGTGCAGGAAAGTGGCACTGAAGTGAAAGATCAGCCTTATTTTTATTGCAGGTTCAGTAGACGTGGTGGGCTGAATCCCTGCCATTCCCGTGTCTTGTCTTATACTCTAATTTACTATCAAGTATTCTGGATATTTCTGTTACATGGTCCTGTGAAGCTCGGAGGAAGTTGAAGAATTTGAGAAGGGCTGCACAGCTGGTCGGGCTGCACTCTCACAGCTGCAGGATTCACTTCCAGCCGCTGACACTCTGCACGGGGAACTTGACCAATCTCCCTGTGATGACCATGGGTTTCACCCGCCGATTCCTGATTCCCAGTGGAGTGTGGGTTGGCAGGTAAATCAGCTGCAGTAAGTTGCCCCTCATTTGTAAATGAATGGAAGAGTGTGGGGAGAATAGATGGGAATGTGGGGAGAATAAAATAGGATGTGTAGCATGCTTCATGGTCAGTGAATGGACTCGGTGGGTGGAAGGGTCAATTTCCGAGTTGCAATTTACGCTCAATGACAGTAAATCTGCACCATAAAGTGAGTTTGTAAACAAAACAGTTTGATTCTGTTTCCAGACATTCAAATCCCATGGCTATAACTCCACTCTGTTTCCTGAATGAGACTGATGGCTAAGAATAATGTCAGAGCTTGCTCTGAATCCAAAGAGGTGGCATGGAGCATCGGATGGTTCTCATTTTGCCACATATCATGTGACAGTTGCACAAACTGTCAGCAGAACCCATTACCTGCAGAAAGACCCAGACACCAGCCAGGTTTTCTGGTAAAATAAGAGGCTAATCTCTGCTGAATAGAGTATAAAGCAGTGCTAGGAAATGAACTTGTAACAGTGGTAATCAAATTCGCAAGAGGGAGATAATCCTCAATCGACTAAATTCCATTTTACATGAACTATTTTCAGAAATAAATCATGACCTGCCTCGTGAGTTTGTATCAGACCCACAGTATGCACCCACCCACTTCAGGAGTGATCCCTGCTTTTTTGGGTGTGAAGTTGTGAGGCTGATAGGAGATAAGTACAATGCAGCGCTGACCCATTGCTTTCCCTGATAAATCAGCCTGGTTTAATGTCTCCGCTCTTTCCACACTTCCTGCGAATGCTGAAGGGGCTGAGTGACACTTCATGTAAACTGTGGAAATCAAGGATGTTGTTCAGCTTTTGATGACCAACGGGGCAACGTACCATTAATTGTATGGATTATTTCAAGTCCTTAACAAGATACAGCACAGAAACTTCAGCCCTCAGAATACATGATGGTTGTCAACCATTATCTTAATTCTCATCAAGCCATTCCCCTCCCCTCCCCCTCATTTCTCTCCCAGATTCTATCACTTACCCACTCAATCGCAGCAATTTAGAGTGGCCAATTAACCTCCATAACTTTGGGACATGAAAGGAACCCCATGTGCAGCCATAGAGAGAGTGTGGAAACTCCACGTAGACTGCCACCTGAGGTCAGGGTTGAACCTGGGTCTCTAATGCTGCAATACTGTGCCATTCATCACACCCTGAAAGCATCAAATGTCACCCACCACTATGTGCATAGTTGAACCGAACGACAGGGAACTCTTTGGGCCACAGTGAGCTTCAACTCCTTGCAGGAGCGACTCTAACTAACCTCATCCTCTGCTTTCAGCGCATTGTCTGATGTTACAGTCTGTGTCAGCCACACATTCTGTTTTCGAGCAACTCTCTGTCTTACTCCAAGTCCCTCCCCCCATTCTATTTTAAACGGACACTCACTTGTCTCCAAATTTCAACGAGAGGAAATGGCTGTTTCCTATTCTCCCTATCAATGTCTTTTGCTATTAAATAAAAACAACATCTCTTCAGTGCTCCCTCAATGTCTAGTATCTGGTTTATCTCCACAAAAGTGTAGTTAAGCATCTCCCTTTTTTCGAATAATATTATATTCTGTTGCTACATACATCATATTTTACTATTTCCTACGTGCACCACCTACTGGTCTATATAAATATACACTTTGGTTTATCATGTTTCTTATATACAGTGACACATTCAAAGCCTGTTATCAAATATTACAAGTGGAGTATTTACCTATGTTTCACATACAAAGACATAAGCACAGTTCTACTGTCAGATGGTATAAGGCACCATTATTCACAGTAACAGACTTTGCTTTGAATGGCTACAACCTACACAGGTGAGATTGGAAACAAAATTTACAATAATCATACCTATATTCATGGAACCTTCTTTCAAACACACTCAGTCCTCACTGCTATGGTGTACGACAGAAACACATCTAATCTTGCCCAATTAATTTCATATAAAACAAGTTAGTTGCTTGACATAGATTAATGAGGCAAAGCACTTAGTGGCCACCCAGAAACTACTTGAGCATGATGTTTAAAAAATGCATTGTGTTAACATATCACTGAATTAATGCAGTGAAGTTTTAAATTAATGAGAGGTTCTAGCAGGCAGGGGCTGCTCTTTTTTAAAAAAAGTTGAAAATTCCCTGTGTGGATCGATTTCTCCAACCAACAGTGCCAATGAACTTTTGTAACTTTTCCATGACTTCCGACAATGTTTTCTATTGAAATCACAATCAAAATTCATTGTTTTGCTGCAGCATTCACGGTACAAACGTTTATATAAACCACATTTCAAAATAAATGAAATAGTGCAAGAAAAAGAAAAAGGTAAGTGAGGTAGTGTCTGTGCTTCACTGTTCACTCAGTAATCTGAATGGTTTCTTCATATTTGAATTGAGGGCAATAACATTTCTGAAAACCTACAGATGGTTCTGTAAGGACAGGGAGAGAGAGGGAAGGCACTGACTTTTAACAATGAACCGCAGTTAGCTTCGAGGAGGCTTGAAACAGGAGGACAAACATTGGCATCCTTACCTCACTTGAGCCATGTGCATACTTGAACTTCAGGTTCCGTGGCAGAGTTGCTTGAGCATGATTTAGGTTGTTGTCAGTGGTGGGGTCCCAGGTCTGGTCATTTACAATATACGTGCAGTTCTCTTCAAACTCTGCCTCTGTACATTCGGTTAGATCCACATCCTCCATGTCCATTTTCATCACTTCCGCACACAGACGTGCGCACACAGCGCACGTTCTCACGCACACACACTGCACACACACACGCGCTCACACGCACTCTGATTCTTCTTTCCTCAGTCTTCAGATGTGATGGGGCAAGCTACTTGCTGTGGAAACCTAGACATAGTGCAGGGGGAGGAGGCAGATTGATGGGATCGATGGGTGAGAGAAGAAAAAAAAAACATGTTTAAATTCAATGGTCCACATTCTGTGGTTTTTTCTGAGACGCTGTGTGACTAATAGATCAGTCTGTGGTACTTTTGCCATCAGTTTAGTTGTTGAAAGTTCTTAAGCAATCATCAAAGCAGCTTTTTTTGAACATGCTTGGTCGCCTGAAGTCCTGGACACAGTGTAGAGTCAATTCAAGAAAGTTGAAAGGCTTCAAAGGTAATAGAAGGATGTAAATAACTCCCTGTCTCTGATACTGCTGCTGTCCTCTCCCCTCCTTAACTCCACCTCTCCTCACCCCCAAAACGAGGACTGGTCAGAAGCACAGGAAGTCATTCTCCGCAATTCCAAGTGCATGTCAGGTCATGAACAGGCATTCTAGCAGGAGGTGGTCCTGGCGTGGTGATGGGTAGGGGGTGGGGAATCTGGGCTGTGGAAAAGCTACTTCAGAACGTGTCACAAACAAGCAAAGGAAGAGGAAAGAGCTGTTGACTGCGTCGGCAGGTTAAATATGGAACAGTGGAAGGCAGGAGCGGAACCGGCTGCTCCTTCCAAATGGGGAAGCTCAAATTTTCCCAGCACTATTCAGGAGCGAACAATATCCCAAAAAAAACAAGCTGCTGTGACGTTTCCACATCCTCTGGAGTAGATAGGAGTGCTGGCAGCTTCACCACACCGGCAGAGATTGCCCCAGGAATCACAGACAGTCAACACTGCTGTCCAGAGATAGAAAGTAAATCAGAAGACACGACTCGCAAGTTTTATGACCGAGTAGCAAGTTTCCTGCCTTGCCAAGGAACACATTATACTCTCGAGTGATGAGTTGTTACAAGACGCATTTTGCTTTTGCCAGGTGCAATGTGAAATACTTCACACATCTCTTACTTCAAAACTCGAGTAAAATTCTACAAAGGTACATTTCTCCACTGCACTGAAATCCATCAGAGAGCATTTAAAAACAAGTAATAAAGTAGATAAAAGAGGGAGGGAGGAGAGAAGTGGACAAATAAGATACAGGAGTATTAAGCAGGCAGACAAGACAGCAGAAATAGGGAAATTATGTTAAAAGGAAAGTAGGAAACTAGAACAGAAAGTGAATTGTGGAATCATACAATTGGTGCCTTAATCATTTACTTAAAGTACTCACAGGTACTGTCAGCTTTGTGCTGGAAGACAAACCCAATTGTAGATGTCGGACTGCAGTGATCCTTTAACAGGTGCTGAGCTCATGCCTCTTGCGAATACTGAAGGGTTGATTGTTGCAGTGAAACTTTCAGTGAGTACAAGCCAAAGATTCTCTTCCTTTCTCCTCCCTCTTTCAAGTTTCCTATTAATAATCTGATGATTCACATACCAAAAGCTCTCTATCAAAACCTGCCAACTGTAGGGCGGGATCTTTACCTGGGCATACATCAACAGTGTGGCAGCCAATGGCAAGTTCATCTAAAAGGCAGCTTCCTCTGGTCCTTTATACGTGTTTGAAAAGAAGAGCCAAACAGTTCAAACTGAGCAGGTTCCTTATCCAGATCCCATACCCCTCAACATAAATAAATCGACACACCAACTAGGCATATGATTGAGTTCCTTTCACTGGACAATTTCTTTCCTGACTGAGAAACATTCAAAACAGCCAAAGTAAACACCCTCAACTTCTTTTCCTTCTAATTAATTTCCTGGTCTTAACTCTCGAAATGCCAGCATAAGTGAAGTGAACACATTTGCCTCACGATAACTACCAGAAATTATTTGGAAATAGGAAGGCAACTGCGTAACTGCTGGAAACGAAAGAATTGGCTGCAACACAAATTGTAAACCATCCTAGTTGCTTTTCTGAAGTTAGCAGCATAAATGTAAGAAATTGTTTTGAGACAAAAGCAGAATATTCAAGAAAATGTAATTATAAAATTCTTGTTTACTAAGAGAGGAAGACTGAAAAGGGAAGCGGGTGTAAGGAAGAAATGGTAAAGAATGCTAACCTGGTCAGATAAACAGATCACTGCAGAGGTGCCCCTGTGGGGCAGTGGAGAGTTAGAAGCGATTTTATCCACAGTGCTGGAGCCCTACGTCAATCTCGTCCTCCTATTGACTCTGTCATTGGGCTGGAGGAAGGACATCCTGTAATGAGGGACACAATGCCCCATTTGTTTACTATTGGGAGAGTGGACCTGCATTCCTGCTTCTCCTTACAAAACAAACCAGATACTTCATTTCCTTCAACATCCCCGTCCTCCCCATAGCAGCACTGATAACACACTCCCAGATGTGGTTATAAAGATCCAGTACGTCAGTCTATGTTGAAATAGACTGATACTCACTCTCTCTCTCTCTCTCTCTCTCTCTCTCTCTCTCTCTCTCTCTCTCCCTCCCTCCCCCTCCATATCCACTTCACATTTTGAATGTACAACTCAATTAGCTTCACCAGTCAGCAGTTCTCAAGGACATTATTATTATAATTTCAGTTATACCCACTCCGCAGCATGTCATGAATCGTTGCATGGCCACAACTATCTGGAGAAATCCTCCAGCCAGCGGTTCCTTTGATAGCTGGCAGCACCATTCACCAAATGACAGATGTCACACAGACTTCAGCTGTTGAGGCAGAAGGACGCTGGCTTTGGGCTTTGAGAGAGATCATGTGCATGCCCGAAAGAGCATTTAAAAAGGTTGTGGTGGTGGTGGTGGTGGTGTGGGGCGGGGTTGGGTGGGGGGGGGGGGTGCTGGAAAGAGGGGACTCCCTTTCTAAACTTGAATTTCTCACATGTGTACACATAACCTTGCAACATCATTCACAACATCTCCTATAGTCACTTCCCGGAAATCGGGCTGCTCTACAGTAAATGATGACTTAACATTGCCACATAGCCAACATCTGCTGATTGGTCTTTTGATTGTCGCTGGTCGTAAGAGAACAAGATTCTGCTTAAAAACCACACGATGGTTTCAAAGCAGCTCAGATGTGTGTATTTACTTCATCCGTCAAAAGTGAGAGAAATTCTCCCACAGTTGTAACCTCTCCCAAACCTGGTCTTAAAGAGAGAGAGAGAAACAAAAGTTTGTTTTTAAGAAGAAAAAAATAACCTTTTCTTTCTCTCTCACTCGTTAAGAAAAGGAAGCAACAATTCCCACAGTAGGTTGGATGCCTTTTTATATGTGTGTATTTAAAAATAAGTGAGTCTGGTTTGACACATTCTGCACTAGCATTAACAAAAATGAACTGTTTCAAAATACTATGGGAGGTTAAATTATGTAAAGGAACTTCACAAGAAATCCTTCATACAGATTTAAGTTTCAGTTCAAAGAAAGAACCGAATAACGTAGCTCTGTGCTTCCTGAGTTAAACATCCAATTTTTTTTTTCCTCTCTTGTTACTTGGGGACCTTCCAGCACATAACATACGTTGCCTGGAAAGGCTGATTTACTGCTACATTTCATTGCAAGGTTTCACAGGGGATGGTTGCTATATTGGATATCTCACTTAAGTGGTGATTTTTTTTTTAAAGCCTTGAACTTAAAGGGCAACAAACGCTGTTACAGCACTAGCGATCAGGACCATAACGGGGTTCAAATCCCACTCTGTCTGTAAGGAGTTTGTACGTTCTCCCTGCATCCATGTGGGTTTCCTCTGAGTGCTCCGGTTTCCACCCACCCTTCAAAAAACATACCTGGAGGTTACAGGTCAATTGGGTGTAATAATCGGGCAGCACAAGGCTCGAAGAGTGAAAGGGCCTGGATGTCTACATTTTTAAAAAAATTTAAAATAAATGTTTCTGATTATGGGGCCAGGTGGAGAATGGTAGCCCAGACAATTTCGTGCCCTCAGTTGATGCCTGTGGGAGCTTTCTGGCAGAGTTCATAAGACGGCAACCAGAAGCAGACACGCTGCCTGATATTGAACTACTCCCAGAGTCAACACAGCACTGCTCTGATGTTGCAGTTGATCGGTACTCGTGGCATCATAGAATTCCGCTGAGCACGTCAGACCTTTCAACCCAACTTGTTCATGCCAACGAAGTTGATGCTCTGGGCTACTCCCATATGCCTGTATTCTTCCAATCCATATATCTGTCCAAATGCCTTGTGAATGTTGTAAATGTACTCACAAAACATTGTAATTGTACTTTGAGGCACCAAATCGCTGCTCTTGCATTGGAGGCGAGTGGAATAGGCAGGTGGGGAATTGGATGCACAGCATACTGGGGCAGGGACCGAGGACAAGGAGGGAACAAAATTCTATCTGATGATGTACTGAAATAGCTGGAATATTTTATCACCTTGAAGACCCTTAGGTTAAGTTCAGGGATATGGAGAGATACAGCATGAAAACAGGCTCTTCAGTCAGCACCAAGCATTAACCACCCATTTAACTGAATCCTACATGAAAGACCTCAACAATGAAGACGCTGCTTACATCCGGTACCGCACGGATGGCAGTCTCTTCAATCTGAGGCGCCTGAAAGCTCACACCAAGACACAAGAGCAACTTGTCCGTGAACTACTCTTTGCAGACGATGCCACTTCAGTTGCCCATTCAGAGCCAGCTCTTCAGCGCTTGACGTCCTGTTTTGCGGAAACTGCCAAAATGTTTGGCCTGGAAGTCAGCCTGAAGAAAACTGAGGTCTAGCCAGCTCCCCACCATGACTACCAGCCCCCCCACATCTCCATCGGGCACACAAAACTCAAAACGGTCAACTAGTTTACCTATCTCGGCTGCACCATTTCATCAGATGCAAGGATCGACAACGAGATAGACAACAGACTCGCCAAGGCAAATAGTGCCTTTGGAAGACTACACAAAAGAGTCTGGAAAAACAACCAACTGAAAAACCTCACAAAGATTAGCGTATACAGAGCCGTTGTCATACCCACACTCCTGTTCAGCTCCGAATCATGGATCCTCTACCGGCATCACCTACGGCTCCTAGAACGCTTCCACCAGCGTTGTCTCCGCTCCATCCTCAACATTCATTGGAGCGACTTCATCCCTAACATCGAAGTACTCGAGATGGCAGAGGCCGACAGCATCGAATCCACGCTGCTGAAGATCCAACTGCGCTGGGCAGGTCACGTCTCCAGAATGGAGGTCCATCGCCTTCCCAAGATCGTGTTATATGGCGAGCTCTCCACTGGCCACGGTGACAGAGGTGAACCAAAGAAGAGGTACAAGGACTGCCTAAAGAAATCTCTTGGTGCCTGCCCCATTGACCACTGCCAGTGGGCTGATATCGCTTCAAACCGTGCATCTTGGCGCCTCACAGTTCGGCGGGCAGCAACCTCCTTTGAAGAAGACCGCAGAGCCCACCTCACTGACAAAAGACAAAGGAGAAAAAAGCCAACCCCAACCAACCAATTTTCCCCTGCAACCGCTGCAACCGTGTCTGCCTGTCCCGCATCGGACTTGTCAGCCACAAACGAGCCTGCCACTGACGTGGACATTTACCCCTCCATAAATCTTCATCCACGAAGCCAAGCCAAAGAAAGAAGACATTAATCTGATATTCATCAACTCCACACAAATTCTACCACTCACCGACACATCCAGGGGAAGTTTACCGTGGCTAATTCACCTGAGAAAACTGACGCAACCAGAGAAAATCTGGGAGTCGAGCAAACTCCACACATACAGCTCTGGAGGTCAGGATGGAACCGAGGTCTCTGTGAGGCAGTGGGTCCACTACCTGCGCCACTGTGGTACCTTGAAAGTTCAAAGGAAAGTAGCTGCATTTTTATCATGCCTTTCAAGTGAACAGGCTGTCTAAAGAACTAGTTTTTAAGTGAACATGGGTGAGAGTAATTCCCCTTGATCTCAAGGCAACATGGCATCGAGGAGTCAATGGGAATGAGGTGGAAAGCCTCCGCTTGTTGGAATCTCACCTTGAATAAAGAAAGGTTGTTGTTGGAGGTCAATCACAGGAGCCCCTTTATGATGCTGCCTCACTCAATCTTCACCTGCTTTGTCAATGTAAGCTAATAGCATGTTGGCTTTCATAAAGAGGGGATTGGAGTGTAGGAACAGAGACGCCCTTCTGCAGTTGTACAGGGCCCTGGTGAGACCCCACCTGGAGTATTGCGTCCAGTTCTGGTCTCCAATTTTGAGGAAGGACATACTAGCTATAGAGGGTGTGCAGCGCAGATTTTCAAGGTTAGTTCCAGGGAAGGCGGGGTTGACATATGCTGAAAGGCTAGAAAATCTGGACTTGTATCCGATGGAGTTTAGAAGGATGAGGGGGGACATGATTGAGGTATACAAAATCATCAGGGGGATAGACAAGGTGAAGTCTGATTACTTGTTCCCAATGATGGGGGAGACGAGGACTAGGGGGCATAGTTTAGGATACAGGGTAGGCCCTTTAGGATGGAGATGAGAAAACATTTTTTTACCCAGAGAAGTGTGAATCTGTGGAATGCTCTGCCACAGAGGGTGGTAGAGGTAGATTCGCTGATTATGTTCAAAAGGGAGTTAGATTAGACTCTAGTGGGCAAAGGAGTTAAGGGTTATGGGGATAAGGCTGGAAAGGGGTACTGATGGTAGTGATCAGCCATGATCTGTAAAATGGTGGTGCTGGCTCGACGGGCCAAAGGGCCTACTCCAGCTCCTATTGTCTATTGTCTATTGTATGTATGTTTGCTGAAAAATCCTTAGATGATGAAGCTCTGCACAACCAACTGCAGTAAGATCTGGACAATATCCAGGCCTGGGCTGATAGGTGGTGAGTAACTTTCGTACCTCACAGGTGCCAGGAAATGATGGCATCCAACAAGAGAAAATCCAACCATCACCCCAGACATTCAATATCACTTCCATTCCAGGATCCTCCCTCCATCAATATAACTGACCAGAACTTGAGTCGTCATATACATATTGTGGCTACAAAAGCAGATCAGAATCTAGACATCCTGCAGTGAATAGCTCACGTCCACAAGACTGCCCCCAAAGTCTGTCCACTTTCTCCAAGTCTTGTTTAGCAGTGTGGCAAACACTCACTATATGTTTGGATGAATGCAGTTTCAACAAAACCCATGAAGCTGCACACCATACAGGACACAGCAGCCCGCTTGAAAAGGATCCCATCCACAACCATTAGATCACTATGCCCAGAAGCGTAAGTTTGGATGCACTGCAGCAACTCACCAAGACTCCTTAGACAGCACTTACACACCCACAATCTCTACCAGCAAGGGCAGCAAAGCATAGGAATATGGAAGATACCCTCCAAGCCACACACCATCCTGACTTGGAAATAGATTGCTGGGTCAAAACAACCCCCCTCATGGAACAGCAGGCATTCCCACACCTCAAGGACTGCAAGGATTCAAAAAGGCAGCTCAATACCACATTCTGAAGGACAATCATGGATGGACAATTAAATGTTGGCTCGGCCTATAAAGCTTACATCCCTCGTATGTGAAAAATATTCATGACAAAAACAGTAGTTGAAAGCCCTGGAATCAATCCAAGCTCTGTACTAATAACCTGACACTCATTTGCTTTGGCCATTGTGACAAATGTTCAGGTCTTCCTCTGAATACAGGTTAATACAAGGTCAGGTGTGAATTGGAACCATGTAGAGATTTCACCAGATGGAGCTGGATAGTCTATGTCAAGTAGGACCCAGCAAGTGGCCTTCAGTAATTCAGCTGGTAAGTAGTAGTGTAAATACTGGGGTTGCCTAGGAACAGAAAAAGTATATGCAGGAATTGCCCACTGGCCCTTATGCCTTTTCTTTGTCATTCAATAATATCATAGATTGTGGCCTCAACAATCTCCTGCTGGTGGCTCATACCCCTTAATAGTCCAAAATACTTTCATTCTCTGCCCTGGAAGTATTTTCTGACCCATCCTTTACAGCTCAGATAATGCAGTCACAACTCATTGGCCCCTTTTTTTTGGTCTTTACCTTATTCAAAACCTTCCCCATTAAATCTGTATTCCTAACGAGGAGTAGCATCCTCTGATGTTGGCCCTCACCCCACCCACCCTCACTTTCCCACATGTTTCAACAGGGAACCAGACAGGCTAGGCTTGTTTTCCTTGGAGCAGAGGCTTGAACTGATGGGTGTACAAAATTATGAGGGTATGGATGGTGTAGATAGCAAAAGCCTTTTCCAAATGGCAGAGGCCACAGATTTAAAGAGAGGAATTAAAGGTTAGAGGGGAGAAGGCAAACCTTCTTTCACCCAGAGGATGGCTGCATGGATTGCCTGAGGAGGTGGTGGAAGCAGGTACTTTATCTTTAAGAGGCAATCAGATTGTATAGTTGGGTATGGACCATGCTGGTAAAGGGATAAGAATAGATGGGCACGGTCAGCACTGACAGGGTGGGCCAAAGGGCCCCTTTGTGTACTCTTTGACTCTCAGATTCTAAGGCCATCTTTCATTCCACATGCCAGTTCATGTAGTCCCCAAAGGTCAGCCTTTCCTCATACGTCAACATCCCATGAATCAACTTAAAGTATCTGCTCTAAACTTCCAAAGCAAATATATTCTCTCTTAAATATGGAGATCAAAACTGCATAGACTTTAGAAACTTGTTTGTGTTATACCCACAATTTTCCAACCAACAACTATCTTAACATTTTTAAAAGGTCCATTCAAGAGGAGAAACGCTTTGCCTGTGAGTCAATCCACGTCATAAATTATTACTCCCTCCCAACAAGCTCTTATTGGGCGTAGAATTGTAGAAATATTTTAAATGCTTCTTCACTGTCATTAATACAGCTGAACATTTTTTAACTGTTAGACATTCATACATTCCCATCTCCATATAATTTGTAATAGTCCTACAGAACATACCTACTTGGTCTAAACCAGTGGTCCTCAACCTGTTTCTTTCCACTCACATACCACCTGAAGCAATCCCTATGCCATAGGGGCTCTGTGATCAGTAAGGGAGTGCTTCAGGTGGTATGTGGGTGGAAAAAAAAAGGTTTGAAAACCACTGTTTTAATTGTACCTAATTGACTCGTTATGTCCACGGTTTCATCACTCCAAAGGCAATGGGGCAATGACAATTTTTCTCAAGCAAAATATTTCAGTAACAATTGGGCCTAGAGCAGTGATCCTCAATTTTCCCTTCCCACTCACATACCACCTTAAGCACTCCTTTACTAATCACAGAGCATTGGTGGCCTAGGGATTACTTAAAGTGGTAAGTGAGTGGAAAGAAAAAGGTTTGAGAATGATTGATCACTCCAACAATGACTTGGTACTGGAGCTGGATTATTATCCAGAGGATCTGGAGTCGGTTCCAGGGTGAATGTAAAGTTGTTAACTTTACACTTCATTTGCGTTCTCTTTTCCGAATGTTAGTTTTGATTCTGTGGAAGAGCAGCTAATAAATCAATCTCTGCTGAAGCAGTAAGCTGTTCTTCAGTCTTGTTTCTCCTTGATTAGTTATCACAAGCTGATAAAACAGATTAGTGTGAGACTAAAAGACTTAATTTCGCACATACTGCAAGAGGTGTGGCTGCAGCCTGCCAATGCGCTCCTGGTGTGCCGTGAGTCATGCAGACCAAGACCTCAGTGTCCTGTACTTGTTGAGCTCTCTCCCAGGGAAGCAGTGACCACAGTAGCTTTGGGCTTCTGTGGTTGGAGGAGTTGGAATGTGAGAACAGAACAGAGATCACACAAAGTCTTCGCTCTTGATTGCTAACCTGCGAAAAATTATGCCGGGGTGGTTGTTGAGAAACAGAAGGGTAAGAGAAAGCTGTGATGAGCCATGGTTGGATAACTTTACGACACTCAATATCAATGAATTTAGATTCCTAAAAATAATGCCCATGCTTGACATACTGGTGGCTTCAGTGGGTGCAGAACAACACTCCTGTATACCTCAAAGAAAGATGTAGACTATATGAAAGGGAACATATTCCATAGTGAGGTTTAATTCAAAATACCTTGTAATTTTCTCCCCTTTTCAGCCAGAGGTGAAGAAAGCTAGTGGAGGCCAATACCACAGACATAAAGCATAGTTACAGGCCATTTCGGCTCACAATTCTGTGCTGCCCAATTGACACCCAATGAACCCACGTTTCGAACGGTGGGAGGAAGCAGGAGTCCCTGGAGAAAACCAATGCAAACACGGGGAGAACATACAAACTCCTTACAGACAGCATGGGATTCGAACCCCAGCCCCGATCGCTGGCACTGTAAAGGTATTACTACTACCTCAGTTCACCCTGAGTCAGACCATCTCATGCTCATGTAAGGATTGGGTTATACTCTGCAAGGCCATTCAGGGATATGGGAGCAATGCTTCAGGAAGTAGGAAATACCATTCCTCTGCCCTGTTTTTAGTCAGCCCTACCCACAGTGAAGCAGAAAGCCCACATGGATAATTAGTAGTTTTCTGAATCATTATCCCAACCCTCTCCAAACCAACAGCAAAATTACAGTTGGTTGCAGAGGGAAGGCAATTGCATTTGACACCATTCCAAAGGTCTGATGCAAGGTCAATTGGGTAACTGCTTTGAGAATTTTTTTATGTTGTCTCCAGTTACATTTGTTCGGAGTAATGCATTCACACGTGTGCATACACCCAAACACACGGAGAGCGCACACACACAGCAGACACACATATAGACCACACAGATGCACACAAACACACAACACAGAAGCACACAGCCGACATAAGTACAACATACACAACACACATACACATGCACACAACAAACACTCACTCAAAAATACACACACACACACACACACACTTACAATATATATACCCCATATATACGCTAAGGCAACATTTTTCCCCACTGTTACATTAATCAAATGGGCAAATACAACTGTGCTTTGTAGGAGTGCTAAACAATAGATTTTGATCTTTGTTCTGTGCTTGATGAACCGTCCTCAAGGATAAACAATTGTATGGATTTGCCTTAATGCAGTGCCTTTCAACAAGTTGCACTGTCAATGAAGTACTTTCTCTAGCAGTCATAACAAGCTGCCACAAAAGTCCATGTGATTAAAAAATGGATAATTTGATTTTAGCTAAAGTATAAATATTGACATATAATGGAGCGACAACTATTCTGCATTTTATGAAAATGATTCCCATGGTATCTTTTAATTCTACCTGAGAAAACCTAGTAGGTCTGGGTTTAGCGTTTTAAATTACATTTCAGAGGTCCTGCATTGTCTGTGAGATCAGATATTCTGTGCTGCTGTCATAGGAGTGGGACTCTGACCTGCAGGTTTCTGAGCTAATTGCTAGGAGTGCTCTCCACTAAGCCAGAGATGACATTTGACCTGAGTGCCAAGGCTCCAGCAGGATGAGCTGTGAGCACCTGAAAAGGGGTGCTGTCCACGGAGCACTACTGATGACTCTTGTGTGTGAGGACCACACCATTTTCAAGTATGTCCAGCATGCAGTCTCAACATACGCCTGAAGGGTAACGTTCAGCAAAGCACAGCCAACAACAGTTACTGCAGAGCAGCCAACATCTGTCAACCTGCATGGCTGTAAGTCACCAGTTTTGGAGACTGGGAAGACAACTGAAGTGATAACCATTGGAGTGTAGATGTAGGATGCGACCTTTTCGGTGTATTTGGAGGGCAGCACACTCCTGATACTCTCAATACCTCCTCCCTGCAGTCACACCAGAAGGTGTTCAAAACCCATGCCTGCCTCTCAGCTCTAACGTGAAATCTGTGGTTGTTCCTGGATCCAGTACCAGCCTAGACAAGTTTCCCCAACGCAAAACTGTGGGGATCTCGAGCTGAGTGAAATTTTTTTACTTCCTTCTTTTACTTGCAAAAACGTTCTTCAATTTATCAGTGCGAAGGGGTGTCAGAGAAAACTGTCAGGAAAAGACTTCTCAAGACAGCTTCCAGGGGCAGGATTTGGCCCATGTCAAAGAGATGACACTGCAGTGAAATCAGTGAAAGCAAAGAGCAGGAGAGCTGTAAAAACAGGCTGCAGATTCATCACTGACCAATTTCAAACCATCACACAAATGTGTAGAATACAGCGTGCCTGTCCTCTCCCGATCAATGGAGACTACTGTCTCACCACTAGATGGTGCATGCGAGCAGCCCACGCCAAATGTCTCACAAGGACAATGGCAGGTGACAACAAACTCCCCTTTACTGCCAATTGAGCCGATCAGCCTGTTCTTCACCACATTAAACCTCTGCGCTCAAGCAAAAAAAAATGCCAGAGATAATAGCAGGTCAGGAAACATCTGTGGGGCGACCAGTGGAAAGTTCTGTTTTTATTTGAGGTTTCCAGCATCTGCAGATTTTGTTTTCCTCTTGAGACAGAGAACTGCAACCCTGTGTTGATGGTAGAGGCTAACTTTTAAGTTAAAATAGTTATTCATTTTGTGCTGAGCATTCCTGACCTTGGATGAAATTAGATCAGCTGAAGGAAATCACTTCTTGCTAATTCGGTCCAGAGTGGTGAGAGGATGTTGCAGTCACCAGCAGTTGGCAAGGAGGGAAACTCGATCGATAAGTCTTCTGTTCCTGGTCGCTGGTTCCTAGTTTTTTTTAAGGAAAGCCATGAGTCCAGATTTAACCAGCAGGGCTCAATGAGTTGAATGACCTCATTACTGGGCTCAACATTTCTGAAAAGATGATCCAGAATCAGGTCAGATCTTCTGAAAAACCCTACTCCAACCAGATGCCTGTCTGTCTTCAGGGAAGTAAAGCCTGAACTTTCCAAATAGCAAATAGTAGGCTGTTTACAAATCTACGCACAGTGTTAGGTGATGGGGATTAGCATAGGTGAAGAACGATGCTTCGTGTTCTTGTGCCTCAAACACCCTGCACCTTAGCTTCACTCGATCAGGCAGCTCATGAGAGGTAAGGAGCAATGCTGCAGAAAGAAAGATTGAGGTAAGCAAAGGAACAACAGCAGTGTGAACTGACCTTCCATGTAATTCGGGAATGAGTCAATTGTTGGACCTATCAATTGGAATCCCAGCTATTGCATGCCGGCCAACATGTAGCGGGCAGAGACACATTTCAGAGAGGAGCCCAATTGGAGAAGAATTTCCCCTAGTTTCTGTCATTCCATGTTGACCACTGTTGTCAGTCAAGGCAGAGACAGGACAAAAGGCTCTGGGTCTGGGCGAAAGTGAAAACAACAAAACTGGACGCTTATGACCCTAGCAATAGAGCTAGTTGGTCACAAAGCCCCTCCAAGTATGCTCTACAAAGCATAAGGTCATTGTAGTTTCTTGCAAACTCTTGGTCCTAATACCCTTAGAACCCTATAATCAATTGGTTTGAATATACTCAACGACTGCCCATCCTGGGCGAAGCAAATTTCAAGCATCCGAGTGAAGAAATTTCTCCTTATCTCAATCCTGATCCTAATCCTAATAATATTCATCCAGAGGAAAGCAGGTGCAGAACATCCATTTTGTCATCCTCTAAACTAATCCTATGCAACCTGCTCAGGGCACCCCAGTTCCATGGAACGACCTCCTTGGAAACTCCATCCTTCCCTGGTGGAGACTGAAACTGCGCTGGGTGCTCAATGTGGAGACTTAACAACAGTTTGCACAAATAGAAGACATTGAGGTTTGCTTTGTAACCTTTCAGCAGGAAAAAGCAACCTCATTAGGTGCTCATTTTGCTGAACTGCTATGACTGCCATGGCACACCCTGCACTAGCCACTAGTTTCTGCAGTAGCTTTCAGAATGAAGCTTGACATAGTTATACAGCACAGAAATAGTCAATTTGGCTCATCAAGTTTGTGATAACCATCATAACTAATAACCCCATTTACAGTCTTGGCAATTCCAGCCTTTGCCCCAAATATTTCTCAGGCAGTATATACCAGATTATCAGTCACCCACTGGGTTAAAAATATTCCTCAGTCTCCCTCTAAAATAAATCTATTACTCCACATCTTCAACCTATGCCCTCTGCTTTTAGACGTCTCAGTAATGAGGAATAATGTCTCTTTTTCCATGCCTTTCATAATTTTGTACCCCTCTCTCATGTTCTCTACAATCTTCTTCCAAAGAAAACAAACAAAATGGATTTTTCTCATAACTGCAACGTGCCATTCCAGATGACACCCTGCAAAGTGCCCTCTGCACCCTCTCCTGTACAGTGACGGGAGCTGCACGCAATAGCCATCCGTCGCCTAACCATGGTGACCCCTGTGTTCTTATGTACTGTCCCAGCTAATGAAGACTAGCATCCCCAAAGTCTTCTCCACCACCCTATTTAGCTGTGATGCCACCCTTTGTGGTCCATGGATTTTTAATAGCAAAGTCACTCTGTTTGTCCACACACTTTGGAGCCCTGCTTTTCACAATGAAGGTCCTATCCTTATTGGACATCCTAAAATGTATCACCTCACATTTATTTGGAATAAATTCCACCTGCCATTGTTCCACCCAATTTACCAGCTAATCAATGTTGTTCTGTTGCTCAGCCTTTCCTCCTCACGACCAAAAACACCACCCATTTTGTGTTTTATAATGGCCTTCTGTAAACCAGTGAATGGAAACTTGGTCAGTATCAGCTGGGGTGCACCTAGTGCACAGTTACGTATCTTTAGTGTCATGAAGTAGGATAACGTTCTGCTCTGACACTCAAGACTTCATCATAGTTGGATAAATATTTCAAGGTCTTGCCACAAGTGCTGCAGAAGAACTTTGAGTCCAACACTCCAGGAATGGCTCGTGTTCTTGCCATTGGACCAGAGCAGGAAGAGTGGGAAAGAGAGTATTTAGGGTGACCTGGGAGCACACAAAGTGTACGGGACCACAAACAGATGCCTAGAGTAGATTCACTGTCAGCCCATAAGAATTGTTGAACAATTCGTTGAACGGAGAAAATGAAGAACAGATTTAAAAGAGAAAGCCAAAAATCATGAAATGCTTACTTGTTTCCAGTGATAGAAGTGTTGACAATATAAGGAATGATTGAAAGCTCTTGGCCTATATTTGTTGGAATTTTGGGGAATGATCGGGAATCTCATTGAAAAATTTTTGAATGTTGAAAGGCATGGATAGAAGATGTAGAAAGGTTGTTTCCCATGGTGGGAAAGTCTAGGACAAGAGGGCACAACTTCAGGATTGAAGGGCATTGTCTTAGAACAGAGATGTGTGGGAATTTCTTCAGCTACAGGGTGATAGGTTTGTGGAATTGGTTGCCTCAGGTGCTTGTGGAGGCCAGATCATTGGGTGCATTTAAGACAGAGATTGAGAGGTTCTTAATTAGCCAGGGCATCATAGATTATGGGGAGAAAGGCAGAGGGCTGAGTGGGAAAATAGATCAGCTCATGATTAAATGGCAGGGCAGACTCGATGGGCTGAACAGCCTATTTCTGCTCCTATCTCTTATGGCCTTATTGGAGACAAAAGAATGATTTTAGAATGATCCAGATTTAGCAAATGTTGTGTTGTGATATGCGGGAATGTGGACACAGAAGCAACTATTGGATAAATACTTGAAGGGACAATATTTGCCTGTCTGGGACAGAGACAAAGGTCCTCCTCAGGAACTGGCACAGCGTCAAATTATGAACATATGTTACGCAGCATGCTAATGAAAGACAAAAGCATTGTCGTATGAGGTTCTGACAGCTTCTTACAAGTGGCATGTCCGTGTTGTATATTTGAGTTCATGGCAAGTTGGGGGTGGAAGACAAAAGACAGAGCAGGAGGGAAAAACAAAGGAGGTGAGAGGAGAGACCAGGAAGAGGCAGAGAATGAGGAGAATAAGGGAGGAGAGAGACAGGCAGAGAAATTCAAAGGCTAAAGACAGGAGGTGTGCACAGGAAACAATGAGGGAAGGTAGACAGGAGGAAATAAATGTTAATGTGCACACGTCAAAATTTAATCAGACCATGAAATATTTCTGAAGTGAAATGAAACGTAGCAGCCAATTTGTAAAGGGAAAGCTGACACACAATACAATAAAATTCCTGTTATCGGGATTTCAGCCCCATAGAAAATAAGTAGGTAGAAGAATACAGACATTTAAAAAATGGCACATTTTGTGGCTCTTTGCCAATCTCACAACACGCAATCTCAAGCAACCAGAAAATTCATTTAACCGACATCTACCAATCCCTATAGGTGCTGGATACCAGGGGTTTTACAGCATAATAACTGCCCAGTAATCTATTTTTCTAACATTGACTATTACACCAGTGGTAACTCTCCTACTTTGCTAAAGTGCCATATTTTTCACAACCACTTAAGACTGAAAATTCTGACAAAAATTGGCAGTTCAGGCATTAGCTGTGGAAAACAAAACTGATCTGTTTCAGGAACAGGTGCCTGATGAAAAGTCAGTCAAGGCTACTTCTCCTCCTCCCTCCACAGACGCTGCTTGATTTACACAGGACCTCCAGCATTTTTTTAAATTTCAGGTCTCTAACATCTGCATTTTTGTTTTGTGTCCAGAACAATATTTCCAATGGCGCTTCACTTCTGAATTCTTAGATAGGCCCACTGATGTAAAAAAATAGAGGGAACCAAACATCAGATTGTTGTGGAGCACGTTTGTGCAGGTCAGCACAACATTGTGGGGTGAAGGGTTGAATGTGTTTCGATGTTCTAGGTTGTAAAGTATAAGATCATTAGACATATTGTAGGAGCAGGAATAGGCTATTCAGCCCATCGAGTCTGTCCTGCCATTTAATCATGAGCTGATCCATTTTCCCACTCAATGCCACTGGTCCTACACTCAGTGCCCCAGTCCTACACTTCCTCTGGTGAATGGGTGAATGAACTCTCATAAACAACAAACTGCTGGAGGTAGTCGGCAGGCTGAGGAGCATCCATAGGGAGAAGGAATTGTCGATGTTTCTGGCTGAGATCCTGCATTGGAATTAAGATGGAGAGCTCTTGTTCTGGTGACCACCATCTGGTCAGGGGTTGACATGGGTTCAGGCCCACCTGAGTGGATGCTTATTTCAGGATCATGTAATTGACAATGCAGTGCATGTAACTCATGAATGGGTTTCTGTATCCAGATCGTTCCATGTCACTCAAGTCAGCGAGGTATTCCTGGCTTGGGTCATGCTTGGCTGTCCGAAGCCTGTCAAATGATAATTTCCCAGTCAACATTCCTTTTGGAGTTTTGTCTTAGAAATTAGTTGATGCTACTCCAGGAACTTGTGGGCAGCGGGCATAGCAAGGTCGGAGGGGGGAGCTGTGGATGCAGGGGAAGTGACACTATCTTCCCCCACCCCTGATCTGGTCCGTCGCCACCACACCCCCCCCCCACTCTGGTCTGACACTGCCCCACACCCCCACGCCCCCCCCGCTCCATTCACACCCCCCCAACTCCAGTCCAACGGTGCCCCCACACACCTCTCTCCCTGCTCCAGCCACCGAAAAATCAGTGCAGCCCACCATTCAACCACTGGCTCATCATCTGGCATGTGTCATGGCGCCTTTTTTATGTGATCGCTCCCCTTAACTTTAGAAACTGGCGACGCTCCAGCTTGTGAGGCAAGTCAATTTTACATGGCACAACTGCAGTAAATAAATCCCACCATCAATGTGAGCTTTTGCAATCATTGTCTGAAGGGGGCTTGCAAAATAATTGAGGACCTCTTCTACCCCTCACTCAACATCTTCCAGCCGCCCCCGTCGGGAAAGAGATACAGGAGTATCAAGAGCCAGCACCATCAGACTGAGGAACAGCTTTTTCCCTTGGGCAGTGAGACTGCTGAACAACTGAAATGTGTGCTCATAAAATCCCTCCGAGACTCTACGAAATATTTATTTATTTTGTGTGTGTGTGCATATATATGTACTGCATATGTATTATTTGTCGGTACGTGTGTTATGTCTGGTTGTGTGTTTTTGCACTGAGGATCGGGGATCACTCATTTGTCTAATTGTATTTGTATAATTGGTTGATAATAAACTTGAATAAACTTTCACGCACACTGGGTCCCTCTCTCATTCTTATATCTATTGGGCATCCTAAACTGACCTCCCCACTCTGAATCGGTCAATCATGATCTCTCCCTCCTATTCCCTCTCTGATCCCTTGCGGTTCCTATTGGAAAACTCACTTTCAACCTATGATCCTAATTAGTGTCCCCTTTTCTCTTCTAAGCCTGTTATCACCTCCAACTGCTAGCCCTCTCTCCAGCTCCAGTTCGAGTCTGGAGCTTGCCTGGCACGCTTCACAGAGAAGGTACACGCACTCATGTGGCCAAAGAAGTAGCCACGAGACTCAAATGGTCATTGATGCACCTTCGCTGGCTGCAGCAAGTAAGAATTTTGGTGCACATGCACATTGTACAATGTGAATGACAATAAACTCATTGTCTCCAGCTATCTCCTGTCCATTGTTACAAGAGTAAACATTCAGCTGAAGGAAGATGCCAGTTTTTGCAGTTCTAAACTGACCTAGGTAATTTCCAGTCTTGTGTGTTTTGAAGAACCTTATAATTCAGTGGTGCCCCATGGCACAGCTGGTGGGGCTGCTATTTCACAGCGTCAGTGACCCAAGATTCAACCCTGAGCTTCAATAGAGTGTAGGGTTTGCATGTGCTCAATGTAACTGCACAGATTTCCTCCCACCTTACGAAAATGTCCCTGTTGGGAAATTAAACCACCACTGTAAATTGCCCATAGCGTGTAGGTTGACTGGCTGAGCCTGGAGACAGTTCATGGGAATGTAGCTTGATAGGGAAAAGTAGTGGAATAAACTCGATGGATACTATATCACAAGGAAGCGCAGATTGTGCCTGTCAGTTGCTGGAAGGAAAGAGCGGATTGGGATATAGAATAGGTCAGTACATAGAGGAGGAGATTGATCTACAACTGGAAAAAGCCTGTACAGGGAGTAGGCACGACAAAGAGGTTGAAGGGAGGGAAAATGTTGTCAAGATGAGAAGGGAAGGAGGGGAGAGGCTGCAGTACAGATTGCTGATGAAGTCAGAAATTAAAAATAATGGGGCAGAAGAGTTGAAAGAAAAATTCTGCATTGTGCTGTTAGACGTCTCGGTGCTAAACTGAGGATGCAATCCAAGTGGCAGAGGCGCAGGCTAATTTGTTGCTGTTGCTCACTGATAACCGCATCAGAACTCAGGACCTAACAAAGCCAGGTCTGAAGGATCAGTTTCCATTTCCTGAGGCAGGCTGAATAAAGCTCAGTTTTCTAACTGGTGTTTAAGGAGCCCGTCCATACTCTAATCTTAAATAAAAGCTTTGTTTTAGCCCCATGGCATTAGCTGTCTTCGAGCAGCCCTCACTTGTCATATCTGTCATAGCTTTAATTCATCACAGCCACTGCTCAGAAGCTGGACTGATGATATCGGGGAATCCCTCTTATAAGATTAATGATCAAAGGAGCTGCGAGTCAAATTAAGCAAAGGGAAGAAGACAGAAAATGATGAGCAATTTCATTTATGCTCCCATTTGCTGACTTTCAAACACAGTGCACAATGCTGATGTTGTGGGCGCTGGGTGTATGTACCCCAGATAATTGGAACTCCTCGTGGAAGACCAGTGATGTCATAAGAGCAGCTCTCACTGGTGTTTATTTACACATTGATACTAGAGGACATTTACTAGTTATTTACCCGTTTAATTTTTGCACTATCAATTAGTGGCAATTCTGCCGCCCCCGCAGGAAAAAGGAATCTAAGGGTTGTATGTACTCTGACAATAAATCTGATATCTAATATTGCAGCTGCCTCTTCATCTGTCCCTCTCAGTTACTCCCTCTCAAAGTGCAGGGCAATTTCTAACACAATATGATAACTGTCTCCTTGGCGTTCCTTTTCCTTCAACTCCCTGATCAACTCTGGTTCAATCTGGAATTGCCTTTTCCCTGGTGGTCTCAACCACAAGCTGTTCTAAAGACTATTTGAATTTCCCCCAAGTTCTCTGGTTTCCTGCCACATTCACGTGCTTGGTGGTTTTCCACTGTGAATTACCTCTCCTGTCGGTGTGGTGGGAAAGGAATCAGGGATGGGGGCTGTAACTGGGAGTGTACGATGAGAAATGAGTTAGTGAACAGGATTGATGGAATTCCTCTAGGAGACAGCACAAACTCAATGGGATGAATGGCCTCTCGGGTTGTGAGGAAATATGAGAAATTGGGTGCGGTCTTGATGCCTCTCAAAGCCCAACAAGCGCACGCATTGTGAAGGCATCCTTGTGAATCACCGGTTACACTGCAGAATATGGAGTGATATGACCGCTCCAATCCAGTTCAAAGGTCGTAGATTGAACCAAACAAGAATAACACAGACTGCCTATGTTCAAGAATTGTACCTAATGATAATGACAAAAAATGTGTTTGTAAAGTTATGCAAAATTAATTGGCACAGTGGAGGGGGAAAGGACAGGTGAGAACAGGTAGTTTTGAGTTCAGAGGAAATGCCTAATGAGAAGCATTGAGGCCTTCGACTTAAGAGCATCAGGGAGTCGAGGAGCAGGTGAGGTTCAGGTAAGATCATTCTTATTGCAAAGTGAGAACAGAGGGAATGGCAGTCAGGGCGGTGGACTGCTCCTCTTCTAAAATGTAGCAAATCAGGGAGATCTCCAGTGTCCCTTATGACTTCACTTGAAAGAAACGCCAAATGACCCTGCGGTTCATTCCATCTTGCTTGAGGGAGCCGGATTAATTTTGGATCATCTAGGAGGCTGAGGGGGTGATACAAGGAGGCACAGGGAGGGAGGTGCACCTAGAATGCAGGATGCTGGGTAGCTGAGTGATCGTCAGGAGAGGGAATAGTGCAGGGTAGCCTGTGGCTGTTCCCCTCAATAACATTGGATACTGCTATTGCTAATTAGTTACATTGCTAATCAGGGGTAGTATTACAAATGTAGAAAGGGAGGATGTTGTGGAGGGATCATCTACTGATCAGTACAGATGGAAGTCAGAACAGGAAAAGAGTGATTATTGAGAATATCCTATGGGCACCCAAATTGGCACCAGGCCACTGACGAATAGATAAGAAGGCAGATTCTGGAAAGATGCAGAAGTTACAGGGTTATTGTTATGGGTGACTTCAACTTCCCCGATATCGTTCGGCACCTCTTCACTGCAAGTGGCTTGAATGGGGAAACATTTGTTCGGAGTGTCCAAGGATCCCTAACAAAGTATGTGGACAACTCCAGTAGAGGGGTGGCCACACTGGATCTACTACTGAGTCATGAAATATCAGTAATTTAAAATTTTGGAAACGAAAAAGCTAATCTTAATTACATTCATAATTGTTGCGAAAATGCTTCTGGTTGACAAGGGTCCTTCAGTGAATGAAATGTGACTTCTTGGCTGAGGTTGATGTATGTGTGACTCCAGAACGACCAAGTCTTAACATCTTCCACAGGGGCAATTACAAATGGACAGTAAATGCTGACAATTTTAATGATGTCCACATCCTGAATTAAAAATCCAAATGCTCTTGAACTTCGACTTGCACAGTTTAACTTCATGTGCTAAGGATGCCCATGTCACTGAGGTACCTGCCCGTGCTCACTCCAAGCAAATCTGCTTGACAGTATCCTGAGTCCTCAGGACCAGGCACTGGGGGAATTCCAATATCCATCAAACACTCGGCCAGAAATTCCTCAAGCACAACTGAAAAATGAAATAAGGCGGGCTGACGACCGTGGGAAGTTCAGACTCCTTAAATTGATACTGCATTGATTTGGAGAGGTTTATGTGGCATTGACATTACTAGAAAATGTTAATGCTGAGTGGGGAAAAGCTAAACAATGATGTAGGGAGTCTTCACCCATTAAACAGTGCAGAGAAGAGTTAAGTGATGTAGTAACTGGAAACAGCCTGCCTCTCGGCTCCATCTGCATTGTCAGGATATTTCAGAAAGCCACTTCCTTCAGTACATTCAATTCAAAGCAGCTTACTGCAGGAGTACACAGCTGAGCATTTCATTGATTCCAAACACTGGAGCTCCCAGTTAACTCACTTGTGTTGCGGAATTCAGTCTCTAAGTCTGCCGGCAAGTTTACTTTGAGTAACAAGAGACCCTGAAAGAGCTATCTTACATGGTGTGGAAGCTGTGAAATCTGGACAGTGTCTCTCCGCAGCTTTGCAACACAGAGGAGTGTAGAAAGACAGGATGGAAGTCTTAACAAAATTGTTTACAGGACATTATCTGAACGACACAACACTTAACTTTCACCACCTGGGCTTGGCATTTGAAGGAAAACAGTTACATTTAATTGCACATCCATGTCGCTATAAAGGCAGAGTCTTGTAATGAAGACCAGATAATAGGGGTAAAGGGGTACATTTAGTAAATAGTTACCTCTAACTAAAATCCTGGTGGAAGTGACCCATAATATTAGAACAAAAGAAGGAGCCATTTAGCCCCTTCCTGTCTTACGAGTCGAATTAGTCTCAACTCTCTTGTCTATTCAAGGTTGGTGTTTGCTTCTTTCTTTTTAATTTTGTTTTTTTGAATATTTTATTTAAAATCAACACATATATAACAATTAATAAATCATGAATCATGATAATACAAAGTTTACTAACATATACTGATTAATATATATTGAAAAAAGAAAAAGAAAAAAACTCTTGAAAAAACCAAACTAATCCCTCCTCCTTTACTAAAGCTAAACTAAAATCTAAATCTAAAATACCTAATAACGTATTTTGCTTTTTTCTTAGGTACGTATTCAGTTCCTGAAATAATTCCGCATGGTGTGTATTTGATGACTGGGGCATTAGCTCATGAAAACAAAGCCAGGCTAATCAGTAATGATCTACTGGAAACAAGCATTATCAGGTCATTGCTGATGTGCACCCCACTCAAAATTAATTTGGGGCAATCGCAGGGAGGCTTTTGGCTGTTTCTCCCGCTCAATCTCCCTATTGCCTTGATGACTCACCTCAGTTCCAATCACAAATAAAGCAGCAATGAATGCCACCGTGGCCACTGGGCACATTTCATGTCACTTTCGATCAGCACTGAAGGGCTCTATCAACTCGATGCCACCTCTCAAGAGTATTTTTAGCTGCCACATTCCCTCATTTATTTCCCCCATTCTCTCATATGCTTATCAACTGCCCCAATTCTTCTACCACCCACTCGCATAAAGACAATTTTATAGATGCTAATTAACCAACCACATGCTTTGAGAATGGGGCACGAAACCCACTAGCTCGCAGGGAGAACGTGTGGCGTCTACATTGCCAACACGACAGGCCAGGTATGCCCTCAGGTTGGCAGACAGCAGTCCTAACCATAAGCCATCACCATGTCCCTCCTTAGTAACATGCTAGATTCACACGGAGAATGGGCACACAGTTTTAAGAGTGCATTCTACAACCAAGGGCAGGGAAAGAATTCGGGCCACAGTGCGGGCCCAGAATGGGAACAAAAAATTAAAATAGCAAAGTCTGGAAACATTTAGCAGGCCAGTAAGTACTAAAGGAAAGAGAAATAGGGCTAATATTTCACATCGAAGAACCTTCATCAGGAGGGGCCATTGACTCTTTGGGTTAATGGAAGCTTAGCTGCTCAGTGGATTTTTAAAAAATCACGAGGAATGGTTTTCTTTACATTATCTTCCAGTTTCAGTGATCTTTTTGTTCCCCTGACCTCAGTACAGTGTTACCAATGGCCTCACACTGACCTGAAGCCAATAGCGTAGTCATAATCAAGAAGCCCTCTCGTGTCACCAGTCTTTGAAACACTGCAGCCCTTTAAGAGTGCGACAGATGAAAGTTACCAGGAGTCTGCAGCTCAAGTCATCCTCATTGCCCCTGCCTGCATCCCTCTTTCCTTTAGGGGACCATCAATCTTCATTTGCTCACGGCAGCTGCTACTTCCTTCCCCGTGGTTTTACTGAGCTGACACAGAAAGTGATCTCTATTTTCCCGCTGCCCCTTCTATGGCACGGAGCACACCAGCCAGGTCTGGAGACAGGGCGATGCTAATAAATCTTTTCTGCCATCCTGCTGTACATTTGAATTGCAGCCCTCCTCCCCTCCCCCGCCCAATTAAATACTCCAATGTTTATTTAGTTTCTTGCTGAAATGAAAGTCGCTGCTCAAGTGAAGATTATTTTCATTTCTCCTAATCCATACAAATCCTTTTAGTCTTGAGTTTCTTGCACATCTTCACCCAATCCACCCAACATTCGCAAACCCCAGCCTTTCTCTTGCCTTTTTGGAAGACCAGGTCCCTCCGCTCCTCTGCTCCTGGGCAATGATGGACATTGTTCATGGCCTGGGTGGCTGGGGGAGGGGCAGTGGGGAATGCCTGCACACTGGACGCTTGCAGGTTGCGAAGAGAATGAGGCTAAATGCAGCTCTGGTACATTTGATTCAAGGTCTGGATCAACCTTTCTGCATGAATTGCAAAAGGTGGTGTAGCTGGAGGGAGAGCAGCAGACCAGCACAGGGCAACCGCAAAAGGGGGAACACCCCAACACCCTTCCTGTTGAGAAAGAGAAGCTTGGGAGACGCTCCTACAGTTAAGATGACCATGGCAGCAGAGCAGCGAGGGGTTCTGCGGCTGAAGGACCCACACACGATATGGGCTGCTGAGGGCAAGAAGGCTCTTGAAGGGCCTCGGGCGCTGAAAGCTTCCTGATCATATCCGGCTGTCAGTGGATTGAACAGGAGGCTGTGGAGCTTCAGGAGCATGGACACTCAGTGTCTCTGAAGGGACTCGCCTTCACTTCTCTGTCTCATTATTTGGAGCACTGGGCAATGCTAATGGCGACTCTATGTTTGCCTCACAGCAGGCAAAAATTGAAGTATATCATATCAGTGGATTCCCCCATATCCGCAGTTTTGCTTTCTGCTTGTTTCAGTTACTTGCAGTTAACCGCAGTCCAAAACTGATCTGACTGACCTGCTCTCTCCCCTCATCCCTGTATCAGTCCCAACTAATCCCACTGCCACATGCTCTCCCCACAGCCCTGTATTAGTCCCCCACTGATCCCACTGTCCTGCTCTCTCTCCACAGCTCCTGTGGGTCCCCACACTGATCCCACTGCCCCGCACCCTTCCCACAGCCCTGTGTCAGTCCCCAAACTGATCCCACTGCCTCGCACTCTTCCCACATCCCTGTGTCAGTCCCCACACAGATCCCACTGTCCCGCTCTCTCCCCACAGCCCTATATAAGTCCCCACACTGATCCCACTGCCCCGCACCCTTCCCACAGCCCTGTGTCAGTCCTCACACTGATCCCACTGCATCGCACTCTTCCCACATCCCTGTGTCAGTCCCCTCACTGGTCCCACTGCTCTGCTCTTTCCCCACAGCCCTGTATTATTGATTTCTCTACTCTGCTCTCTCCCCACAGCTCCATGTCAGTCCTCACACTGATCCTACTGCTCTGCTCTCTGCCTACAGCCCCGTGTCAGTCCCCACACTGATCCCACTGTCCTGCCCTCTGCCCACAGCCCGTCAGTCTCCACACTGATCCCACTGCCCCGCTCTCTACCCACAGTACCGTGACGATCCCCACACTGATCTTACTTACAAATAAAAAGTTTACAGGTACACTACAGTATCCCCGATAGCTTTGCTAAGTATATAATATGGTGTTTGCACAATGTCCACATTGCATAACATCCAATTTCACAGAACAAAGCATATAGGGTTCACTACTCTCCACGGTTTCAGGCATCCGCTGGGTTCTTGGAACTTATCCCCCGTGGATAAGGGCCGGGGGTGGGGGGGGGGGGGGAGGGTGGAAACTATTGCATATTGCATTTTTTTCTATTATAACTTGACAATAAAAAGGAATGTTGAACCATGAAAATTAAAAAGCAGTGAAATTGAAGATGAAACTGTCACATTGTCACAAAAATCCCCAAAATTGGTCGAAGTTCATGCCAAATAAATAGTAAACTGTCTCATGGGTAAAATGCACACCCAATAAGCAGCAAATTAGGCCATTTGGCCCATCGAATGCTCTGTTTATGTGTTTTTTTCCCTCTCAACGCCCTTCTCTCTCCTTCTCCCTGTAACCTAAAAAGTCAGAATCCAGAATCAGGATTTATTGTCATGAACAAGTCATGAAATTCAGTGTTTTGCAATTCAGATCAGCACAGAAAGAGAGCAGTAAGCCCATCTCTCTGCATACCAGCTCTCTGCATACCAGCTCTCTGCATACCAGCTCTCTGCATACCAGCTCTCTGCATACCAGCTCTCTGCATACCAGCTCTCTGCATACCAGCTCTCTGCATACCAGCTCTCTGCATACCAGCTCTCTGCATACCAGCTCTCTGCATACCAGCTCTCTGCATACCAGCTCTCAGCAGGGTAATCCAGCCAGTATTACTCAACTGATCTCTAACTGTAGCCAATCAAATTCTTATTTTTCATACATTAACGCCTCCTTTGAGTGCTGAGTTGAATCCACCTCCATACTACCCCAGGAAGACCAATTCAGACCCTAACTACACATGGCCTAAAAAGATTTTTTTTTGCCAGTCATCATCCATCCACCTACACTGGTTCTTGACAGTAAGCAGCCCTTGGAATTTCAAGCACCTGTTTTGGCAACGGGCAGGAAAAAAAAGGAAACAGCAGCTGACTGGGTGGGGTCACCTCCCTCTGAGCTGGGGAGGTACCATCTACAAGCTGACAGCACAGTTCAAAATGCCTCCAGGTTTGCTGTCATTTACATTCAAATCACAATCACTGATAGATACAAGACCACCAGTGGTTTCTGTGCTGATCTGATGCCTGCAAAACACCTGGTTCTTCCCATCTCTTTTCCTCCAGCTTCTTCTCCCTCGTTCCTGTTCCCGCTCTCTGTCTCCTTTCACAGAGCCAAAATCAATCCTCACCTTTCCTCATCATACCTAATGAACCTTTATCTGTTGGTCTGTATTCCTCCCCCTCCCATTCTTTCCCCTACTTTTAATTCAGATGCCTGTCTTTTTTCACTCATACCTTGAGGAAGGGCTCAGGCCCGAAACATTGGTTGCCTCCTACGGATGCTGCGAGACCATCTGAGTTCCTTTAGTATTTCCTCACTCTCCCTCTCCCCAGTTCAAAGCAAACATCTTTCGGTAACAGCCTTTGACTCCTGTTAGTGAGCCAATTTTCAGTTCCTGTTGCTCCAGTCATCTTTATTCCAGGGCCCTCAATCTTGATGACACGAATTATGTGGCACCTTATCAATTACCTTTTGCAAGACTATATACTGCAGCAGATCCTTTCCCTGATAAACCTTCTCTGATACTTCATCTAAAAGCCCCATTAAGTTCTTCAGACACAACTAGTCTTAAAAAAAATCTCTGCTGGTGTTCTTTAATTGATCCATACACCGATTCTGCTCCGATTGTCATTCTCTGTAGCTTCCCCATCACCAATGAACTGTTTTGTAGTTATTGGAACCTTTTTTGAAATGAGTGCAACTCTCGCAAACCTTTTGTTAATGAGAAGTTTATGCCCCACTTCCCTGTGAAGCAATTTCTTCTGTACTTCTCTCCTACTGACTACATAAAAACATAAAAATAATTTTATGATTTCAGTCTGTGTCACTACCTCACCCTCTTCAATGTGCTGTGGCCCGCAGGGGGAAGGCCCCTGTTGAGAATGGTTGCTCTAGCGCCACCTCTGCTGAAGTTTGGAAGATTGATCTCCCTGAGCAAGTGAGATTCATTGCCAATTGGACCAGACAACTTAACAAGTTCACTTGCAGCTTTTTCACCCATCCAGAATCTCATCTACATCATCCTTTGCTGAGACTTCAGCATCTTCTTCCTTGATGTAAACTGCAATGACATGTTCAGTTAGTACTTCAGCCATACTCTTCAAGAGTAGATTTCCTGCCAGATGAATCTTAAAACAACTGCCCTTGGCTGGATAGGCAACTGTGGAAAATCTGGACTTTAGAGAGTTGCCCACATTCCGTGATGACAAAATATAGATTATAAAGAACTTTCTGCAGGTACCACTGGAATGTGGGTGTGAATGGGAATATTGCCAGCTATGCCTCATCTAAATCTTCTCCTGAAGGCCACTGCTGGCAGACCAGAATATTGTGGGATAAGCTGCTGATGGAGAGTGCATTGGGCGCTCAGCCCGAGAACAAGAATGAGGTTATAACCTCACTGGGTCACAGCCCCATTTCAAGCCAGCCTCTCATTAAAGCCCCTACGACCAACAAGAATGGCGCCAAGGTCCAAAATGTGGAGACCGTCCCTGCACTTGAGCCCGGTCTAAAGGCAAGAAGTACAAATGGGGCCAGCCACAGAATGGTGAAGTCGTTCTGCAGGTTTAGGAGCACTAATTGGTTGCAAGCTTGAAAACAAGAAAAGTGGAACAGGAAATAAAAATATTCAGCTCTAGTTCTTACTATCAAGGTCTTATGAAATGTGTGTTTCATAACTTTCTCATATTGTGCAAGGGAAACCAACAATTTCAAACCTTAAGATTGCTATCATTATTTAGAGGAAGGCGAATTCAGTCCAACACTTCAGGTCAGCAGGTAAACTCAACGAAAATTGAAAGTGATAAATGCACTTCAAAATTGTCCCATGTCTGAGTACTTCATTAGAATTCAGCTGAACCTCTTTGGAACGGATGAATCACACAGCCAGAAAGCCAAGACAACAATGGACTGTGCCATTCAACATACACATACCTCCTATAGCCAAAAAGAAAACTGCAAGTGTCGATTCTTTCCCTCATTGCTGGAACTTTATGATTCCTA
Source organism: Narcine bancroftii (assembly GCF_036971445.1). Taxonomy (NCBI): domain Eukaryota; kingdom Metazoa; phylum Chordata; class Chondrichthyes; order Torpediniformes; family Narcinidae; genus Narcine; species Narcine bancroftii. The sequence continues at coordinate 221,352,811 of NC_091474.1, read as the reverse complement.
CATTCACAAACAAAATGAGATGAAAGACTTTTTTTTTAAAAAAAGCTTCATTCCAAATACTGACCACCTAATACCATGGCAGCTCAAGGCATGTCAGCAGGTTCTGCTCACGTGGGCTCTTTTCCAATAGCACGATCATTCACTGACTTGAGGTCTCTCAACTTTACAGCCTGCTTCACCTATCGAATGACCCTTGAACTGGAACTTTATTTTACAGCTCTCCTGCAGAAAGGGAGACAGACTGATTTGCTTTAAATAGCAGCACAACCCATCTCGTATCAGCCAAATGATAAAAGTGTCATATAATGGCCTCTGTCAAGCCATGTTAAATCAATACTGGACCTTTTATCTGTGCCATTAAGTAGTTTGTTTGGTTGTTACCTCTTTCAAAATGCAGCAACAAGCTCAAATATTTCACCATGGCCCCAGTGCTTTTCCTCTGACCTGCTTATTTTGAATTCATTCTCAGTGCTCATTTTTCCATCCTCGTAAACCACAAATTACAGCGATGGTGCAAAAATGTCTGGCCGGTCATCAAACACAGGAGGTCAAAGATCTGACAGACCAACATTCATTCCTTTCCCCAAGTGATACCACCCCTGAAGATATCATCGTCAGGGAGGAAAGATTGAAGGAGTGGACCCGAAGCAAGATAGATTAAAATTATTCATGAGGTGAATCAGTAAGGCCAGTGATCATCCCCTCAGCAATTGAAGACACTTCTTGCAAGGTTGCAAATTGTACAAGTCAAAGCCTTGCTTGTACAAAGGGAAAGTACAAAGGGAATGGTGTGATCTTTTGCTCACATCTTCGCAACCTCCTCCCTGTCTCCTCCCAAAATATCTATTTTTGCCACTTTTTTTTCCAAATGCGAGAAAGGAACGTTATGCTAAATATTTAAGGAGTCCTTGGAATTTCGAGCACCTGTTAGGACAACGGGCAGGAAAATAAAGGAAACAACAGCTGACTGGGTCAGGTCACTGCCCTCAAAGCTGGAGAGACATCACTTCCAAGTAGTAAAGTAAAACAAGTCCTTATTTTATTGCTCTGATAGCCATTGGGAGCCTTTCTTTTTTTTTGTCTGTACTGTTTATTCCCATTCTCCGGTTAAAGTAAATGTGGCTTCACACCCTCACTCAAGTGGTAGTCAATGTCTGAACTCCGCTAATATCTAGTTCGTTGAGGCACAGGTATGCCTTAAGTAATGTTAACCATTAACTGATACCATGTGGATCGGATTACATTTATCTTGTACACTTGCTGATACATTCCCAACTTTTCATCACTTTGAGGTACAAAAGTTTCTTCCCAGGGCAGATGAGCAGAAGGGGTGGCACGTGTTGGCAGGGAGGGTGAAGGCAGCGACTCAGGTGTGGGAGAAGAAGTGGAAAATTAAAGAGCTGAGCTATGTATGGCAAACAAACTGATGTTGCAAGATACTCCAGTACTTTGAAGCAAAGTGAGATCTCCCCAGGATAAACAAATTCCTCCAATGCCTGCGGAGGCTGCCTTAAATCAGGCACAAAATCTTACAATCTGTCACCAAGCAGATCGCCTTACATTGGTCCCTGTTCCAAAGTCTCACAACTCTTGACTTTTCACAAGGTTTTTGTCAAAGGGAAGGCTTTAAAAATCTTGCTGCAGAGGACGGTGAGTTGGAACAATGTCGACTTCATAGCTGTACCTATCAGCTGAACTAATATTGACTATTTAAATGATTTACAAATTTGATAAGAACTTTGACAGCCAAAGCAAAAAAAAAGGCTAACTTCGGAAAGTGCTAAAGTTTATCTGGCATTTTGCAACTTTCAAAAATTGCAAGTTAAGTCAATGGCTTAGGTATAATAAAATCGACCAAAAGAATTGTTTTGCAATATGGTTGATCTAACCAACTGACTTCAAAGGGTTCATTTAGAAAACTAATTTTTGCCTCAGTTATAAAACTGCCACTGTTTCTGAAAGTGAAGCTGATTCTACATTTCAAAAAAAATTTTTTTCAAAGGAATGTTCTGACAGGAGAACATTCAGTTCCTCATACCTGTTCCAATTTTCCCTTAATTAGATTTACATTGTCCATTCAGAAACTTTATGAAATCATTGAATTTCCAAATAGGTATAACCCGTCACTGGGAACTAATTTTAACCCACCTTTGCTGAGATGACATTCTATACAAATTTACTCTCCTTTTTAAATTAACATAAGAGAGGGAAACCAATGTCCCAGATGTACCTGGGGATGAGGTTAAAATGACCGTCACTGTCCAGTTAATGTGCATTCAGATACACATTTCAAGCTCAGGTTTGTAATTTTCAGAAACTCCCTTTAGGTGGTCCAGCAATTAATTCAGTCTTATTTATTCCTGTAAAGCACACATGTCAAACTCAGGCCCGCGGGCCAAATTTGGCCCGTGATATAATTATATTTGGTCCGCAAGATCATATCAAATATGTATTAGAGCTGGCCCGCTGGCCGCCGCGCCACTATAGCGCATGCACAGCTAATACTACAAATCCCAGAATGCTTTGCAAATGCGTTGGTGCCAGCCCGTCAGCCCGCTAATCGCCCCCACCTCCTCTCTTTACTGTCATTAGCACCTGCGACCTGTCGCCCAACTCACACGTAATAAACCCCTTACGAAAAATGGCCAAACAAAAGACAGAAAACAGGACCTTTCAAGACAGGTGGGAGGCAGACTATATGTTCATCATTTTAAAAGACAAACCTGTTTGTCATTGAAGCAAGTTGTTATTATTTTGACTTGTTGGCTTGTGAAAAAAAATACATTTAAAAGGAGCTTAAAGGCTATAGAGAAATATCATTTATTGAATATTTTATTTCTCATTTGTTAATGCTTCTTCTGGAAAGAGTTTAACCAAAACTATTATTAAACATTTATTTTAATAAGAAAAAGTTTAACATTACTTATGTTGAAAGAAGAGAAAACATGCAGATGTTGTTGAAAATTTTCAATAAATATTTAGTTCGGCCCTCGACTTAGTCCAAGTTTTTAATTTTGGCCCTCTGTGAATTTGAGTTTGACACCCCTGCTGTAAAGGAAAGCCAGCGGTTTTTTTCACCTGAAAGAACCAGACTTTACAACAGCCTTTGCACTTCTACTGACCTTCAGAATCCAGTCTTCCTCTGGTGTACCTTGGCCACTTTGCACTTCAGTCTCCGGCTCCACTTAAAAGCCTTTTCTTCCTCGGAAAGGGAAAACCGGCACAGTGGTCACTTGCTGTTTTCCCCACCTATGTGTTGACATAAAAATCTTTGCAGTCAACAGCATCAACCACACAGCAGTCTCCCTTTCTCCATGACCCCCTGCTCCTCTCACCTCCTCCACAAATGAAAAAAATTCTCATCGTGGTCATTGCTGAACGGACTATGGCTCATAGTGGAGATGAGAAATATTCAATCTATATCACACCTGTCAAACTGTCAAGGGGCCAACAGGTCAGTATGCTCTCTCCTCCCAGTCTAATCACTACCCAAGTTGCACGTCGGATGGGACCATGTTTACTTCCATCGTAGAAGGAAAACAATATTACATTAGGAAATGGATCCACCTGTATCCAAAACAAAAGAGGAACCATGACCCATCTGTAATGAAAGACAGATAAGGAAATGCTTTGATCACCTTGGTGACTGCCCTATTTTCAGCTGAAAGAAAGCAAGTGCACCTTCCTCAGCAGCCATCCCAGGCCTGCCTGTCAATGTAATCCGTTTGATCTGACAGATTCTAATTAATTTAATAAGCCTGTCTCTGAATAGGTTTGATTAGCAGCCAAAGGTCTGGCTGATAAACAAAACTGACCACAAAGAAGCATATCCAGTGATGGTTTGATAGCCACTGACCTTCAGCCTCATGGTAGGCCCTTCATTATCCCCCAACTAAGGAGTCCCCAGTGCACGGGTGGGCAGAACAGGGTCAGAGAAAGAATTACAAGATGAATTACCCATCTCTGCCACCAATGTGTTGTGTACAAGGACTTCCCTGATTAAAGTCCCTGGAAATGGAAGTTATTTTGACAGCAATTTTCAGCTTTTAAATTATTTGGAGTGGGTGAGGTGGGGTGGGGGGGGGGGGAAGAGAAATAGCAAGTGCATCTCTTCCCTGACACACACAGGAATGTATAAACACATAGAACCACAGAACATTGCAACACAGATCTCTTTCGGCCCTTCTAGTCTGTGCTGAATCATTCTTTTTGCCTTTAAATTATGTCCTTCTCCTTAAAATGGAGAGTAAGGGGTTCTGAGATCATCATAAAGACTTTTCATTAATAGATATTTGTTGTTTAAAAAGAAAAAGACGTCAGGTTACACTCTGGTTAACTGCTTACTACATTTGATCAATATTTATGGCATTAAATCCAGCTCCTGCTTCCCAGATCAAGGATCATGGATTTATGCTCTAACAGCTACTATTTGCATTTTCATTGTGGCTTGATGCTTTGCAGGAATGATTGCCAAAGTCTGAGTCACATAAAGGTGATATTAGACCAGATGACCAAATGATTGAGTTATGGGCAGGTCTTACACAGTTGGCATAGCGGTCAGCCTTTACAGCGCCAGTAATCGGGACCGGACCGGGGTTTGAGTCCCGCGCTGTCTATAAGGTATTTGTACATTCTCCATGTGTCTGTGTGGGTTTTGTCTGGGGAATCCAGTTTCCTCCCACTGTTCAAAACATACTGGGGGTGTAGTTTAATGGGGTGTATATTGGGTGGCATTGACTATGCTTGGACTTTTCTCCCTGGAGCATAATAGCTACGGGGGACCTCATAGAGATTCATAAAGTTATGAGTGACATTGTTAAAGTAAATATTCTTTGTCTTTTACCCAGTGTAGATAACTAAATGGTATAAATTTGAGGAACAAGGGGAAAGAATGAAAAGGGACCTGAGGGTCAATTTCTTCATACAGAGGATGGCGGGTACATGGAATGCGTTGCCAGAGTTAATAGCAGAAGCAGGGACAATTGTAATGTTCAAAAAGCCTTTATATAGGTACATGGTTAGAAAAGCATTAGAGGACTAGTTTGGTTGGCATGGACATGTTTGGAAGAAGGGCCTGTTTCCGTACACAGAAGTATGAGTCAGTCTGTAGAAAGCAAATAAAAGTTAGTGCCCAGTTAGTGCCCAATTTTCTGCATTTCTCAAGAAAGAGAAATTAAAACAATATTCTGATTCATTCCCCAAGACTTGGCAATAATGGCCAGTCTTTGCTTAGACCAGTTGTTTTCAAACTGCCCCCCTAAACTCACATTGCACTTTAAGCAATCCCTAAGCCACAAGCCCCTCCAGCCTGGGTAAGAAACCTGCATAGAAGAAGGCCATTCCGATATAAAACCTACGACCCAAAGACCTCACTGCCACGTCCCAGCTTGCATGGCCACGGCACATGAACCATGGGTGTAAAGGGTGGGGCCAGTACTGCGCACACTGCACTCCACCTAAAAGCTCCTTTGCGCAGGCCCGAGGACATGTCCATGTCAACCCCCTCCACGTCCTCCCCCTAAAAAGATGCTCACAAACTCAAGCTAGCATGCTGGAACATCATAACCATGCTAGACAAGGCTGACAGCCACCGACCTGAACGTCGGTCTGCCCTCATCGCACATGAACTCCTCAGACTTGACATCGACATAGCCACTCTCAGTGAAGTCTGCCTTGCAGATGTAGGCAGCCTCCAAGAACGTGGCGCGGGCTACACACTCTACTGGTCTCGCAAGCCTATGGATGAACGACGCCTATCTGGTGTAGGCTTCATGGTCAAGAACTCCATTGCCTCCAAACTCGAAAACCTCCCGACAGGCCACTCGGACCGGATCATGTCCATGCGACTCCCCCTTCAAAACAAGCATCGCATCACCCTCATCAGTGTCTATGCTCCAACACTCCAGGCAGAACCAGCAGAAAAGGACAATTTCTACACTGATCTGCGCAACCTCATCCAACACACGCCTACAGCCGACAAAGTTGTCATCCTTGGTGTCGGCAAAGACTCAGAAACCTGGCCAGGAATCCTGGGCAAGCATGGTGTCGGCAAGTGCAACGACAATGGGCGCCTCCTGTTGGAGCTCTGCGCAGAACAGCGGCTTGTCATTACAAACACCCTTTTTCAGCAGAGGGACAGCCTTAAGACCACCTGGATGCATCCCCGATCCAAACACTGGCACCTCCTGGACTACATCCTGGTGCGAGAAAGAGACAAATGAGTTGTGCTCCACACCAGGGTCATGACCAGCGCGGAATGCCACACTGACCACCGGCTGGTTCGCTGCAAGCTCAACCTTCACTTCAAGCCAAAGTCAAGGTTGAGTAAAGCCCCCAGAAAGAGGTTCAATGTTGGAAACTTGCAGTCAGACGAAGTGAGAGGAAACTTCCAGGCAAACCTCAAAGCAGAGCTCGAGGATGCAATCCGCCTCATGGATTCGTCCCCTGAAACCCTCTGGGATCAGCTGAAGACTGCCATACTGCAATCCACTGAAGAGGTACTGGGCTTCTCCTCCAGGAAAAACAAGGACTGGTTCGACAAAAACAACCAGGAAATCCAGGAGCTGCTGGCAAAGAAGCGAGCTGCCCAGCAGGCTCACCTTGTAAAGCCGTCCTCCTCAGCGACAAGATCTCCATCCTCAACCGATGGTCAGAACACTTCCAATCTCTTTTCAGTGCCAACCGCTCAGTCCAAGAATCCGCCCTGCTCCAGCTCCCTCAATAGCCCTTAAGGCTAGAGCTGGATGAGGTCCTCACCCGGGAAGAGACATATAAGGCAATTGAACAACTGAAAAGTGGCAAAGCAGCAGGTATGGATGGAATCCCCCCCAGAGGTCTGGAAGACTGGCAGCAAAACTCTGCATGCCAAACTGCATGAGTTTTTCAAGCTCTGCTGGGACCAAGGAAAGCTGCCCCAGGACCTTCGTGATGCCATCATCATCACCCTGTACAAAAACAAAGGCGAGAAATCAGACTGCTCAAACTACAGGGGAATCACGCTGCTCTCCAATGCAAGCAAATTCTTCGCTAGGATTCTCCTAAATAGAATAATACCTAGTGTCGCCGAAAATGTTCTCCCAGAATCACAGTGCGGCTTTCGCGCAAACAGAGGAACGACTGACATAGTCTTTGCCCTCAGACAGCTCCAAGAAAAGTAGTGCAGAGAACAAAACAAAGGACCCTACATCACCTTTGTTGACCTCACCAAAGCCTTCGACACCGTGAGTAGGAAAGGGCTTTGGCAAATACTAGAGCGCCTCGGATGCCCCTCAAAGTTCCTCAACATGGTTATCCAGCTGCACAAAAACCAACAAGGTCGGGTCAGATACAACAATGAGCTCTCTGAACCCTTCTCCATTAACAATGGCGTGAAGCAAGGCTACGTTCTCGCACCAACCCTCCTTTCAATCTTCTTCAGCATGATGCTGAAACAAGCCATGAAAGACCTCAACAATGAAGACGCTGTTTACATCCGGTACCGCACGGATGGCAGTCTCTTAAATCTGAGGCGCCTGAAAGCTCACACCAAGACACAAGAGCAACTTGTCCGTGAACTACTCTTTGCAGACGATGCCGCTTTAGTTGCCCATTCAGAGCCAGCTCTTCAGCGCTTGACGTCCTGTTTTGCGGAAACTGCCAAAATGTTTGGCATGGAAGTCAGCCTGAAGAAAACTGAGGTCCTCCATCAGCCAGCTCCCCACCATGACTACCAGCCCCCCCACATCTCCATCGGCCACACAAAACTCAAAACGGTCAACCAGTTTACCTATCTCGGCTGCACCATTTCATCGGATGCAAGGATCGACAACGAGATAGACAACAGACTCGCCAAGGCAAATAGCGCCTTTGGAAGACTACACAAAAGAGTCTGGAAAAACAACCAACTGAAAAACCTCACAAAGATTAGCGTATACAGAGCCGTTGTCATACCCACACTCCTGTTCGGCTCCGAATCATGGGTCCTCTACCGGCATCACCTACGGCTCCTAGAACGCTTCCACCAGCGTTGTCTCCGCTCCATCCTCAACATTCATTGGAGCGACTTCATCTCCAACATCGAAGTACTCGAGATGGCAGAGGCCGACAGCATCGAATCCACGCTGCTGAAGATCCAACTGCGCTGGGTAGGTCATGTCTCCAGAATAGAGGACCATTGCCTTCCCAAGATTGTGTTATATGGCAAGCTCTCCACTGGCCACCGAGACAGAGGTGAACCAAAGAAGAGGTACAAGGACTGCATAAAGAAATCTCTTGGTGCCTGCCACATTGACCACCGCCAGTGGGCTGATATCGCCTCAAACCGTGCATCTTGGTGCCTCACAGTTCGGCGGGCAGCAACCTCCTTTGAAGAACACCACAGAGCCCACCTCACTGTCAAAAGGCAAAGGAGGAAAAACCCAACACCCAACCACAACCAACTAATTTTCCCTTGCAACCGCTGCAACCGTGTCTGCCTGTCCCGCATCGGACTTGTCAGCCACAAACGAGCCTGCAGCTGACGTGGACATTACCCCTCCATAAATCTTCGTCCGCGAACCCAAGCCAAAGAAAGAAAAAGCCATAAGTGCTCTATGATTGTTGAGGGATTGCTTCAGGTGGTGTGTGAGTGGGAAGGGAAGGTTGAGAATTACTGCTCTTGACCCAATTGTTACTGAAATATTTTGCTTGAGAAAAATTGTCATTGGCCCATTTCCTTTGGAGCTATGAAACTGTGCACATAATGAGTCAATGAGGTACGATTGAAACAGTGGTTTTCAAACATTTTTCTTTCCACTCACATACCACCTTAAGCAATCCCTAATTAATCTCAGAGCACCTATGGCATAGGGATTGCTTAAGGTGGAATGTGAGTTTAGGGGGGGCAGGTTGAAAAACCACTGGCTTAGACAATGTGTCAGTGAGGAAGGTTTTGGTCTTTGGATCAAGACCAGCAATACAAACTAGAAATAAATCTTTCACGATTACCCTCTAAGTGAAAATCCAAAAGAAAAATCAGATGCTGTCAATCTGAAGCAAAAACAGAAAATGCTGGAAACATTCAACAGGTCAGGCCACATCTGTGGGAACACCTTTCATCCTTTATCTATGTTCTCTATTTCTTGTAAACTAGATGCATTAGACGTGATCACCAAATTAAGATTGTTTCCTGTATTTGTCACTTCTCACCTCTCTACTTTGATCCAGTTTCTCTTAACTCTTTTATCCTCTCATCAATCAAACAGAAGAGAATAACATATAGGTTAAGAAATAATATTGAAATATTCGAACAAGTATAGGAGCCTTACATTAAATACAATAGCGAAAACCTACCGGGGACAAACATTACCTAAGTTGATGGAAGGAGAAGGAAAGAAAAGAATGGACTCAGTAGAATTTCTGGGGTATTTTTGTTGAATGACAACATTGTCTGACTGGCTTAATGCAACCTAGATTGTATACCTAAAATGGATGAGGGGGGTGGGGTGGGGGGGTGGCTTGGGAGGAAGGGGTGGGGGGGGGAGAAAAAGTCACTGTATATGTGTGAAAAAGAAATAGTGTATATCATGGCTAATGTGATTTATGGTGTGAAAAATAAAAAATTTAAAAAAAAATCAAACAGAAGAGGAGAATGCTTGGCTTCTAATGCATGAGTAAATATCTTCCTTGCTCACTTTTAGGACCTGAACACTTGACCAAGCCCAAAATGTTGGTTATATATCTTTGCCTATAAACACTGCAGGATAAAAAAAATGGGGGAGGTGTTGATCCTGCTGTAAGGACAGTGCTGTTAAGGGAGCGGAGACACAGCACTGCTCTGCAGGGTCCTACTGTCGACCCTGATGCAGATGGCTCTGGACAAGCATTAAATGGCCTGTTAAAGGAGCCAACAGTGTTTTTTTTAAATCCTGCAGCCACGGATGACTGTACCCCAGACAGCAGTGACTGTGCCGGGTCGCATAACACAAGTGGTTGCAAGGCACCAGAAACGGGGAGAACATTCCCTGTGGAGAAGCATAGGAAAAGACCCCCACAGGTTCACAGCAGCAGACTAGCGGGGGTCTCAGCAGCTGAAAGACCCACACAAACTGTGGGAGGTTGGCAACGTGGTCAAAGGACTCACACAGACTGCGGGCTGCTGGAAATTGGCTCATGGTAACTGGGCATCAGATCCGGGATTCAAGAGGGAACTGAGGGCAAGAAGGGCCCCTGAGGGGCATCGGGCACTGAAGGCTTCCTGATCGTGTCAGAGTTTTGGATCTGGAGCTCAGATTGTCAAGGGTTTGAACAGGCGTTTGTGAAGCTGCGGGAGCGCTGGAGGCGAAGCCAGGGACAATCAGGGACTCTCTCGCTTCTCTTCCTCCCATTGTTAGGAACACTAAGCAATGCTCATTGTGATTCTTTGTTTGCCTTACAGGAGATAAAAGTTGAAGTAGATCGAGTATATTACATTTTATGTATAATTATGCGACAATAAAAGGAACTTTGAACCTTGATCTGCTCGCTGAGTTTCTCTTACATATTTACTCCAGTCACAGCATCTGCAGTTTCTTGTTCCACTCAACTTCCTTGCTCCGGTCCATAACTCTGCAAATTTTAGGAATTATTGGGTGTCACGTCATAGAAAAAAAGCTGTGGAATCAACCTTTTCAGTGCACCCCCTTTCAACGCCAATGCTACCCCAACTCATTTTGTCAGGGCCCGAGTCCTTCCCAAAATGGTGCTCGTATCCTTTTGCTGCGTGATCTGCTGAGGTTCTCCAGCACGTTTTGTTGTATCAGATTTAACCTGGCTCTGGAGCAGAGTGGCAGCAGCTCTGCCTCGTGGCACTGTCCTATATTTGATCCTTGATGAAATCTGCTTTCCCATTTTTTTAGTCAGCAAATTCCAGATTAACAACCTGCTGCGCAATAAGAATTTCTCCTCAACTACCCTCTGTTTTGGTTGCTTTAAATCCATGTCATTTGTTTAATGAGAATCCTACCATAACAAACGAGATCTCTTTATTATTTGTACGGTCCTTGATGACATCAGTCAGAGCATCCTCATATAAGGCAGACAAACCTAGTGAATCTACTTGGCTTACTAAGATCACAGCAGTTTCTTTACAAAAGAGGCTAGGAGCACTCAAGCTTTGTTCCTCATTATCAATGAGGTTGCACTGTTGAGTAGTTCCTTGGAAGAAGTTGATTTGTACCCAAGTACAAAATAATTGAACCGCCAGGGTCTTTTTTATGGCTTCGGCTTTTATGGTCAGCAAAAAAAAAAACAAGCTTTGTTTTGTGAACAATTGCTAATTAAGGTGCTAACAGACATCAGGCGATTCTCCTTTGACCTACCTGTCAGCACCTTTATCAAGCAAAATTAGAATGCAAATGACTAGTTCAACTTTATGCAAGATAGTCTCAAATCTCTAAATTTTTCTCATTGGGCTCTTAAATAGCAAGGTGACTTTGGTACCCTCCATTTTAATATTCTACGGTTACACTTTGTATGGTCAGTTAAAATGGGGAATGAGGAGGGATGAATAGGGTGCTGGGTGGTGTGGGATCACTTTCTACCCCATCAGACCCAATAGCTTGAATCAGTTCAAATTAATACCTCCAGGCTGAAAACAATGGGCTCCCTGAGCCTCCTGGCCTGAGATAAAGCGGCTTTGCCAGATAATAATCTGCGTTCTTAGGTGGATTTTAAACATTTAGCTTCTTATTCAATTCTTCCTTGACCTAATCAATTATTCATCTCTGAAAGACCCAGGTAATGCCTTTGGCATACAGGCCATTCAGGGAGAGGATTTCATCCCTTTGCAAATGAAAATGTTTGCTCATGACTATTAAAGAGAAAATAGGTTAAACACAGACTAAATTAAGTAGTTATGCAGTAACGACAGATTAAGTCATGAGTCATAGATCCGATCCGTGCACAGCCCCGGTATAATTCAAGCACTGTTTGCCTCCAATGCACTTGCAAAGAATGCTTTGGAGTCAGCCACTGAGGGTACCAACCTCCCATGCGCACCCACTCTTGCAATGTCAGGACTCAACTGTTAAAGGTACATGGGTGAATTTTGCTATCAAATGAGCAATATGCCAGGATTACAGAGGATTTACTCAGAGCTATTTTCCACTCCTCTCCTGCTATTTCATCCATCAGCATACCAAATGCAGTGTTATTTGATGGAGGGGACTCGTCCCCTCTTCCCAACACTGCAGCCAAAAAAACCTTTCCAACCTTTTCTCCTTCCTTCAATTGTTTGATATTTAACTTTGAGATACAGCACAGCAACAGGTCCTTCCATCCCACGAGCCTGTCCCATCCAAATACACCCATGTGATCAATAAACCTCCTGTCTTTGGAATGTGGGAGAAAACCGGAGGACCCCGAGGAAATCCACAGAGTCGCAGAGAGAACGTACAAACTCCTGGCAGAGAACGCCTGATTCGAACCCAGATTTCTAACTGATTAAATCACATATCAGGATTACTAACTCGACCTTCACTTCTATATCCTGAGGAACTAAATAAATGTAATGTGTTATTAGTGGTGAGTAGCAGTTTGAATCTATTGTTCCTTTACCAAAATTTGGCTGACTTTCTATTCAGTTATTTTCAGAGCCGTCCTCTCAAAATCTATCCAATTACACTTCATCTAGATCGTGTAAGGCTTTCATCATTTTAATGCATCATTACCAGCTCACATGATAGCTCACTCATATAAATTAATACCACAGGAGAAATTTGCCCGCAACTTTAATGAAACTACGTCAGGATGTGAAGATGATCAGTGGCTGCTCCTTTCATGTGTTAGGGATCGGAAACCACTTTCTTCCTCTAGCTCCCTCCCTTTTTTCATGATACCCAGAGAATTGGGTGGTTGGCTTGGCGGAGCATACAAGAAACAATGGTCCCAAAACTCCTGAACGGACGATCCCAACACGAAACATCGAGGGACCATTTCTACCCGTGGATGCTGCATGGCCTGCTGAGGTCCTCATTGTAAACTTGCAGCCATGGTTAGAAATAAAACTTGCAATTTCTAGAACCTCCTGTTCTTCATGAAAGTGCTATACAACCAGTTTAACAGCAAATTTCAACAATGTCTGAGACAAACTCATTAAAAGTCCACACTTTTAACTCCCAAATTATATCAACCCTGTGTCAATTTGTATGTGGCTCAGGTAGCAAATCAACAGATTATTACATTTTTGGTTCTTCACTTTAATTTAGTCCCTAACTGCTCAAATTCTATCATCAGAAACTCTTTCCTAGTTCTGTCTAAGGATTTCTATCTGAGCCATATACAAATTGGTACCTACACAGACCACTCCATAGTCCTCTGCAGAACAGATGAGATGTCCTGAACCTGGACCAGGCAGGCAACACAGCCTTCAGGACTCTTGATTCTCATGAAAGAGAATTGTGAGTATTCCACCGACTATATTATCCCCTATTACCACTACATTTCTCTTCTCTCCCCACATCTCTCAGGTGACTCCCTCAACCACAGTCACTGGAAGATAGAAGCGTCTTTTCCTTAAGAGTATTGGAGGTGAGGGGGGGGGGGGGGGGGAGTAGGTAAGGTGAATACTGACAGACTGTTTCCTATAGGGTAAGAGACTAAATGACATAACTATAAGGCAAAGAGAGTGAGATTTAGAAGGGACATGTGGGGGCAGTTTTCCCACACAGAGCAAGGTGGGGATATGGAACTACCTGTCTTTGGAATTGTACTAACCAGTCGGGATGTCATTAATTGGCAGGTACATTAGCTTCCTTTAAGAAACACTATGTGGATGGGAGTGGATTGGAGCGGTATGGGCCGAATACAGGGACTAAAGCAGGAGGGCACTGTTCCCCTCAGACAAGCTGGCGTTGTGGGCCTGTTTCCGTGCTGTAAACCTGTGACTCTATTGGTGTCAATATTTAACAATCATGGATTCTGCGAGGAAAGTTAAGCACATGGTAATATTTCTGGAAGGAATTATCCCTGCCAGCAACTCATTAATGTTTCTCCTTCCAAAACAGCTCAATTTACCCCCACCCCCAACATTCACCTGGAAGGGTCATTGTGGGTCTGATTCCATCATCACTTACTTTGATACCTTTCAAGCATAAGAGCTGAAAGGAAATAAACTGCAATCTACCTGAGATAAACTGTCTAAGCTGTACCTAAATGAATCAATTCTTCATTTCCTCTGGTTTCTGACTGTTTCGTTTGCAGAACCGCAATCTTTTCTACTTTCTTTCTGTAAACAAGTCCAAATAAAATCTTGCTGCATTGGAAGGAATCCTACAACTCTGCGACATGATGCGTGTGTATAGTTATTTGGTGACAAGCATAAATTATTTTGATGAGACCTCAGTTCCCCTACAGAGCCACAGAGAGCTGCTGCAGGAGGGAGTTTTGATGAATTTAAGTCTGACGCATGTTTGGTAATGTTGATGGTGCACTGATAGACTTCACATTCACTGGAAATCAGTCATTGTATTGTGGTCACTTGTTTAGACTGGGCAGTGCATTTCCTGCTCAAGGTTCTTCTGAATGTTTTCCCACACTCCTGTACAGTTTTCTGTTTGCTGCGTTTTATCAGCTCATCTCTTTCACTGTTTTCCTTTTGATTCCTTGAACCTTGATACCTCTCCCCATTCCACCCCGTAACTCCCCCCTCCATCCCATCCATCCACCGCTGATGTCCTGGATCAACACAAAGCAAAGCCTGTGAATTACGGAGCATCAGTGGAAGAAAAAGAAGGGCCGGCATTTCTAGCCAAAGCCTTTTTAACAGCCTGAAATGTCAACCATTCCACTTGTCCCACCACTGCTGCTTGACCCATTCAACTCCTACAGGAGTACATGTTTGGCTTCAGATTCCAGCATCTACAGTGCCTTGTGTATCTCTTGTGAATAATCATTTCTTTAGTGTTGTACTAAGCAACTGGGGGGGGGGGGGGTTGGGAATATGTAATCAATTGGCATTTAAACAAATAGATACAAGAGAAGTGAGAAAAGCCCCATGAAGGAGAACCAATGAAAGGTTATTTTTCATAGCCTGGGTGCATTCCTAAATTCACAGTATATTGGCTACTTAAAGAGACTCATTTTGTTTGGGTATGATAGTCCATCCCAATTATATTATCACTCCACTTGGAAACCAAACTCCCAGATCCTGTTAATGAGACAAAGGTAATCCATCTCTGTTGCAGCTAAATGGGATTAGGATACATGGGTGCTCTGGTCAGCGTGGACATGATGGGCTGAATGGCATGCTTCTGTGCTGTAAGACTCAAATGCTCTTTACAAGCAGAGAGCTGAACAGCAATTTTAACATTGCAAAATGTATTCGTTTACAGATGTTGGTAACAGATAAAGGTTTCGAGGAGACACTGGTACAGGGTGTGGACCTCACACATTCTGACTCAAAAGCAGAAAAAAAACCGACCAACTGAGCCACCTCTTGATCAAAGCATAGGAAGCAGATTTTCTTCCCGAAAAGACTCTCATGAAGCAGAATGCCAGCTCATTCATTTTTATTCACTATTAACCGTTTATTCCATATTTAACTCAACTTAACTTCCTCGGCTGCTTTGAGCTCCTTTTTCTGCATGATTGGTATCAGGTTCCAGCCCACAACCCCATTCATTACACCACTGCCGGCAGAATCACAGATGACAGTGAGGAAATGTGCAGGAGGGAGATAGATTAGCTTGTTGAGTGGTGTCACAACCATCACCTTGCACTCAACCTTAGCAAAACTAAGGAGCTGATTGTGGACTTCTGAAGGGGGAAATCAGGAGAACATGAAGCAGTCCTCATCGAGGGATCATCAGTGGAGAGAGTCAGGAACTTCAAATTCCTGGGTGACAACATCTCTGAAGAGCTATGTTTGGCCATCATGCCAATGAAATATTGAAGGAGGATTGCCAGTGGCTTTACTTCATTAGGATCTTGAGGAGATGTGATGTCACCAAAGAATCTTTCCCTAGGTGTACCGTGGAGAGCATTCTAACTGGTGGCATCACTGTCGTGAATGGAGGTGCCAATGCACAGGACAGCAAAAGGCTACAGAGAACTTGGCCGGCACCATTAGTCTTCACTCCATTACAGACATCTACAAGAGGTAGTGTCTCAAGAAAGCAACCTCTCTCATTAAGGACCCCCCACCGCTCAGGCCATGCCCTCTTCTCAATACTACCATCTGAAAGGAGGTACAGGAGCCTGAAGACAAACACCCAATGGTACAAAAACAGCCTCTTCCCCTCCACCATCAGATTTATGAATTGGCAATGAACCAGACACCACTGCTCTTTTTTTAAAATCTCTTGCATTTATTTTTAAATAGTATATTTATGGAGTTTGCGGAGGTTTGGCAATGACATCAAAAACTCTCACAGATTTCTATAGATGTGCAGTGGAAAATGCGCTGACCAGCTGCATCACAGTCTAGTATGGGGACACAATGCCCCTGAGCAAAATGCCCTGCAAAAAGTAGAGGACACAGCCCCAGGACATCACAAGCAAAATCCTCTCCACCATCGAGAACATCGACAGGGAATGCTGATGTCAGAGGGCAGCAGCAATCATCAAAGAGCCACACCACCCAGCACATGCTCTGTTCTCGCTGCAGCCAGCAGGGAAGAGGTAGGCTCACACCACCAGGTTCAGGAATAGCTAATTATGATAGTACAGATCTATCACCAATGTACATAGTGTATATAGTTACTGTATCTAGACTGTGCTTACAGCGATTGGCTGAGAGCTAAGCCATGCCAATTGTCTGGGCCTTAAAGGGTTGTGTCCCTAGCCAGGTCGGATCATTCCGGACTGGTCGGCCACCTGTGAAGAGCTCCTGTCTTTTGCTAATAAAAGCCTTGGTTTGGATCAACAAGTCTTTGATTCTTTCAACGATCTCTACATTAATACTCCTCCACAACAAACTCAATTTAAGGACTTTTACTTTTGCACTTTATTGTATACAATTTCTCTGTATTGCACAGTCAGGTTGTTTACATTTCTTTATTTTTTTTTGCACTGCCAATAAGTGGTAATTCTGCCTTGCCCACAGGAAAATAATCTTAGGGTTATATGTACTCTGACAATAAATCTGAATGCAGTTTATGGCCATTTGGTGCCTGTAATGCACAATACTGATACTGCAAAACAACAAGTTTTCTAGCATATCTTCACGATAATAAATTTTGATTCTGCATCTACACAGCTCTGAAGCAGCTTAGTGTCAACCTGAAAAAAAAATACAACATACCTGCCTCTGACCTTAAATAGAACAACCTTCTTGGGCCTGATTTAATTAACGCAGCATGCATATTTTAGAGCTGAAAACATAGCCCATGTTGGAAGAAGCTGACAGTAAACTCAACATTCAATGCAATAGAAAATCACTTTCATGGTGTGTCAACTTTCCATTGATCCACAACTTTTGATGAACAGTGATCCAAACTATGCCTACACCGTCAGACTAAATTTGCTCCCTTAAAACTAGTCACAACCCAGTCTGCAGAAAGACCAAGTTGTAGGCCTGTTTTCCTAGAGTAATTAAAACCATCACTTAACTAAACACTCAGGCAGAGGAAATCAAACACAAGCCTTTAACAAAATCACACAAGATGACTACACTAGTGGGAGAGGGAAAAAAAGCCAGCGAAGGGAAAACAACTCTCACTCTCTTTTTTTTGGAATGACATCCAAATTTTCACTGAACTACAAACACTGAGCTAATCGTATTACTGAAGGCAACGTGCCAAACAAAACAAGCTGCATAACTGGATCAAAGAGGAAGCATTGCATTGCTGTCAAACAGGAAATCAGAAACATGGTATCTTGTGGCTCGCTGCCTGAAGGAGTCACAGGAAGGGGCAGTAGTTGAAGGTATTGCCAGTTATTTACCTGGAGGGGTTAACTTGCCGATCAGATGACGGCATGAAGCTTTGATGCTGCTGGTCTTTGTCATCCCTGATCCAGTTCTACAATCCTTTCAGGCATAACTCAATTCTCTGGGAGAGCTGCAATATGTGAATTGTCCTTACTGAACCCTCCAAAGAAAGGAGAGTGAAAGGTGTCTCAGTCTAGTTCCATGCCACTGTGTGTCCAGCAGAGAGGGCATGGACTTGGAATATTCAGAATATCTGAGAGTGGTGTTAGGTGGAGAAAGCAAAACCATAACATAATCCTCTCAATATGAAAAGAAAAACATCTTAATAACCTGTTCACAGAAAAAGTTATTAAGTATCGCAGGTCCATGTTCTCCAACCTTTTGTGTGCCACCATTTTCTTTGCCTTGCCACTGGCCATGCATTACATCTGCTTAGTAAGTGACTCCATAAGCCTTCCCCATTTCTTTGCTTTCAAGAAACTTCTTTTTAGATATGATGTCTTTGACTACAATTTATCAACTGAGTTTAACTTGGAGGTGATGATTGTTTCAAATATTGTGATTTCTCCCCCCCACCCCTGGGTGACTCTGATCAGTCCCGATATTGGTGGCAAGGGGTGTGTGAAACACCAGAGTTGGTGACCAACCTCTTTGAAGTGCAACAGATGTAAATCCTATACCAGCTGCTCAAAGCAGAGACTTGGTCCTGAAATGTGGCTGTTTAAGCATTTGCAACTCTCCTCCTTCCCAGGTCCAAGCAACTGTATGTCTTGCATTATCTGGAGAAACACAGATAGGATGGAAATATGGAGGCGAAAAAACACAGGCAAACCTGGTATATCCCCTCATGACCACACTTCAGTGTTCGACAACTGATGGTTGCCTTTTGAGATTCAGGGACACCAACTAATGCAAACACATTACTCCAGACAGCGCAATTGCAGCTGAGCAGATCCCCATCCCAAACCTAAGGCTAAACTTACTGCACCGTTAATACATCCAGAATTGTAGTTTGCATGGATAAAGAAACAATGACATGCAATACCAGTCATGAAGCAGACGGCTTGTTCGCTATATAAATTATGCACAATTCTTTGATAAATAAATCACACAAATTCATAAGGATTTGTCCAGAATGGTTGCAGTCGTAAACTGGAGAATACAATTTTATAAAGCTGAGCTGATATGGGACCTTTACAGTCAAGATTTCTTTTTGTGCCTGTTGACAATCCAAGGGTTTTTGAGTGTATTCAAGACCGTAGAAAGACTTCAAACATCCCTAGCCTCTGCTCAAAGATTTCTGTTGTTGCAAAAGAGATTGAGTTGTGTTTCAAAGTGCTTGATTTAAGGCACAATGATCCGACTGGATGAAAATCATCACCTCTGATTCTGGCCCACTAATTGCTGCTTGATGCTGGGCTGGGCTCAGCTGCCTCGAGCTACCAGCTAAGATATCTTGTTTCACCCTTCTGACTTTCACGAGGCGGGCTGTCACTTGATTGGGTCAGTGGTGAACAGCCACAACTTCGAAAACAAACTGGCAAAAAGTACCTGGTGTCAGGTGGGGGTGGGGGGGAGTCATGTTTTTAGCAAAGGATGTTGCGAATGACAAGAAAAGTGTTTAGTCATTTGCGCAAAGGAGAGATATAATAGGGGGATGAAATATCTACATTTTAAAATTTAGCCACGCAGAACGGTAACAGGACCTTTTGGCTCACGAAACCATGCCACTCACTGACACCCAATCGACTACGTCATCACTCCCACCCCGGTATGTTTTGAACAGTAGGAACACTCAGAGGAAACCATCACAGCACGGAGAGAACGTACAAACTCCTTAAAGACAGCACTGAATTCAAACCTCGCTATCTATCACTGGTGCTGTAAAGGCGTTGTGCTGTCCACTACACCAACTGTGTTGGTATTGGTGCATAATTATTCTTGCGACTTGCTGTTTATGACATTATTCTAAATTTCCCCATGTAGGGTTTAATAAATTAGGCATATTTAAATTAACAAAGCAGTGGATCCCTTGATTATTCTCTAAAACATAATCTGAGAGACTTCAAGTGGCATCGTGTAATTGCATTTGTTCCTGCATATCTGGTTATTGAAACATTATATGGCTTCATTTGAACACTGGACCAGGGAGTTAGCTTGCCTCCTTCCACGATGTTGCCTATTTTAAGAGGTTCTTTGTGGTCAGGTCTCAGCATTTGACCTAAAAACTAACTCCCCCCACCCCCCCCCTAAGGGTTTCCCCAAAAAAGGAGAAAGAAAAGCTTCCACAGCTGACCTGTGGTCCTTGGAGTTGGACAGCGGCCTGCCACACAATCCATCATCGCAAAGAGGGGACAGTTGTGCAGGTCACGATTGCAGAACTGCCATGATCTCCGGCAGCAATGCTAAAAATAAAAGCCTGCTACAAAACAGTTCCGAAGGAAAGAACCAGATAAGTACATAGGGCTGAGTTCAAATAGGATACCAACAGGTCAAACAGACATACAAGCTTTAAATACATCATTTATCCACCACTGTTATTACGCTACGGCATGTTCCACTGCATTCAATTAATTCTAATTATTAAAATCAAAACAAAACTAATCCACAAAATGGTTACAGGTGAAAACATCCATTCAGCCCCACCTTCCTGATGTCTCATCACATCATTCACTTATTTCCTGTTATTTTTTGTTTCCATCACTTTATCCTAAATATAATGGTCACCAATTTGAATTGAATCCTCTCATCCCCCATCAGATTCTTACATTTAATTTTATTATACTGATGAATGAATTTATTGTCCTACACATCAGTACATATGCGCAAAGTTCTTACTCACTTTAAACAGATATTTTGTAAATAAATCTCCAATACTGTACAGATAATAATGCTAAAAGATAGATTATAGATGTTCACTATTACAAAAGAATAATGTTTGAATAGTGCAGACAGGTCTTCTTGTGGAGTCGAAATAGTTTGGTTAGAGTAGTAAAGGGAGGTTCAAGAGCCTGACAACTGTTGGAAAAAAAACAATTCTTGAACATAGAGGTGGAGGACTTCAGGTTTCTGCATTTCTTCTTGAAGGTACCAGTGAGAGGAGCTTGTGAACAGAGATCCTTTATGGTATTGGCTGTCTTCTTGAGGGAGCACATCACAGTGGTTGGGAGGTTGGAGCCTTTGATGGACTTGACCCTGTTTGCTCCCTTATGCATGCTTGCACACTTGAATTACCAAAGCAGGCTGTGGTGCAAGTATTCAGTACACTTTCCACAATGCACCTGTACAAATTTGATTGAGTATTCGACGACCTGCCAAATCTCCACAGACTTCCAAGAAAGTAGAGGTGTTAGTGTGCCTTCTTCCCGGTTGTCTCGATGTGCTGGGTCTAGGAAAGGTCTTTTGATATATGGACTCCCAGGAACTTGAAGGTACTAACTCTCTCCACCTCGTGTAGACAGGTGGTGGCATCTTGACCTCTCCTTCTTAAATTGTTTAAAGCAAGAATGCTGTTCTGGCCCCACTCAGTTAAATACTCAATCTCCATTATTTGTGATAGTTCCAGTTATTCTGTTCACAGTAGGCAGCAAATTTGTACGCCATTTTCTGTTCACACTGGACCAATTCAAAACGAATCGGCGAAGATACACCCTCCCTAGGTGGCTCATCCCTGGGCAATCTGATGCTTGCGTGCTGGTTCATGAGCATTCACACTGGCATGTTAACCAGTAAGTCATCAGTTAATTACTGGGTTAAAGCGCCAGTGTGAAAGGGGCTGTAGATTGATTTGTTAGCCAAACATGACGACACAGTCATGAGTGCAGAGGAGTATGCAGCTTTAGGGTTTGATGATTGGGTGTGTCTTTAAAGATCTAAAGTTTCAAGTTGGCTCGCTCAATACTGAGGAGGCCTGTGTTTCGCTCGTCTGGGAGATCGCTTTGCTGAACATCGCGGCTCTGTCTGCCGCAATAGTGTGGATCTCCCAGTGGCCACCCATTTCAATTCTCCATCCCATTCCCTTGCCAACATGACTGTCCATGGTCTCATACTGCCAGACTGAGACCACCTGTAAATTGGAGGAATACCACCTCATTTTCTGACTGGGCACCCTCCAACTGGATGGCATTAATATCACCTTCTCTGGCTTCCGTTAAATCCCACCTCCCTCCCCCTCATCTTTCCATTCCCTGTCTCCTTTCACACAGACACAATACATTCTTCCTGGCCCCTTATCATATTCAATTAACACCTTTTGTTGGTCTGGATTCCTCCCCCCCAATTGAATTCTGATATATCCTGCTTCTGACTTTTCCTGAAATGTTGGCGATATATCTTTGTCTCCTGTAAATGCTGAAAAGACTGGTTGAGTTCCTCCAGCATTTCGGTGTGTTTTCTCATGTTTCTTCCTGATGAGATTTTTGCCTTGGTTCAATCTAGTCTTCCCTAAACCATGTGGACTGAATACCAAGAATGATTCACCAGTGAGCTCTTTTGGATTGCAACATGATTAACATTAGCTAAGATGGCATGCCCAACATTCACTTCAGCACTCTGCAATCGCTCTCAATGCAATCAACAGTCCTGTCAGATCTAACATTAACCTGAACAACTCAACCTTTCACCTGCAATTCCTTATCTTTCAGTCACAAGTGAATTGTCAAATGAGCAGAATTCCATTTGAATGTGTTCAGGATGACTAAAGTGAAACCATTCTCATGTTAACAAGCTCTATTGCAAACATTGAGAGTGTATGAGTCTTTCTCATTTGCTAATTGGGGCTATCTATCACTGCCCACCAGAATTTAAACATTGTCTTTAAATATCCACCTAACAGGATCAAAAAAAAACCCCTGAATTTTCCTTAGCAAACATGGAGCTAAAGTGGTAATCAAATCGTGATCTCGCTGCGGGTTCGACAGTCTAAGAGGGCTGAATAGCCTCCGCCGATTCCTATGGGAAACACACAGAATGCCTTCCCTGGGGCTACCTGACCTTGAGTTCCACCAGCATTTCATGGGTTCCTCCATTTTTCCACCACCTGCAGTCTCTCTGGTTTACCTCCTAATCCTAACTCCATAACATCAGCAGAAAAACTAAATAATTTTCAAGCAGATGGGAAGATTCTAATTGAAAAGCATTCTGCACATCCTTGGGATGTCCAAAACCTCTACTCCTGTTGTGTAGCCACATATGGTTCTTCAATTACACACAATCTCTCACAAAAATATTGACCAGATAACCGAGCTCAGTGATGTTGGTTGAGGGATAACTATTATTCTCCATCACACAGCAACATTGTTATTATAAAAGAGATGTTATTAAACAGAAGCTAGCTAGCACGATTTTCATCAAATACTGTATATATTAAAAAATCCAAACAGAAAATTCAAGTTTATATTTCTCAAATATTCTGAAGAGACGGGCCTGATTTTGAACAGTGGTACTGGAATCCTATTGGAAAAGCATTATTTATTATTATTATTAATATTTTTTACATTTGTACAGTGGTAAAGAAGATAACCATCCCAGCACAAGATCACAGGACTTTAAAAGGAACAGGAGAGCCAATGTGTTAACAGGTGAATTTGGAGTTGTTGCTCACTTGGAAAGTCTCAATCACCTTAAACTGAATGCTTTTACCTGTAATGTTACAAGTTTATAAATCTCACTTCTCCCATGTTTATTTTATTCACTGTCCCGACAGTAAGCTCTACTGAAAGAGATCTAGTGACATTTTTTAATTGGTGCAATGTAGTTGACAGTAGCCATTTTGCCCATTCCAGCATAAGATTACAGAATTGCCGAGCGGTCTGTGGATAGACCATTCAGCCCATTACAACTATCCTGCCTCCAAAACTATCTGTGCTGCCCTGCTTTCTACTTGTAACCCCGAGTATTTTTATCTGCTTTAAACATGTATCCAGTCTTTCTTTGAAACATGCAATAACTTCTAACACAAGCCTCCATTGTAATCCAATGAGTTTGAATTTGAGTCAGCGCCGCACCAACATTGCTGTTGTATTGAGATGTCCAGGATTCAGGGGAGGGGTGAGAACTTGATCAGGTCTATAGCCCATTGTGCTTGCTGAGCGTGATCTAGGTTCTTTATGAGTTCATAATAAATATATTCTGAGTTATAAATGCAGATTGAATTCAACAAAGGGCTTCCATACAAAAATGCCACATATTTGCGATAATAGACGAGGGAGCAACAGCTCATCTCAATCTCAATACTCTTTTGTAGTAGCATTACCGTACAACAAATGTTATAATATAGCGGCCCGCTATCTGGGAGGCGACCCAGTGCACAAAATGGCGGGCGAACACGGTGATCTCACAAAGCCCTCGCAGGCTAATGGCCTTTCTTCCCGGCTGACAGCCCGCACGGCGGGAAGCAGCAAACATTGACGGGAACGACATCCAATCAGTGGCCAGCATGCTGGTGACGTCACTTCCGGCGAAAATGGCGGGAAAACCGGACCCAGTGGTGGGAAGCTGGGCCTATATAAGTAAAGGCAGGGAGAGCAATAAAAGCAGCTTTGACTGCAGTCACATCGAACGTGTGTTGTTCTTCCACTCTCCTGCTGTAGCGCTCACTACTATAAATTATATTTCAAAAGTAAATAAATAGTGCAAAGAAATAGGAGAAAGTGAGGCAGGGTCCATGGTTCATTGTCCATTCAACATCTGATGGTGGAAGGGAAAGAAGCTGTCCTTGTGCTATTGGGTGCTTTCCTTGAATCCAAGAAAGAAAGGAGATAGCAGGGAAAAGGGATTACATTTATCTAGCAGTTTAAAATGCGACTATTACAACATCCCAGAGGATTTTACAGTTAACCTAGGGAACAGATCAGTCCATTAGCATGCAGCAAATTTGTCCAAACCTCAAATTGGGAGTGTTTAGGTGATTTGATAACCTGAGAAACACTTGAAATAACATCTTTGTTATTCTTCTCTTTGGCTTGGCTTCGCGGACGAAGATTTATGGAGGGGGTAAAAAGTCCACGTCAGCTGCAGGCTCGTTTGTGGCTGACAAGTCCGATGCGGGACAGGCAGACACGGTTGCAGCGGCTGCAGGGGAAAATTGGTTGGTTGGGGTTGGGTGTTGGGTTTTTACTCCTTTGCCTTTTTGTCAGGGAACCATAAAATATGACAGCACAGTAAAAGGCCTTTGAACAATTATTCTGCCTAGTCCCACTGAACTACATCCAGTCCATACTCCTACCCCTCCCATCCAAGTACCTGAACATATTTTCCTTTAATGTAAAAAATGAGTTCCACACTCCCATTTCTATACGATGAAATTCCCCCCTAATGTTCCCCCGACACTTCTCCCCTTGCACCCTTAACACATCTCCTCTGGTTTGTATAATCACCTAACCTCAGTGCAAAAAGCTCACTTGCATTTACTTTATCTATACCCCTCATAATTTTAGGTACCTCTATCAAATCTCCCCTCATTCTTCTACGCTCCATGGAATAAAGTCCTAACGTGTAACTCCTCAAGTCCTGACAACATTCTTCAAGGTACCTACCGGGGGGATCTTCTGTGACCATTTATAGGAGAGTAAATAAGTGGCTTCTTGGCTTTTCTTTGGCTTGGCTTCGCGGACGAAGATATATGGAGGGGGTAAAAGTCCACGTCAGCTGCAGGCTCGTTTGTGGCTGACAAGTCCGATGCGGGACAGGCAGACACGGTTGCAGCGGTTGCAGGGGAAAATTGGTTGGTTGGGGTTGGGTGTTGGGTTTTTCCTCCTTTGCCTTTTGTCAGTGAGGTGAGCTCTGTGGTCTTCTTCAAAGGAGGTTGCTGCCTGCCAAACTGTGAGGCGCCAAGATGCACGGTTTGAGGCGATATCAGCCCACTGGCGGTGGTCAATGTGGCAGGCACCAAGAGATTTCTTTAGGCAGTCCTTGTACATTTTCTTTGGTGCACCTCTTCTTGGCTTAGTCTCTTCCAAAAAGTAGCAACTTCTGATAGAATTGTGCTGTCCCCCCCACCACCCCACCCCACATTGTGCTGCAGTATCAACCTGGAGGCATGTGCTTGTCCCTAAAGAGAGACTCGATCCTGGAGTATTTGGATTCCAAAGTGAGAGTTTGCATAAAACAGCAAGGCTTGATTCTTTTGTTAACTCCCAAACCGAGGTGCTCCTGCTGAGCAATAGAAGCAGGAAGCCTGCTGTCTGAGACAGATTAGCTGCTACTGCCATTCAGACCACCAGTTGAGTGTAGACAGATCCATGCAGGGACAGACAAGGCACAAAAAGTCACCGCATAATCAAGGAGCCCGCAAGACTAAAAGAATAGCCTCCTAAATTCAAATTCATTAACGAATGAAAAAGGAACCATTCTCCATCCTAG
Organism: Narcine bancroftii; assembly: GCF_036971445.1. Classification (NCBI taxonomy): domain Eukaryota; kingdom Metazoa; phylum Chordata; class Chondrichthyes; order Torpediniformes; family Narcinidae; genus Narcine; species Narcine bancroftii. The sequence goes on along the minus strand of NC_091474.1, from coordinate 221,326,587 downwards.
CCTTAAGAGAAAGCAACTTCATCAGATGACTGCCACGTGCAACCCTATTATACCATACTATTGGAAAGAATGTGATGGAATTGCCTCAGGAATACCAGCTCGAAACTTTCATGATTATTCTCTTGATCCTTCAATGCTCGGGTAAAAGAGTCATCTGAAATTGAATTTCACTTTCCACTTTCCCTTTCCATTCTAAGTGCTGCCTGTCATGAGGAGGCAGATGTGAGTGCAGAGTTTTAAGTCAAGGCCATTGTATTGCTCTTTCAATGTCCTTCGATGTTTAGAATGAGGAATAGATTTAAGCACAAGTCAAGGAAGAAAGGTATTGCTTCATACCTCAGCAAAACACATAATGAAATGAACACATAATGAAAAGGCAAATGTTGTTTTTTCCAAACGTTGTACCTTTCCGTAACTCTATGCTCTATCCTCTCTCCATCTTAATTCATAGTTTGCTGCAAAATATCAAACAATTCAAGTACTATCTCAGACTGTGAAGCAGGAAACGGGGTCATACCCAAACACCAAATATCACACCCCACACTCAATCACCAAAAAGACCAAGGACAGCAGGTGCTCTGGATAGACCCCTTCTTGCAGGACTTGAAAGTCGAAACATTTTATTGGTCCTTCTGCATTGCTGGGTCTAAATTCAAGAAGTCCCTTCCCTGCATTAGTGTGGGGGTGTTTCACCAGTTCAATGGTTCAAGTAGGCACCTTTTTAAGGGATGGGACCCACTGCCACCCAGATTGCAAAGGAGAATGGAGAATAAATTTTAAATAAAAGAGAGAATTAAAGTTGCTACCTCACACAAAATCACCTATGAGACATGAAGCCTAATGTCCACTGCCTAATGCTTCAGTCCATTGGTACAACTCACCCTTAAAAAATGTGCAAGCAAATTCCCCCTTCTCTCATTGTCTGCTTCTTCTGTTATCACTGAATACAAGCCAAACAAAGCTGTTTAAGGAAAAGCAGAGGAGACTTGATTAATGAAGTAACAGATCCAGCTTTGTGTTTCCTTCCCTTGTTTCTTAAAAACATTAGAACTAAATGCTTGAAAAGAAACTGATACTGTTTAGTGAACACACTTGCTGTCTGAAAGCAATTAAAAGTTGTGAATACGCTTTTGCACATTCTTATTCTCTGTCCCTCGTGCCCCGCTCCCCAACAATAACAAAAACTAAAACCATACAAATATTTGTCCACCTTTAAAAGAGGACTACTCTGGTCACAGTCCCTGTGGTCATCTTTGTATTAGTGAGCCTCATCTTTTAACAGCTCCTGTCTCCTAGTAACAACCCCTACATCAGAACAATGGGCCCATAAACCGAGAACAGTAAATCAGGGCTGGGATAATGAAGGATTAGCAACCAGGATCAATATTTACCAGTTTTTTGTGTTTGCTACTTGTTTAGACTTAATCTATCAGTACATAGAACTACGAGTTCTGAACCATGTGCACCCATGCACTCTGCAGGCAAACTACCTGGAGTGAAAACCTGCTGAGATTGGAGGAATGGAAAGGTCAGTGTGAGTAAATTACTTGAGCTCCTTTCCCTTTCTCACTGCTTGGCAACTTACTTTCGAAAACCTTTGATCTGAAATTCAGGCAACAACCCACAAAGATTTACATCACCAAGGAAAAGACAGCAGTTCACAATGATAATTCTTTAAACACACCTTGAGCTGTTGGAATTGCAGACTGTGGTGTCAGTCGTTGCAGGCGTTGGTGGTGTTGTTTCACAGCTCTAGTATCTTGATTCAATCATGACCTCAGGAAACCCTTAACACTTTTCCCCTTGTGACCACATAACTCTCCTTTCTATACTTAATTTGCTCCTACATCCTTGCATTCCAGTAGGAACCGGAGAAGAATCCACAGAAGTTGGTGGGGATGTGAGAAAGAATAAGTTGGAAGGTGACGAAGGAATGAAGGCAAATTGGATCGACGATCTAGCTCAGCGGAGAGCTGGCATGGACTAGATGGGCCAAATGGTTCCTTCTGTGTGTAACACCATAACCTTGTAAATGGTGAATGTTTCATTATGATCAGTTTCCAATTTAACAATGGCAACATGGAGCAGATGGCTATCCTTTTACAAACACAGAGGAAAATTAACTGAGTGAGTCTGTTCTTTGGACATGAGTGTTTGAATTGATGAACATTTAGGAAAACACTTACAAAGATTCAATGCAAAATTGTGGCTTGATTTGGTAGTACTCTCATGCAGGTTGTGAGATCAAGACTTGGAAGATCAGTTGCTCCTTCATTATATTTGGATGGAGTGCAGCCTCTTGATTGCGATACTATATAAAGGCTCTATCCATTGGATGTAAAAAGCGCCGGAGAAATATATCTGCAGAAAATCAGTGAATCCTCCGCATGTGCTCTGTAAATAAGGAGTCCTTGACTGGGTGTTGAAGAATGAGGCAAGATTCATTACTAACCTCGTTATGTGTGGCACCTTGGGGAAGAATGATCACAATATGGGTTGAATTTGCATTAAGATGGAGAGTGACACCGTTAATTTGGAGACTTGGATACAGAAGGGTAAATTCAATGATACGATGCAGGAGTTGGCTAGGAAAGACTGGCAAGGTGCACTTAGCGAGTTGACAGTAGAGAAACAAAGACAGGTATTTAAAGGCCATATGGAGGAACTTCAAAACAGTACGTCCTGTTGGGCATAAAAAATAAAATGAGAAAGCCAGCTTAACAGTGGCTACCGAGGGAAATCAGGGATAGGAAAGAAGGGGTATCCTAACTGACTATAAAAGGTAGAAAACCTCTGAAGTCCTGAAAAACATTTAGAATTCATCAGAGGAAGATAAAAGGTCCAAGACAAAAGGAGTGGAATAGATTACGAGAGAAAATTTTAAGGGAAGATAAACACAAACTCCAAAAGACTAGTTAAAGCAAAGGTAGGTTCCCTGTCATCAGAATCAGGGGAACCAGGAACTGACAAGAAATTAAACAGATTATTTGCTTCTGTCTTTACTACAAAAAGGATGCAAAAACATTCAGGGAGTACTAGGGGCCAGAAGAACTAGCTCAGAGAAGGAAGTGATGGAAATTGCTGTCAGTCATGAAATTGTATCCAATCAATTGATGGTGTTGAAAGTTGATAAATCCTGAGGGTCTGCTGGTCTCCATCCCGGAGTTCTTAAGGAGGTGCCCTGCAGATAGTGAATATTTTCCAACATCCTATACCCTGTTCCCTTGGATTGGAGGGTTGCTAAATGTGACACCACTTCTTAGGAAAAGAGGGAGAGAGAAATCAGGGAATTGTAGACCAGTTCACCTGAGTTCAATGGTGGGGAAAATGCTGGAGTCAATTATTGAAGATGTCATTGATGCACATTTGGAGGAGTGATAGAAGTAGTCCAAGACAGCACAGAGATCCGAAAGGGAAATAATGCTTAACCATTATTTTGAGGATGCAACTAATGGTGTGGACAAAGGAGAACCAGATGATGTGAATTTTTAAAAGTCTCTTGATAAGGTTCCGCTCAAGAACTTCTGTGTGCAAAATTAGAGAATATGATGTAGGAGGTAACATACTAACGTGGATAGAAAAGTGGTTGGCAGTCAGAAAGCAGATAGTGATAATTAAAAGGTCCTTTTCAGATTGGCAGGCAGTTACTACTAAGATACCATAAGGTTCAGTATTGGGAGCCAGCTAGTTACAATATACAGTAAAGCCTGTTATCTGGAATTCGAGTAAAGCAGCAGACTCAAGCAACTGGCCAAAAACAAGTAATAAAAATTTGCATTTGAAATTGACATGCCTCACCGTTAGTTTGCCAGTCATGAAACAAGCAATGTCAATCAACTGGAAAGTTCATTCATCGAACATCACTAATCTTCATAGCTGCCAGATACCATGGGTTTTATGTTGATGAAGGAATTCCTCTAAATTGGTAGCTGCCACTGAGCTTGATGGTGAGTAAGATTCTGAAAGGTTGCAGGTGACTTGGACAGATTAGGAAAATGGATAAATGTATGGTAGGTACAATATAATGTAGATAAATATGAGCTTATCCACTCTGGTATGAAGACAGATTGTTGTCTAGTGAGAAATTAGGAAAAGGGGATGTGCAACAAAACCAGGGTGTGACGGTTCATCAGTCTTTAAAGGTTGGAATGCAACCTGCAGCAGATGGTGAAGAAAGCAAAGAGTATGTTGGCCTTTGTTGTGAGGAGTTTTGAATATAAGAGCAGGAAGGTCTTACTCCATTTGTATAGGGCCTTGGTGAGGCCACACCTTGAGTATTGTGTGCAGTTTTGGTCTTCAATCTGAGGATGAACATCCTTGCTATTGAGGGGGTGCAGCAATGGTTCACCAGACTGACTCCTGGGATAGCAAGACTGACGTATGAAGGAAGACTGGATTGGCTAGGGCTATAAATATAAATTTAAAAATTTTCAATTAAATTTAAAAAAACTTTAGACATACAGCACAGTAACAGGCCATTTTGGCCCACGAGTCTGTGCCACCCAATTTACATACACCCCCAGTACGTTTGGGAGACAGGGAAAATGTACAAACTCCTTACAGACAGTGTGGGACTCAAACCTCTGTCCTGACCGCTGCCGCTGTAAAGGCAATGTGCTAACCACTGTGCCAACAGTGTTGACCCTCATTGTTCAAGTTCCAAACTTGTTATCATCTGACTTAGAGGAATGAGAGAGGTCTCAATGAGAATTAAAATCTTGACAGGACTAGACAGGTTAGATGAGGAAAGAATGTTCCCATTGTTGGGCAAGTCCAGAACAGTGGGGAGGTGGGGGTGGTCACAGTCTAAAGATAAGATAAAGGACCAGATGAGGAGATTTCTTTTCACTCAGAGTTGTGAACTTGTGGAACTTAACACCACAGAAAATTGTTGAGTTCATTTCATTGGATGTATTGTTTAGAAAGTTCAGTGCGACCATATTGGCTAAAGGAATCAAGGGGTATGGAGTGAAAGTAGGAATAGGGTGCTGAAGTTCTACACCTAGCCATGATTGTATTGAATGGTAGAGCAGGCTTGAAACACTGAATGTCCTTTCCTGCACCTAGTTTCCATGTACGCTTCGATGTCCTCCCCCTCAAACAAGGAAACAAATAAATTGGCCAGACATCTAACTGATTCTCTATATTCTTCCTGCTCCAGTTTGCCCTCGGTAACAAAGCTTCTGCCCAATTGCTTTACCAAATTAATTTTCATTTCCTATTTCCTTAACGTTGTGCCTCTACAGGAAACAGACTCCTTTCCCTTCCCTTTCTAATGTATATCCCAGAACAGAGGTCCCCACTCCCTTATTGATAGGTGGTTTCCCAGAGAAAAGATTCTTAGTGATAATGGGTTTTCCGAGGAAATGGAATTCTTCCCATTTCATGAATGAATGTATTATCCCAGGATTCCTTGCCATCCCATTAATGGTATGGGCAGCCCAATGATGTCTCACACCTCAACAGATTCAGTTGATCCTGACCTTTGGCACTAAGTGTGCGGAGATCGCATGTTCTCTCTGTGACCAATCGATTTCCCCTGTGCAGTCTGGTTTTCTCCCAACTGGTGTTTAGTTCTGGTTATGTCATTATAGAAGGATGGGGAAGCTTTAGAGAGCAAGCAGGACTTAGCAGGAAGTTGCCTAGATTGGAGAACGTCTCATGAACAAAGGATGACCAAGCTTGGGCTTCTTTTTCTTTAGAGGCAAGATTCTGAGTAGCATAAGATAGCATGGACCTTTTTTCCGAGGCAGCAATTGCCAATACTAGAGAACATCAGTTTGTGCACACAGGCAAGTTTAGAGGATATATCAGAGGTTTTTTTTTGATTGGTGGTGGTGGTGATAGAGGTTGCCACAAGAGGGACATTTAAAAGATATTTAGCCAGCCACATGGATATAAGAATAGGTTATGGGCTGTGAGGTTGGGAAAAGGGTTAGATTGATGGTGGAATAGGCTTACACCCATATCGTGGGCTAATCGGCCTGAACTACGCAGTAATGTTCTATTTTCTATCCCAAAGATGTGCTGGCTATTGTAAATTACACCTAAATGATCTGGATGGCATAATTGGGCATTGAAAGCCAGTAAGAGAGTGCAAGTTCTTCTCTTCTGGCTATCCATCCCAGAGGACGATGATGGTTCCTTTCGGTCAGTGAGTGGGGTTTGGAATGAGAATACCCCCCTCCTCAGAAAGGAACAGCATGTGCATAAATGGATTTAGGTGAAATGAGGTTGCATAGGTTCAGACCCACCCTCTCGACATCCCCTCCCGGATCCAATGGCATGTTGAGGTCCAAGATGACTGGGGGAAGTTCTGTCGCAGTGAATGCTCAGACCGAGCTTCAATGCAAGGGATGCCATTTCCACGTTTCACAGCACGTGTTTACTAGATGACCATTGACCCTATGAGTGGTTTCGTCTTCCCTTTGACAGGTCTTGTTCTTCATCCTGTAGGGTTTCTAGCCATCCTCCGCACCAGGCAAGCCTGGTGGGGGAGCCAGTTCAGTCACTGACCACCCGACCATGCGACAGGTAGCACTGAGTTACATGATACCTATAGCACTCAGATGAGTGACCTGACACAGGAGAAATCAGTGGGGGAATACTACTGATGAAAGTGCTCAGAAAACTTGGATTGACTTAATGGGCTGAATGGCCTCTTGATATCTCATACGAAGATATGAGAAAACAGAAGAAATGGGGACACACACATTTCTACCCACTTAGTGATGTGGTTAAATCTGGGAAACAGAATATTTTCCATTCCCATCCAAAAACACATACCCCTTTGTGATATGCATGAACCTTCCATTCTGTTATCTCAGGACATAAGTTACTTCTATTGCTCCCCTATCCTTCCAACAAATAAAATGGCACTTTGAACATTTACTGTCCTGTAGGCATGTGGCAATTAACAAAGGTTAGAAGGTCAGGTACAAACACCAAACAGCACCTATTGTTTCCTTCCATTTTGAATAAAGAAATTGAGCTACCTCAACTTACCTCTGGACATTCTGAATGTAAATGCCATTTACAGCAGCTCCTGTGGCTTCTGTATGATTATTTTCTACTCAGTGAAATAAAAATAAATGTGGCAAATATATCTGGAGGTCTGAAAGCATTAACTGTTGCCAGGATGACATCTACCAAGGATCCTTTAGTAGCTGATCAAGTCTTTTTTTTAAATTAATCTCACCAATCAGAATACCTCAAACAAGTCTTACCATCTTACATGCAACAAGTGCCACTGCTTTTTCCACTGAGGTCAGGCGAGGTTAAAAACTTGAGAACAAGGATTAAGGGTGAAAGAGCAGAAATTTAAAGTGAACATTAGGGGGAAAGCTTCTTCATGCAGAGAGTGGTGGGAGCGTCGAATGAGCTGCCAGCTGAATTGGTGACTGCAGGCTCAATTTTGAGAAGAAAAATTTGGGCAGGTACATGGATAAGAGGAATATGTTCCAGGTGCATGGCAGAATAATAGTTGGTCGCAGACTAGTTCTGTGCTGTAGTGTTCGATGGTTCTCTGGATAACAACCATTATGTTCTACTCTGCTCACATGGAGGTTCATCTCAATCCATAAACAGATCCAAATCAGAGTCCATATAAACCAATACTTCTCTGCCTAAGCCCTAAGCAAAATGTAACCATTGCCATTCACTCTGGTAGAAATTAAGTGCGGTGTTTTGACCTCAGAAGAGCCGTCTATTCACTGATTAAACTCACAGGGGAATCCAAAACTTGTGTTTATTTTAACTCTGCCTTTGCAGCACAATAATTGAAAAAGTCTGGAATCAAATTGTGATTCATTCTATTTATCTGTTAACTGGATGTGGACATTGTTGGCAACACTGGCACTTGAACTTCATCGCTAATTCTTTCTGCCATGAGGAGGTGGTTGAGGCTAAACCACATTGACCCAACAGCCCTCTTTATGAGCCAATGAGTCATTCCAGAAGTGGATCTTATTGAAGCCAGTAGGTCAGCAGGTTCATGCATGAGATAACAAAAACTGCTGACACAGGAGAATGCTCTTCGAACACAAGTGACTGCATCCCCATTTCAGTTTCCCTGACCTGATGAATAAACTCGTGTTTTTCTAATTAGTGTTTTCCAAATCCTTTAAACGACCAGTAAGTTCATTTTGTGAACGGTGGGGCTCCGTGGACCAGAAAGGTTCCAAGGCCCATCTCAGGGGAATGGTGAAAGCACGGAGTAATAGTGGACATTAGCCATAATTTGCACTACTGGTCACAATCTAGTAACCACAGCAAAAATCAGTGCAGCAAGGCATGAAAATTCCTCCAGCAAGCATAGTGTCCTGATTGAAATGTCCCACAACAGAGCCATGGAGTCATATACCACATGGAACAGACCCTTCAGCCCAACTTGCCCAACATAGCTGCACTGTCAATAGTCAATATCCTTCTCTGCTCTTCCTTATCCATATATCTGTCCACTGTCAATAGTCAATATCCTTCTCTGCTCTTCCTTATCCATATATCTGTCCAAATGTCTTTTGAACTTCGAACCCATCATTTGAACATCAAAAATTGTATAAATAAGCAAGTAAATAATTGCATCTTAACCAAAGTTTCAGAATGAAACTGACAAATCGCCAAGTTGCAAGGAGGAGATAGGAATCAAATGACAATGGAACAATCCAAGTTTTACTTGCACCTCTTCTACCAAGGATTACAGAATACAATTATGGGGCCAAATGGCTACTGTTGCTTCGATTAAAACGTATTACACAATATAATACAAAATAATATAAAATAGGAGCAAGACTTCTCTGTCATTCAATATGGTTGTTCTGCCCTAGGCCTAAGCTGTGCCTGTACCTCAGAACCCTCAATTCCAGTTCCTTTCAAAATTTTATGCGCTTCATATTTAAGTACTGTAAGGTAAAACATCATGAGATGGGAATGTGTAAGGAGTTACCCTGTGCAGGGCTGTAACAAGAAGGGGAGGTGTCCTTGTACTCCTGTTAGGTAAAACATCATGAGATGGGAATGTGTAAGGAGTTACCCTGTGCAGGGCTGTAACAAGATGTGAATGCATCCTTGTACTTACAAGATAAGAGAGACATTGATGGATTGAGAGGCAGGAAGCTAGCAGGGAAAGGATAGCAACAGTTTTAGTCATTGGACAAGTAATGATATGATGATGTTCTAAGCACGTATCCAAGGGTATAAAAAATCACCATTTTGCTGATAACGGCAGAATGCATTCTCCGACTAACATTGTTAGTCGCAAGTGTTACAATCCGGTAATAAAGAACAAAGAACCCTGATTTCGACTCAGCCTGGTGTTTGTCTCACTCATTCATGAACAAAGCAGACCTAACAGTACCCCCAATGATCTAGTCTTTGCAGCCCTTTTGAGTTTAAGAATTGCACAGATTCATCACTCTCTGCAAGAAGCTGTTCTTATGCACCTTAGTTTTAAATGTTGCACCCCCTTCCTGTACAATATAGGGACACGCAAGTTCACAAAAATGAGCCATAGATGACCCCTTTTGAAATAAAGCAATTTAAGAAAAACAAAATTCCTGGCAATATCTTAATTTAGAATCAATTCCTTGAATTGGCAATTTACTGAAATCTGGAAAGTTGTCTGATTTCAATGATCACATCAGTTCCAGTTTAAAAGCACAATCATGTAAACAGTTGTGCTTTGATTAATTTAATAAAAAGCACATATGCAAAGAACATGCAGCTCAACATGAGCCCATTTAGGGCTCAAGGGAGGGATGATCACTGCAAGGCTTTACAATGTTATATAGGATTTGTAATGACCCAAAACTCATCAGATTTTTCTCGTTCCTTGCCCACCCAACAAAAGGCCACAATATACTCCCCCACCGCCCCCCCCCAACACCTCCCCAAAAATAAGCAAGAAAGACCACACAGCATGTGACCAGTTATAAACAAGATATAAAGCTTTGGTGCGCAGTTTTAAACAGGGTGAAATCCGCAACTATTTGTAGGTGACAGGCACTCTAGTTTTCCCACTACACAGAGAGATATTGTTCTGGATGCAAACATGGGGCAACCTCCAGGTGCATATAGTCTCTGCAATGATCCTTAAACAAACCAAAACAGTAACAGTTCATTACAGCAGACGCTGGAGTTCAGTTCATGTTTGGTTAACCACACTTGAAAAGTAAGAGGGCATACCGTGTAGTCAAACAAGCTAGAAAATATAAATGAGTTTCATGTCCTGTGGAGCCTAGTTTGTTGAACTTTTAAAATGACCCCAGCAATTACTACAACTGGAATGGGGATGTCAAACAAATAATACAAATCCTCCAAACTGAAGTAGAATGTCTTCAGATTCTGCCAGTTGAATCACACGGCAGACAAGGAAGCTATTTAGCCTATCCTGCCTGTGCTGACTCTTTGAGAGAGCATTTCAAATTGGTCCCACAAGCTTCCCACCACTTGACTTTGGTCTGAAATCTTGTTTTCCTTTATAAGTTGAGCTGTTAAAGAAATCCCTTCCACCACTCACCTGATGACTTGACTGCAAAGAATGTCTCCTGATGTGTAACTGAACCAGGCGGCTCAGGAATGCCCCAGGAACAATCTCTGAGCTTTGCGGTACTCGGTCAAGGCTACAGGTTGCCTCTCAGTCTTGTGGCTAGAGTGAAGAAAGAACAGAAGTCAAGTGAGGTACCTGCTACCCAGCAACACTTGCTGGAATACACAGACAAAGAACAAGGAAGTCAACACGTTCCTCTGATTAACTCTCCATTATAGATCGACTGACTTGCCAAGCAAACTGCCGCTTACACAGACATTACAGACTCTTGGGCTTCTGTCCTTCTTCAAGTAGAAATTCAAGGGCGGCATGGGCTTGTGGGCCAAAATGGCCTGTAACTGCACTGCATGTCTTAAAAAAAATCTGATCCATTCTACATATACATATACAGGTGCCTAACCTTTTATCTGGGATCCATCTGTTGCTTGATTTCGGAATCATTTAAAATGGTGATCCCTTTAAGCAAATGCGATGCGCAAGACACACACAAACCTTGGGGGGGGGGGGGGAGTAGGGGGGTAGTGTTAAATTAATTTAGATAAATAAACAACATAAAAGATCATAATATCACTAGCATGTTTTTTTATTTCAAAGTAAAACTTCAAAATAAAAATATTAAGCTTCCACAATAACTTCATCAATAATGAAAGACACTTCCTTTTCTGCATCTCATTGCTCCCCACAGGGGACTCTGCAGCTCTCTTTGCCACGTTCAGAGTCATCACGGAGGCTTCCAACAGCTGTTGACTGGGAGGGAGTGCGGCATTGATGCTCAACAGGGAAGGGATCTTATAAAGTAACAATCGGGCTGATCAGCCACAGTGCCCAACAGGGAGATGCTCTTATAAAGTGATAATCACACTAATTAGCGACGATGCACACCATGAAGGGCCACTTATTAGGTGATGATACCTCAAATTATTGACACGGAACACAATGGGATACATGGGAGTTGAGTGAGGGTTGCGAAGGTTCATGTTTAGGGCCAAACTCCATCTTTGAGGAGTAGCCGTCATCTACCGAAAAAAGTGCCGGTATTTGGAGGTTGTCAGTTTTCAGAATCCCGGATAAAAGGTTAGGCACCTGTACCCCAATTCCACCTGCCACTGAAACAGTTACCAACACCACAGTATCCCATTACCAGCCTCAATTTCCACTGAAATTCCATTGCTGTGAGTATTCATCCACAAACTCTCCATTTCCCCATGCTTTGTATTCATCAAGCACATCCTGTTCTATCAAATTACTCCAGCCTGATAATGTTCTGTTGTGTCCTTCAGTTTAATCCACTGTCATCACTTTCTCCCCACTGTCGACGTCAAAGCTTATAAATGCTTTAGCTACATTATCTAGAATGGCCTCCACCAACACCTCCGCCATCTCACACACCAGACCTCCCCATTTCCTTCCTCTCCTAATGATACTTGCAAACGAGTATACTGGCACATCTTGGTTAACGTTTGCAATGTCAGATAACACACACAATAGGAGATTTCTCCAAGAGATCATGAAGGTCATCAAAACTGAATCCAATCCTCTTTCCACACTTGTACTTTTAATAGAGATCTTGAGAACAGGAAAAAAAATGGGAGTTCAGCGTGTTTTTTTTTCTCTCACTAACCCAGATCCATTGGGGGACATAATAGTCAACCACATGATAAGACTTTGGGGACATCATGCCAGGTGCTATATGTTCAGAGAGGGTCACAGAGCTATCCAGTGCAGAAATAGGTCCTTCAGACCAACTCACCTGTGCTGGCCAAATTGCCTACCAGAGCTAGTTCCATTTGTCTGCATTTGTCCGATATCCCTCTCAAACGTTCGACTCCACTTATCTCACCAAATGTCTTTTAAACATTGCAATTCTACTCTCACTCCTTCCTCTTGTCTCCAACACTGAGAAAGACACTGTGACCATTCACTTTATCCATGCTTCTCCAGATTTTATATACTTTTATAAGGGCACACTCTCTCCTTATAACGTGAGCCCCCCCGATCCCAATAATATCCTTGTGAATCTTTTCTGCACCCTTTCCTGTTTAATAATGCCCTTCCTTTGGTATGATGGAAGCTTGCAGCATAGGAGGAATCCAATTGGCCTACGCGACCCAAAGCAGAGCTGTTTACACCCAGTCCCTCTTCCTCTTCCTTGATCTATGTTCTCATCCAGATTTTTTTTTAAAGGTGATGATGAAACCCCCCCCCCCACCCCACCCCCACTCCTTTTTGGGTAGTGAGTTCCAAACCCCTTATCTTTGTGAGGGATATTTTAATAAAACATACAACATTTTCTTCAATTCCCCCTCCAATCCTTCCACCAAAAAATGTAACCCAATTCTTACTGACAATGTTGAGGAAAATAGGTCCTTTTTATCCATTGACTGAAAAACAATTGCAATCAAATTACAGGGCCATAAAAAATATCAAACTCTCTTCAGAAAAAAGAAACTGTGAAGACAGAAAGGAATGCTCTAAAACAACTCATTCATCCAACTAGTCAGAACTTCCTAGAGATCACCACCACTCAAATTCCATGCATTCTCGAAAAGCTGCCAGAGGAGCTCTGTAAAAACGTTAAGTCTTTTTGATCCCCTTACAACCACCTGGGTCACTAGGGAGAAGTAACTTTTTTTCTGCTTTCCTTATTCAGACATGTAAATGGACTCACCCAAAATAAACCCTGGTGACCCTGTTCGCTGTATCTAAGCATCCCCCTTGACCTATGCTCAACTAAAGATACTCTAAGCTACCCCCACCCCATGCTCGTGTCAGGCCGCCCAGCACAACATTTGTGGTAATCCATGGACCACAGGACAATGCCTGGCAAGAATGGGTATCCTCAGCCATAAATAATTACCAAGAAACAAATGTTTATCTAACTTGACATAGCAGAAAAAGTGATGGCAAGAGAGAGGGAAAGAGTGAGAGTGTGAATGAGAGAGAGAGAGAGAGAGAGAGAGAGAGAGAGAGAGAGAGAGAGAGAGAGAGAGAGAGAGAGAGAGAGAGGGAGGGAGGGGCAGATGTGCCAGTTTCAGAACAGTTGCCAGAAACCATATCTGTTTCTTTACAATGAGAAAAGGTATCAGTAACACAGAAAGTTATAAATATTTAAGATGTGTGTTTGTCTTGGCAAGACTAGAGGACTGAAAATAGTGATCTGTATAATTCCGTCGTCAGCAACCCATCTCACCACCTCCCATTACCACGCTAAAAGGGGAAACTAGAACAGCACCAATGAATGAGAAAAATGATCTTTCCCAGAGAGAAAAAAAACAACATTTGTCAGGAGCCTGTCAAAACACGTCATGCATGGCTTCCAACAAAGCTCCACAGGTTTTTGACTTCATTAGCTTAAAGCAATTAGCACTCTGAGCTGCACGCTAATTAATTTATTGCATACAACTGGAATGTGATAAGGGTGAACTGAAAGCCAAGTAAAGGGCCTATTTCATTGGTGGAGACGTCGCCACGACTCGGGAGACCAAAAAATGGCTCGCGCTCTCACCAAGGCGATGCCAGGGCGACGTCCGAGACATCTCCAGACAAGGTGACAACAAATTCGTCCAGAAATCACGGGGGCGTTACCACGACGTCTCCGAGACATCTTCTCAGTTGCGGCGACGTTGCCGATGGGTCGCCATGGGTCTCCGCAAGGTTGCGGAAACGTCGCCGTGACTTCTCCCTGTCTATATATACCTAGATCTACAACTAGATCTATCATTCGCTTTTCAGACGTCAGTCAAGAACTCTCACCATGGACATCTGCAATGAGGCTGTTATGCTGTTGGAGCAGGATCCCTACCTGGAGGATGAGCAGAAGGAGGCCTTGGCCCTCCTGCTGATAGCTCTGGGCATGAACAAGGCAAAGGCCAGGGCTAGGGACAGGGCCGGAAAGGGTGTCAGGAAGGCAAAGACAGTGTGAGTGCATGAGTGGTTCCTACAACGGCAACACCATGGCTGGTACGAGAAGCTGATGAAACACCTGGAAGAAGGGGGATGTGACGTCCTTCAAGAATTTCCTGAGGGTGGATCCAGAGATGTTCATGAAGCTGGTGGCTCACCTTAATTCCCAGGATCCAGAAGCAAGGCAATAACTTTAGCAAGGCCCTGCCCCCTGGTTTGAAGGTTGCCATCACTCTGAGCTTCCTTGCTGCAGGAAACTCCTACAAGAGCCTGTCCGTGTGGCTCCAAACACCATTGTCAATATTGTCCCAGAGATGTCCCAAGCTCCCCTATGATGAATATCATGAGGAGGCCATCGTGTCCATCTACACCAAGAGTGGAAGGAAGTGGCCAAGGGTTTTTCTGAGAAGTGGAACTTCCATCACGTCTGTGGTGCACTGGATGGGAAGCATGTCAGAATTCTTGAACCTCCAGGTTCAGTCAGTGTCTACCACAACTACAACGGTTACTTTTCCATCATCATGCTGGCATTGGTAGATGTTGACTGTAAGTTAATGTACCTCAATGAGGGGACTCCTGGGGCTGACTCAGATGCTGGCATCTTCAGGGACTGCATTTTGTTCAAGGCACTGGATGAAGGTCAAGCCAACTTGCCACCGCCTGAACCCTTTCCTGGTGGAGATCAAGATGTCCCCTACTTCCTGGTTGGTGATGATGCATTTTCCCTGAGGACATGGATGATGAAGCCCTACTCCAAGTGCCAGATGACCCATGCAGAAAGAATCTTCAACTACAGGCTGTCCAGGTCCAGGCTTATTGTGGAGAACAGCTTTGGCATCTTGGCAAACAGGTGTGCAGCAAATACAATGACTTCAATTGTACTTCTATTTTTTCTTTCCAGATTCAGATCCGCCCACAGACGGTTGAAAAGGTGATCCTTGCTGCCTGTAACACTCCACAACATGATGACAGACATCAGGCTCTCAGGTGACAGAGAGGACCCAAACACCTATGAAGTTGCCCCTGGAGAGTGGAGACAGCATATCAACCAGTTGGAGGAGATGCAGAGAAGAGGAAGTAATATGCCATCTGTTGCCAAGAACCAGAGAGAGTACCTGACCCAGTACTAGTCTGGGGTTGGAGCTGTCCCCTGGCAAGACAAGATGGCGGGGCCTCTTCCAAGGCAGGTCAAGGAGCAGCAGCAGCAGGAACAAGTACCAGATGATGAAGATCTTGACCAGGATGTATCTGTGACTTGGACCAAGAGTGAAGGCATTTCGATGATGCCAGCATGCACTCAGTCACGTGGTCTCTAAGTCAAGCAGCGTCGTGGAGACATTTCCCCAGTCACGGACAAAATTAGTCTCCGCGACGTCGCCGCAATTGATGGAGACGTCGCGGAGATGTCTCGAGACCTGCTGGAGACTGGAAAAAGTCTCCAAAAAAAACGAACAAAAATCGAAAATCAAAAAAAAATTGAATTTCCCGTGACTCCCCAGAGACCCAACTAGTCTCCAGGAGACGTTGCAGAGACTCGAGTCGCCACCTAGTCTCCAGGCCAATGAGATAGGCCCTTAACAGGTTTTCTTGTGCACTCCAGGTCCTGAGCCAAAACGCACAGCTCAGTCCAACCATGCAGTGTTGGGTCTGTGCTGAGAAGCTACCTCTGCTGCTTGGCAAGTCCTCTCTGAATTACCGGCCAACTGACTGGTCTTTTTGTTTCATCCCATTGGCTTTGTTCTTTCTATAGTTCGAATAAATGACATAATATGGTGTTCAACTCAAATCAGGTAATCACAAAAACTAAACTTAAAGCAAAAGTTTTTTTAAAATCGGATTATTGTTTTATAACACTGCAATAGAATTGATAGAAATCTGTAAATTTCCCCAACACATTTTTATTGCATCAAATAAATTAGGATGAAGATATGAGATTACAACAAAGTATATCAATAAGGTGGCATAGCACAATGAGAGAAAGTGCTTTTCCATTGCCATATCTGAGCTAGATTTAATCTAGTTGGCACCAGATTAAAGCCCATGATGGTCACAACCATTGATCATCAAGTAACAAGGATTATATTCAGTCTTAGAGCTCAGAAAGGAGAAAAAACTGCTCAGAATGTCTAACTAGCTTGATGCCCATTGATCACTCTCACTCCAAATGTCAATGACATTGTACTGGCTGTGTTAAACTACTGGACAGGATTGAGAGCTCCAACAGAAATCCTGATAAAGTTGCTGCTTTGGAGAGGAGAATCGTCCAGGGTCACCATTCCTGATTGGTAATCTTGCAAATCTACCTCATCAGCCAAGGCCAGGATTGGGAGTTTGCATTGAAAGAGATGGTGGAAAATGAATACGGATCACACATGATGCCGTTGCCTACAAACTCACTTTCAAGGCTTGTGTTATTGAGCTGAGATTAAACAGAGGAATAGATTTGCAGCAGATAGACGAATTTTTGTGTTGCAAGCTGTAACTACCGGGATAAAGATAAATTGTTAGGGTTTCAAGTTTTTACAATTTTATTTGAGGTTGATGAAGGGACCAAGTACAATATATTTAAGGATGCTGACATTGAAAAGCTTGGGAAGAGAATAAAGGGTTTAGATTGGGTAAAGGAGCTGGAGAAGGACATAGATAAGGTTCATGACTAAGCAAAAAAATAAGAGGTAAAGAGAGGAGAAATGCAAGACTGGGAAAATTCAATATTCATAGAGGCCTTGCCTACTGTGATCCCAAAAATAATAGGTTTGAGGAAAACCATCTGCTGTTTTATATGTGTCTAGTGAATGCTACATCTCTTAACACAATAGAAATGTATAGAACTGCCTTGTATAACACGGTTAAAATGTTCCAAACCAGTTCAGTGTTATGGAAAAAGTATTATTACAATGTACTTCAATATAATACTTTCCAATCCTATAATTATTTATTCTTTTACCTAGAACTCTTATGCAATCATGTGCATAAAATATTTAAAAGGGATATATTGGCAATAAGTGAACCTTGTTTATTGATAAAAATATTTGACTAATGTACAGTGGTCTGTACTTCTTTCGTTCCAGCTCCCACTGCTTGTCTCCAGCAAACTCAGCCCACAACACTCATTGTGTGTGATCCATCAGAAAAGGAAGGGGTGGGAGTGAAGGCTGTCACGGGGCTGCAGAGACGCAGAGCTACGTGATCATCGGACAGCTGCCCTCAGCTCAGGACAGTGACTGCTTGCCCGGGTAAGGCATGACCGTGACTGCTCGGGACGGTGACTGCCCAGGACAGTGACCGCCTGCTTGGAATGGGGACCAACCGCTCGGGACAGGAACCGATCACGTTATATCAAAACCTGTGCTGTTCAAAACCTGTTAGATTGCGATTTATCGGGCTGATTCAAGGAATGGGGGGGAGATATTCAGTGAGACACATTGCATAAAATGAACATATTCTCAAGAGTTTAGAAGTACGAATCAGAAGCTGACTAATGGTGACTGGCCGATGCTCCTTGGCAGTGTGAAGATATCAATCTCAGAATATTAGGGGCAGCACGTTGACATAGCAGTTAAGGCAACGCCTTTACAGTGGCAGCGATCGGGACCGGGGTTCGATCCCGTGCTGTCTGTAAGGAGTTTGTATGTTCTCCCCATTTCTGTGTGGATTTTCCCCTGGGGCTCCGATTTCCTCCTACTGGGGTCTAGGTCAATTGGGTGTAAACTGGGTGGCACGGACTCATGGGCCAAAATGACCTGTAACTGTGCTGTATTTCTAAATTTAAATGATAACATCAATGAAACATTCAGTTAAAGCGTAGGATTATTTCAAATTCTCTGCCATTCTTCATTTATGTTCCAGACAGACTGCTAGATTTTAAGTACTGAGGCGACTAGGAGATAGGAAGATGAGGGGGAAGGGGAAGCTGAGTTGGAAGAGCATCCCTAAGTTGTAGAATGATAAAACAGACTCAAATGGTTTAATAGCCTTCTGTTCCATTTCTTCTAATTTTTTGAAAGTTATTAAAGCTTATGCAGAGCTCTGGCATGTAAACCAGAACTGAATCAAATCTAGGAATGTTTAAAAATGGCAGCAAATCCTTCCAGTTCAGGCTACTGAACAAAATAAGAACTTGCTTTCACAGCAAGACAAGGCAGAGGATGACAAGTGAGAACACAATGCTGGAGAAACACAGCAGGTCAAACTGTACTTATGTTAGCAAAGATAAAGATGCATAACCAATGTTTTGGGCTTAATTAAGCCCTTCGTCAATGTACGGAGCTGCTGAGTTTTTCCAGCACTGTGCTTTTACTTCAAACACGGTGTCCGCAACCTTTCGTGTTTACTGCGGTGAAGGACGTCTGGAATTTATGATGAATTGATTTTATATAAAATGTGATTGGGAGAAAATATTTGAAATCATGGCTCTTAATCATGTCGAGGAACTAAATTGACATGAATGGACTTGCTGTTCCACAATAGTCTTTGTGAACTAATTACTTGGAGTCCTAGCCCATAAACAATATACTATATTTTAATCTGGAGTAAAAGTGTGCATAAATCTTGATTGAAGATAAGGATCAGGGTTCCTAAACACTCAGCCCTGTAGAATTCCATGACAAACACTCCTCCAGTTGTTAAAACTCCCTATAACTACTTCCTTTGTTCTCCGTCCCTCAGCCAGGGTTGGATTTGACCCCAGTTTTGACTCCCATGAGTTGTAACTTTTCTGGCAAGTTTCTCCTGTAGGTTCTGGTCCAAAATCAAGATACTGAAGGGCCAGATTCAACCCTGATCTGCACTACGTATGGAATATCATTGCAAGTGTACTTACATTTGGACTCAGTACTGGATGTCAAAGCAGACATACTCATGAACAGATGGTTACCACTGGTGGTGCGGTGCCTGCAAAATGGCTATTGGATAAGAGCTGGTCTGTGATCAGACATGGTGTTCATTGCATAGTCAAGTCTTTCACCTATCCCTAAGCTTCTAACCTCACCACGTTTCGCTCCAGCCTTTCCATTCTTCTCTCATTCTGACTAACGGGTAACTTTTTAAAAAAATGTTAAAAGACCAAACATGTGGTAGGACGGCCCTTTCACTGCCTTCGGCGCCTCCGGCTGGGACTGGCCTGTGATTCACAAGAAAGACCAACTCAGGACAATCTCCCTCCAAGAAACCTCAGCCCGTCACAGGACAACTGATCTCATCAGCTGGAAAACCTCACTGAACCAATGCTCTGCACTATTAATACATCCACATCTCCAAATACTCATTGCTTAACCCAGGTCGAAAGTAGAGATTCCGTTTCCAGCAGGGATAACAAATCACGAGGTTCCGTCCCCATCGCGCATATACCCCCCCCCCCCCCCCCCCTCCTTCAACCCGCACGCCCAAAGGTAAAACTTCTCGATCGGTGCAGAGAACCCAATACGAAAGTTTTCCAGGCGTAATCTGAAATGGAACAGAAGATCGTGGGAATGAACATGAAGCCTGGGAGACCAGGCTGTCGGGAACCCGTGCGGTTCCGTATGTCTCCCCATTTAAAGTGGCTTCAACCTTCTGCCAATACCTGCATGCACTCTTATTTGTCTGTATAGGTCGATGAATAAACCCTTCAGGTAGAATCAAGATTTCTCCTTTGAAAACTCCTCCAACATCGGCACACACACACCCTTTGCGTTCCTCTTGCCCTGAGGACAATATCGATATCTGGTCCCCGGATCGTTCCTGGTCTCCAGTAAAAAACCATTCCTTTTCAACCCAAAAGGATCGGCGAGGCCACTCGACCCATCGTGTCCCTGTGGGCTCGCTAGCCACCAGTCGCACTTGAATGACTGGAAGTTGCAGAATGGCTCCACCACGAGAATTCAAACTAAATAAACTACCTGGATCTGCTTTTTTCGACCCTATATAAATTGCAATGTGAATTACATTGCATTATTTCTTCCTGAGCTGCCCATGTTAAAAATACGAACTTATCAATACAAAATGAGAGCCATAGATAAGATCTTTTCCTCGGGGACTGGTGTCAAATGCCAGAGGCGAGACGGGGGGGGGGGGGGGGGGGGGAGGAAGTTTAAAGGGGTTTCTGTCTGGAACAGGCAGCCAGTGTTAGCGGACACATGAATATCCAGAGATTGGAGGGGTATGGATCATGGTCGAGATTGAGTTTGATTTTGGCATCACGTTCGGTGCTGGTTGGCTCCTGCGCTGCTCCAGTGCGTGGAAAGGAACCGAGTGAAGCGGCGCGTCTTGCAGGCACTGAGCCCACTTTCCTACCTGATCTCAAGGGTCCGGAGTCAGAGATGTCCGCAAAGCTGGTCGCGGAGACTGGAAGCAGAAGGATTCGGGCCCATAAGAGCTCAAACCTGCGACGCACAAGATTTGCATGAAAGTCGAATTTCATCTCTAAGAAATAACAATGACCCCAACATTTGTTTAAAAATGGGGCTTCTTTTCGCGTTCAGAGAACGTGTTGAATTGCCGGCGTGGACTTTTCACTGTACCTGTAGGTTAGATCAAATCCTCCCCTGGTCCGCCCACTCACACACAGGGGAGATGGAACGAAATAATTGGAAGTGTTCAGCTCGATCAAAGTGACTCGGAGAGCCGCCGTGGTTGTCTGGGATTACTCCTTGCATGTCATACTTTATTTTATTATGAACAGGATCCCTCCTTGGTAACTTTTTAACCTCTCACACGTGACCTTACGGCCAACTTCCGCCAATAACGATAGACACCCGAAGGAGAGTGGACTTTCACTTCCACCTTCTCCCCCCCACACTCCCAGCACTCCGTTCCCCTTCCCCACTCCCAGAGCCAGATTCCTGTCCTGTCCCAACCCAGGGACTAACAAGGGGGGGGGGTTCCTTAGGCTAAACCCTCGTGCAATTTTAATTGACACTTTCTAAAATGGAAACCTTCGTTCTCAATCAAAGATTCCCAAACAGATGTTAATTTCTTTAGTGGATGAGTGCTCAGAAACGATGGCCCAAGCGGCATTCCTTCCTCTAATGGAAAATGCAAGTTGCCTGGCGCCAGCTTTTGGAACCAGTTGGGATGGTGGCTTGTATATTGATCAGTTTACACCCAACAGAATCACATTAAGTTAGAGTCATGGAATTCTACACCACGGAAACAGACCCTTCGGCCCAACGTGTCCATGCTGGCCAAATTAGTATCATTTGACCACTTCCCTCCAAACCTTTCCTATCCATACACGTATCTTCTGAACTTTACTATTGTCCTGGATTCTCCCACTTCCTCTGGCAGTTCTATCCATACACCCACCACCCTCAGTGGGAAAAAGGTTCCCCTCAAATCTTTCCCCACTCACCTTAAATCTGTGCCCTCTAACTTTAGATTTGCTGGCTCCAAGGGGGAGGGGTGGGGGGAACTATAACTACTTCTCTTATCTATGCTCCTTGTCATTTTATAAACCTCTCTTCAGTTCCTCACCTCTCAGCCACCTATATGTCCATTGTCACAGCCTTCCGTCTTTATGCGGACCAGGCTGGATCAGGTTAATCCCACCATAATAGTACATTTATTGTCATATACTGTACACCGTGCACGGAAACTCATACTCTGAAGCAGCCGATCAGGTACTTCGCACGAAAAAGCAATAGTATGTATACCTTAACTTAAATTTAAAAGAGCGAATAGACACAAAAGATGGATAGTTATAACAAGTCACCAGAATGCAAGAAGAAAGTGGCATGCCTGCAATCTGCAGATCTTCAGCCTTCCCCCTAATAAAGTGAAGGGTGGAAGGTTTTCTTCCAGGTAGTGAATTCCAGACCGTACACATGATTAGTCCTATTTCTCTCTCTCTCAATCTGCTAAAAACAACCCTTTACCGACGCCACATTCCTCACCTTCCATGGATTGGCGGTGGAGGGCTCTTGCAAATACTTCTGAACTGTTCCGAGCTTACCTGCCTGAATCTCTCTCCGTGCATTGCAGATTCCAACCACCCTTTGTTTTTTTTAAAAAAAAGCTTAGATCCCCTCTATCCTTTTTTTAAAATTAATTTCTCGAAAGCAAAATGTTAGAATGGGTTGCAGTAGCTAACAAGGACCACAACAACGGCTGCACCGTAGGATTCGGCTAAAGTAGACCAAAGTTCTACCGCTCCACCTGCGGACTGGCCGAGAAATCAAAAGATTGGAGGCGTTGGATCTTGTCAACCTTCGACGGTTTAATGGGCCCATTCTACAGATTTAATTAAAAGGAAAATGTTTCAAACATGTGTACCTGCATTAATAGTGAAACTTAACATTCTGAAGTTGAATTCAATGTATTCATTTCTGTGAGGGATGCTTGACAAAGTGGCCACTCTGTCTTCCTTAGGGTAGACAAAATTAAAGTATTTCATGTATGTTACATTCTAAATGTAATATTACGTGACAGTAATGGAACCTTTACATTATCTAAAGGGGCAACAGAGAATAATCCAATGCGACCCTGGTGCCTGAAATTAGACCTGCCTCACTCACTTCTCCTCATTCATATACTGGAAGTGACCGGGAGCATCATGAAGTTATCGCTCCCCAGGCTTCTAAGAGAGGCAAAACGCTTTGCTTAACTATCCATCAGTACACACCAGAATCTGAGAACGTTCCCTGCCGAGGGTCAAACTCCGAAATAGAACTTTTTTTTTGTTTATAGAGATATCATCCGAGAAAGTGCGTCTTACAGTTTAAAGGGAGGCGTCTGCGTCTGGTCTCTTCTAAGTGGAGCTCCGACTCCACAATTACTGCATTTCCTTCCAAGAGTTGAACTCGTTATAAATGATCTGGACGGTTCTAGGAAAGGTTCTTCTTCTTTACCCAGTATGTTCACAGCACTCGTTTTCGTGCTCAGTCCAATGTCCTCTCAGCTTCCAAGCGACCCCACATCATGTGGATCACTCCAGCTTCGCTGTAGTAGGGCCAGAGTTTTATTCTCTCTCACTGGTCATCCGATAGATGAAACCACGGTTTCGAAATGTCCTTAGAAAGACAACGTCGTACTGTCTTTTCCCCTTGATATTGTGCAAGTTAACTTCCTACACCGACGCGATTTGCTACATCTTGAATAACGAGCAGGAAATTGTACATTATATTAATACGTCTTACAAATATTCCCCCCCCCCCCCATATTTACAGTGGTGGTTCGTCACATCTCTCAGCGGGTTGTAAAACAAAGAGACGGCTATCTCTGACTGTAATGGTTTTCCTCTGAAAAATCAAATGTCCGCATCTGACAGATTTTTAAAAATGTAATAGTTCACTTCCCGATTGTAATACGATATAAAGGTGATATTAAGAATGGACCCACCTCGAAATGTTGAGTACTGCCAGCAGAAGGTGAAATGATGGAGCTGTTTCATAAAGAGCCTTGTTTCTATGTGTGATTGATTAGTCTAGGGACAGTTTCCCTTGTGTGGCCAGAGGTGAGTAACAGGTTCTCGATTGCACCTTATTCATTCGGGGAGACTGAGAGGAGAGAGTCTTGAATATTTCATGAGCTGGAACCACATGTACATTCGACAAGTGTTTAGGAGATTGGCTGTTCGTGGGATTCACTCTTTAGAGACAGCGTAGGGGAGAGTGTCGGCACCTGTCAGATAACGCCAGGGCTGTTACCAAAATTCCCGAACTTTAGCAACAGAGCGTTTTTCACTCTCTCATCCGCCCTTTCTCTGACATTCTCCCTCATTCCAGCCCTCAAGTCCTCCCAGCACCGAGTTCCTCTATAATATCGATTGCACTGCTCGTGTTCAGAGAAAGCTGTCCTGCCAGATGACTCCGGTGACAGTGAAAAGAACAAGCTTTATTTTAAAAAAGCGAAGACTCACTTATTTCTGCAGTATTTCAAAATGCAACCAGATGCCCTATCATTGCAAAAAAAAAGCTTGACCTTTCTCTAAACACAAACTTTATCCTTCAGGTAGACTTTGAGTGAGCTCGCGTGCTTTCACGGTGGAGGGGCTTGGTGTAAAGCAGAAGCTTTCCGGTCAAACACGAAAGTCTTCAGACACCCTGGTTGAAGTAAAAACGCAATGCTGGACAAACAGTGGAGTTTATAGCAAAAATGAAGTCATGTAACCAACGTTTCGGGCTTGAAGCCTTTCATCAAGGTATCTGAGCCTACTTACCTGCGCGCAGTCCATCAGGACGCAGCCGGTATCAGCCTGTAAACTTTCATTTCTACTTTGGCTAACACTGAACAGGAAGCCCTGGTCACTTCAGTGGAAGGGCAGAATGAATTATGACATTTTTTTTTTAACAGAACTATTCCTGGGTAAGTTTTGTAGGACAACTTGGCCACCAAGGAGTTGTTTTTGGGAAAGGTCTTTAATCCTCAAGTGTGGACTTTGGATAACATTAGGGTGTTTCTCTCGGAGAATTTTGCTTTCGCATCTGGGGGTAAGGTCATTCGTCCCACAGTTTAGCAGCTTATTGTATTTTGAATTTCCACTGAAAATAGTTACTTGATCACGGATGGAAAAAAAGAAAGCCGCGAAATAACACCTCTCCGCCCTCGGGTCTCTTCATCGCGATTAGGAACTATTCTCATGCAAGAATGTTTATCTTGGCCCCTTTCCTCTGAGTAGGGAGAGAGAGAGCAGAATGGAAGGTGATGCGATGGCGCGATCACAAAGCCTGGGTGTGGTAGAGATTGGATCTGATCTCCGAGATAGAGTGAAAAGTGTCCATAAATGCTAATGGTCTTTCTCAGTGGCTCTCGCCAGAATACCTGTTTTTAAGTGCAAAGACGTTTTATTGTGACTTTCTGGAGACACGAACACCTCACTGATCCCTCAACAAGAAGCAAAAGAGAGATGATGGGAAGGTGGGGGAGGTTGGTGGTGGAGGGGGGGGGGGGGGGAGGGGGAGGGAAAGGAGTTCATTTCTCCCAAACAAGCCAGAAACCGCGAGCTATTTATTGCTCGGTCGTTAACTCTTCCGACGAGAGCCCCTTTCTTGCACCTGCACATACGAGGTTGGGCTCTTCTCCCCGAGGGTCCCCGGGCGCAGGGGTGCAGTGCACGAACGGGTTTCCCCGGGGACACTTTAAGGATAAGGCTTGGGCCAAAACGGATCCCGGGGGATGGAACAAAAAGAGCAGATGCCAGGTGGAAAGCCAATGCTGGGTTCTGGGAGAAAAAGTTCCATTCGCTTTACCTGCCGGCCCACAAGTTGGCAAGTTGTATTTTTCTCCTTTCACAGAAGCCGTCCCGCTGGCCGAGGGGGGAATAGAAAAAGGCAAGGAGTTTGTTTGTTGACATTTGCCGAACTATTAAGTCTTTTGTGTTCTTTCACTTAACAATTGGCGAGTGACTCTCCTGGAGCGATCACTCACCTCGTTCACTTAGCACTGTAAATCTGGGGTTTTTAATAAGAACACCGCCACCGTGCAGGAAACGCCATTTGAAGATTTCAGAAAAAAAAAACGAGTAAAAAAAAGTCGAACATCACCTGGTTCACCCCTCTCCCCTCTTTGCAAGTAGTTTACCCATCAGGACCCCCTGGCCTGTCGGTCTCTATACCTTATAGAGGGTTTAGATGCCGTTGGAGCTCAGATCAGTTAACTTGGCTTTTCTTAGAATATAAGATATAGGAGCAGAAGTAGCCCATTCAGCCATTCCGTCAGCCCCACTTCCATGGCTTCTCCCCATAACCTTTGATAGCCTGACTATTCAGTTAAGTGTACCCAACAACAGCCTCCACAGCTGCCTTTAGAAGTAAATTCCATGCCTTCGCCTCTCTCTTGGCTAAAGCTGGACTTTGCCACACAGTCTATCCTTCCTGGAAAAGTTTTTCCAGACGAATACCTTAAATGGTAAGGCCATCAGGCATGGAACCTCCTGCAGAAACTGAGAGATGAGGACTGGATGGATCAGGTGGGATGGTTCCCTGACCAGACATTCCAGGTCATCTGGCCGAATAGCTCATCGCCAGGGCTCCCAAACAAACACCAGGACTTGGCCTGACTGGTGGTGAGAGGAGCCCTCCCAGACAGATCATTCTTGTACAACTGGAACATCACCCATTATGCACATTGACCTCGGGACAGCTGTGGTGGAGTGGACACTGTCGTCTACCTCTGCTGAATATAGAATTACAAAGTCTTTGTGGAGAAGGATGAAGTGTCCTTATCATGGTTCATCCCCACCAGAAGCGTGACAGAGAACTCTGATCAAACGTCGGAGTCTGACATCCAGAACTACTGGAAGACCATCTACTCAGTGAAAAACACATTTTGGTCTGCCCAAAACCCGTTGGTCTTTCTGGACACTGAGATATCGGTCCGGGAATGCTGCCAGCTGGTGCATTCCAGGCTGCAGGGGTACGTGATGAGGGATGCACTGAGGCTTTGTGCAGCCAACACAAGGGTGCTGTGGGGAAGGACCACAGTCTAGAGTTCTTCCATTACTGGGCATTGAGGGGCTGAGATCGAGCAGAAGCCCCTCAACCAAAGAGGAGAGAGAAACAGCATGTCACAGTGGTGGAAACGGGGTATTGAGAGAACTAATATAAAAATATAGATGTATTCCATTGTATAGATATGACTGATGTAATGAGTGTAAAAAGTCTTGAATGGCTTTCTTGTATGTAAATAATTTAATGTCAATTAAGTATATTTTTGGACAAAAATACTTAATTGCTGCTCTGACCAGTTAATAGATTTTTTTAAACCATAAGATATAGGAGCAGAAGCAGGCTGTTCAGCCCATCGAGTCCACTCTGCCATGCCATCATGAACTGATCCATTCTCCCAATCAGCCCTACTCCCTAGGCTTCCCCCCATAATTTTTGATGCCCTGACGATTCAGGTACCTATCAATCTCTGCCTTAAATACACCCAATGACTTGGCCTCCACAGCCGCATGTGGTAGCAAATTCCAAAGGTTCACCTCTCTCTGGCTAAAGAAATTCCTCTACATCTGTTTTAAATGGGTGCCCTTCAATCCTGAAGTTGTGCCCTCTTGTCTTTGACTACCCTTCCACAGAAAACTACTTTGCCATATCCACTCTGTCCAGGCCTTCCAAGATTCAAAATGTATCTCTGAGGTTCCCCCTCATTCTTCTGAACTCCAAGGAGTACATTGCAAGAGCTGTCAAACATTCTTCATGTGCAAATCCCTTAATTCAAGGAATCATTCTTGTGAATCTTTTATGAACCCTCTCTAATGCCAGCACATCCTTTCTTAAAATAGGAGCCAAAACTGTACCCTGTATGCCAAGTGAGGCCTCACCAGTGCCCTTTAAAACCTCAACATCACATCCTTGCTCTTATATCCTACTCCTCTCGATATGAATGCCAACGATGCATTCACCTTCTTTACTACAATCTCAACTTGGAGATTAGTCTTTAGGTTAACTAGGCAGTCAGTATTCATGGCAATTCTTTGTTTGCCTTACGACAAACTAAAGTTGAAGTATATGGTGCATATTACATTTTTATGTGCTATTATGTGACAATAAAAGGAACCTTGAACCTTGAACAAATCATTTTCTCTTTCAAATCTTTATTCCCTGAAGTGTGGGAACCTGAGGGGTGATCTTAGAGAGGTTTATAAAATCATGTTTATAAATTCTCACAGTCAAGGTCAAGATTGCTGTTTATAGAACCAGGGAGGGGCATAGATTTAAGGTGAGAGAGGAGAGACAAGAGTGACCTGAAGGACAACTTCTTCCCTCAGAGGGGAGTCTGTATCTGGAATGAGCTGCCAGAGGAATGTATAGAAGTGGGTGCAATTACAATGTTCAAAATGCATTTGGACAGATAGATGGATAGGAAGAATATGGACAAAATGTAGGCAATTGGGACCAGCCCAGAATGCCAACTTGGTCAGCCTGGCTGAAAGCCTGTTCCAAGTTATATTATTTTATGACTCTCTGACATCTGTTTGCATTCTTCCTTGAATTTTCTGAAGTTCCCCTCTTATGGGGTGATGGTGAGTCATGTTTGCCATTACTAAACCTGTGAATCCAAATGGGGGAGCACAAGGCTGTCACCGTGCCAGTGACTTGGGTTCGAATCCCACATCGTCTGTAAGGAGTTTCTATGTTCTCCCCGTGTCTGTGTGGGTTTGCTCCATATGCTCCCGTTTCCTCCCATCCTCCAAAACATATTGGGATTGTAGGTCAATTGGGTGTATTTGGGCAACATGAGCTCAAAAATGCACGTTTCAATTTTTGACCAGTGCCAATGAATCGTAGTTGTGCCAAAGTTCTAATGTAAATTTGTGCACACCACCAGTCATGTGGAATGATACCAATAACCTATGAACCCTTCAGCATGTACAGTGGCCTAATATTTTTGAATTAACCATTTGAATCTGAAATGTTAATCTTGTAAATCGTAAATTCTCCATGGTAATTCCCCCTGAGCCCCTAATGCCATTTCTGCTGACCTGTGTATAGTATTTTTCTTAGCTTCCTTCCTTCTGTGCAAACTGGGCAGAATCATCCAACCTGTTGAAAAGGATGACAATTTTAAACTAAAACACAATGCTGGAGAAACTCAGATATAACCGTGCACTTTATATATCAAAGGTGAAGATACATTTTGGGGCTTGAGACCCTCATCAAGGCCTGACCAAATGTAGGCAGGTGCCTGAACAAAATGGGGGGGGAGGGTTAGGGGCATTGTGCCACAGGCAGGAGGTGATAGGTGGATAAGGAAGGGAGAGCATAGTGGCAAATATGGCGAAAGGGGATGGCTCTGTGAATGGAGAAGCAAGGGGGTAGAGAGCTTGAGGAAAGAAGACAGAGGGAATGGGAAGGGAGGGAGGCTAGCAGAAATAGGGGAGGTTGATGTTAATGCCATCTGGATGGAGAGCGCCCAGATGGAAAATTAGGTGTTGCGCCTCCAATTTACGGATGGTCTTGTTTTGACAGTACATGAGGCCATGGACAGACCTTTCAGCATGGGAGTTGTGCGCAAAATTGAAATGTATGGCCACTGTGAGATGCCACTGTCACCGAAGAGGTCAGAGAAAAGGTGCTCAGCGAACTCCCAGTCTGCATCCAGTCTCTCCGATGCGGATTGAGAATTTTAAATGAAAGTGAGGGATGCTTTAAGTCACATCCTTGTATGCTTCACATGACCTTTTCTATTGATTTAAAATTTAATTTACCTTCAAAATCTCCATCCACAAAACCATTTCGGCATCAATTGAGCCTTCCACTGATCATAAATAAAAACAGAATATACCAGATATACTCGGCAGTTCTCTGTGAGAAGAGCAACAAAACTGACATTTTAGATCAAAGACTCTTTGTCAGAATGAGGAACTGCATCTGTCTGGATCCTTGACTTTCTCATCGGAAGACCACAGTCAGTATGAATTGGAAACAATGCCTCCTCCTCACTGATTATCAACACAGGCGCATCCCCACAAAAATTACATGGTTTAAACGCTGAAATTTCAGATTTGTATTTTAGGTGTGGTATAGAGGTTGGAACATTTATGCATTCAACCTGGCTATGCATGAAAGTAAGATCTTTTTGGTATGATTTGGCAGAAATTTTAACAAAAATGATAGGTGGATTTTCCATTGGAACCAGAACTGTATTTATTGAGCATCTTATGGTTATGGGCACAAAACTCTCAAAATATCAAATAGAGTTTGTGAGGACTGCAGTAGCGGTAGCCAGTGGATATATCGCTGTTAGATAGCAGTCCAACTCCCCACTACTTATTACTCACTGGAACATGGAAAAGATTAACTTATAAATCTTAGAAATATGACGTGTTTGTTAAAATATTGCAACCTTATTTGAATCATGCCGGCTTAAAGATATTATTAACTTCCTTCAAAAAGTTTAAGTAATATAGTGAGGTTAATAGTGTTAAATTGCTAATCTATGAAGGCAGCTCAAACATTTTTTTAATGTTAGCATTTGTGGGGGAGGGGTGGGTTTAGATTTGGGCAATGATATGAGACCTTGTAATTTTAAAATATTATTTTTATGATGTATGTAATAATGTTCTATATTAAAAAAAGAGGTGCACCCCAAGCATGTGTGCTTAGCCCACTGCTCTACTCGTTCACCCATGACTGCGTGGCCAGACACAGTTACAATGCCATCCATATGTTTGCCAATGACATCACAGAATTATAAATGGCAATGAGGAAGTGTACAGGAGGGAGATAGATCAGCGAGTTGAATAGTGTAATGACAACAACCTTGCGCTCAACATTAGCAAAGCCAAGGAAATGATTGTGGACTTCAGAAGGCAGTCAGGGGGAACACAGCCCAGTCCTTATCGAGGTCTCAGTTGTCGAGAGGGTCAAGAATTCAAATTCCTGGGTGTCATCATCACTGAGGATCTGTCCTGGAGACTCCATGTTGATGCAATCATAAAGAAGGCTTGCCAGCAGCTATACTTTATGAGGTGTCTAAGGCAGTTTGGTATGTCACCGAAAACTCTCCACTGGTGTACCGTGGAGACCATTCTGGCTGGTTGCATCAATGCCTGATATGGAGGCGCCAACTCCCAGGACAAGAATAAACTCCAGTGGGTTGTTAACTCGGCCTGTGACATCACAGACACCAGACTTCATCGAGGACATCTAGACGCGGAGGCTTCTTAAAAAAGTAGCCTCTATCCTCAAAGGTCCCCACCATCCAGGCCATGCCCTCTTCACTCTGCTACCATGGGGAAAAGGTACAGGAACCTAAAGAGGAAGACTCAATAGGCCCTTTCATGCAACAAAAAAGTCTGACTGTAAAGGCGAAGATTCTCCACCCTTATGCTGGGAGACATACCTTCTTGAATGTGTCGTGGCTGGCTCCCAGGCTCCTGTGATCCCTCTCAGGGAAGGATAATCGGTGGAGCGCAACGCTCACATGTCAGCAGCCAGTCAGGGGCGGGCTGATGAGTTGTGATGTTGCTGTCAGCCTGCAACCCATCTCCCCATTCTCTCCCATCCACTCATCCCCTCCCTCCATGACCCCTTTAGGTTGGGTGGCTGGAAAGAGCCATCAGGGCAGGGGCGGCTGGTGGGAGCTGTCAGGCAGCGGAGGCCGTCAGGGCAGGGCAGCCGGTGGGAGCTGTCAGGGCAGAGGTAGCCAGCAGGAGCTGTCAGGTAGCAGGAGCTGTCAGGGCAGAGGTAGCAAGCAGGAGCTGTCAGGTAGCAGGAGCTGTCAGGGCAGGGTGACCATTGGGAGGTGTCAGGGCAGGGGCAGCCAGTGGGGGCTGTCAGGCAGCAAGGGCCATCAGGGCAGGGGTGGCTGGTGGGAGCCGTCAGACAATCAAGGACATGCAGGGGTGGCCGGCGGGAGCCATTAGGCAGCGGGGGCCACCAGGGCAGGGCGACTGGCAGGAGTTATTAGAGCAGGGGCGGCTGGTGGGGTCTGTCAGGGGGCGGCCGGGGTGGGCTGTGACAGCCCTGCCAGCCACTGCGGCACCTCACCGGGCTGCTTTGGCCTTTGGGGCTGCTTTTTGCGGCTCCAAAAGTGGCAGAGCAATGGCCTTCTTCCCTACCCATAATCCCCATGCAACTGGAACTGTTCTGGGAACCACAGAGCGGTTCCAGCTGCATAGGGGATTATGAGTAGGGAAGACGGCCAATCGTCTACCACGTATTTATTACGGGTGGCGCTACAGCAACAGTCGTTCCGCCTCCATCGGCTCCAGAGGGCACTACGAGGTGCCAATCAACATGAATGCGGTGCAGGAGCAACCTTTTCGATCTGTTCCACGAAAGGTAAGTTTATGTTTTCCCGCCGCGCTTATAGCCGTCCTCCAGGTGGATGACTGGCATGAAAAGGCCTACTGGCACAGGGACAGCTTCTTCCCCACTGCCATCAGATTCCTGAATAATAATTGAATCAAAGACAAAGTGCCTTACTTTTCGTGCACTATTGTTTCAATTTTTTTTATAGTAATGTTGTAATAAGATGATTATAATATCAATGTTTTCATAATGCTGCTACATGACAATGAATTGTGATTCTGAAGGAGACAAAAGAAGCTCGTTAGGGTGCAAGGAAAGTGGGGGAGGGATATTTCTGAGAGGGTGAAAACTGTAAATGGGTTACCTTTATCTTGGTCAATGAGTGAATGGGAGCAGTTAGAGAGTGAGAACAAAAGAACATGGGACAAAAGAATTTGTAGAGTTGCAAAATGCAGAGCAGAAAGACAGGTCAGGCAAGACATCCCCTCTACTACCAAAGGAGAAACAAAATAATTCATTAAACATACAAGCTTAGCCAATAAGACAGACACATTCTACTGATTTTGCTCATTCAGGAAGACTTTACATGTTCCATTTTCTAGGCATGATGAGCGGAACCATTCCCATGATTGTCATTTGGTCAGCGTTAGTGAAAAAAAACTATTACAGCGTGAAAACTAACGTGCAGGCGCACGAGGTAATTAGGAGGGAAATGGTTTGCTGCCTGTTATTTCAAAATGATTTGAGTTCAGGTTTTGAGATTTCAGATTTATTGTCATCACATACAACCCTGAGATTCTTTTTCATGCAGCTGAGGCAGAATTACCGTTATTGGTAACACAAAAAAACTGCGCTCAATGTACACATTTAAACAAATGAGAAATGTGCAATGCAGAGAAAAAAATCAATAAAGTCCAAGAGTAAGAGTCCTTAAATGAGTCCCTGATTGAATTTGTTGTTGAGGAGGGGGTACCAGCAATTCCTGAAACTGGTGGTATGAGTCTTGTGGCAACTGTACCTCTTTCCTGATGGTAGCAGTGAGAACAGAGCGGGTGCTTGGTGATGTGGATCCTTGATGATTGCTGCTGCTCTCCAACGACAGCGTTCCCTGTAGATGTCCTTGATGGTTGGGAAGATGTTGCCTGTAATGTCCTGGGGTATGTCCAATACTTCTGCAAGGCTTTACGCGCAGCCAGTGAGCACCTTTCCACCATAAGTCTGTAGAAATTTGACAGGGTTTCCGACGTCAAACCAATCCTCTACTGAGGAAGTAGAGGTACTGACACGCTTTCTTCATGCTGTCATTAGTATATTGGGTCCAGGAAAGATCCTCCGAGATAGTGACTCCCAAACTAACTTAAATTTGTTCACCCTCTCCACCTCTGATCCCCCAATGATCACTGAATTGAACACCTCTGGTTTTCCCTTCCTGAAATCAACAATTAACTCCTTGGTTTTGGTGGCATTGAGTGCAAGGTTGTTGTTGGTTCACCATTCAGCCAAGTTTTCAATCGCCCTCCTGTAGGATGACTCATCCTTTCTTTATACAGCCCACTACCGTGGTATCGTCGGCAAATTTGTAGATGGTATTGTTGTCGTACTGAGCCACACAGTAATAGGCGTATAGTGAGTAGAGCAGGGGGCGAAGAACGCAGCCCTGTAGTGATCCAGTACTGATGCAGATTGTGGTTAAGCCATGATACCCCACATGAATTTTTTTTTCCCAATTTTGGTCTCTCTATTTAGAACTTCTGTAAAGTGGGTGGAATATCAACTGCTTCCTAAGATGACAGGTCTATCATAGAGTCATAGAGCTATCCAGCACAGAAACAGGCCCTTTTTGCATGCTGACCATGTTGCCATTTGCTTGCATTCATTCATACATTCCAAGGGAATAGTCATATCCTGTTTAATCTTGTGTAGATGTAACATCTGGACCAGATGGACTACACCCCAGGATTTTAAAAGAGGTAGCTGAAGAAATTGTGATAGAGTGATCTTTCGGGAATTGCGAGATTCTGGAATGGTTCTGGGGGGGTGTTGGAAAATTGCAAATGTCACTTCAGGTAGGTAAAAGACAGGAAATTATATGCCGGTTACCCTGACTTCGATGATAGGTAAGATGTTAGAAATTATTACGAATGAGGTGTCAGTGTACTTTGGAGGCACATGGTAAAATAGAGCACACAGCATGGTATGCCTAACAGGAAGGACTGATAAGAGCCAGTAGACGTGGTTTACCCAGATTTTCAAATAGCCTTTAACAATGTGCCACACATGAAGCTGCTCAGCATGAGGAGATCCCAGGGTGTTAAGGGAAAGATGGTAGAAGATTGGCAGATCAGCAGGAGGAAGAGTGTGGGGATAAAAGTGACCTTTTCTGGTTGGCTGTCGTGACCTGCGGTATTCCACATGGCCTGGTGCTGGGGCCACTACTTTTCACATTATATGTCAATAATTTGAATGATGGATGAGTTGGCTTTGTGGCCAAGTTTGCAGCTAATACAAAGATTGGAGGAGGGGCAGGTAGTGTTGAGGAATCACTGATTCTGCAGAAGGAAAGACAAGTTAGTAGAGAGGCAAGGAAATGGCAGATGGAGTACAATTTAGAGAAGTGTATGATCATGCACTTTGGTGGAAGCAATAAAGGTATAAACTATTTTCTAAACAGGCAACGAAATCAGATTTCAAATATATTGTCAGGGTACGTGCATGACATTCACATACAACCCTGAGATTCCATTTTCCCGCAGGTGCGGCAGAATTACCACTAATTGGTAGTGCAAAAAATAAACTATACACAGCGTAAAACATGAACAAGCAAAGAACTGTAAATAGATAACAAATGTAAACAAACTTACTGTGCAATATAGAGAAAGCAAAGAAAATCAATGAAGTGCACAAGTAAGAGAACTTGGAAGTCCTCATTCAAGACTCACTAAATGTCAATTTTCTTGTAGAGTTAGTGGTAAGGCAAATAAATGGAATGCTAGCATTCTTTTAGAGAGGAATAGAATTTAAAAGAAGGGGTGCAATGTTGAGGTTTTATCTTTAATTTTAATTTAATTTAGACGTGCAGCATGGTAAAAGGCCCTTCTGACCCATGAGCCCACGCTGTCCAAATACTCCAATTAACCTACAACCCCACTACGTCCTGAAGCGTGGGTGGAAACCAGAGCACCCAGAGGAAACCCATGCAGACTCAGGGAGAAAGTACGAACACCTTACAGACAGCGCCGGATTCAAACCCGGCTCGTTGCGTTATCTGCTGTGCTAACCATGCCCGTGTGAAACAGTTATATGAGGAGTGTTTGAAGGCTTTGGATTGTACTTGCTGGAGTTTAAAGGAATGACGGGGGATTTCACAGAAACTTACTGAAAACTGAAAGGCCTGGGTAGAGTGGCTATTTCCAAAAGTGGGAAGTCGGGGACCCAGAGGGCACAGACTCAGAATTCAACAAAACGTCTGTTTCAACAGAGATATCTTTACCCAGTGGGTGGTGAATCTGTGGAAATCAGTGCCATGAATCAGTGATGTGGAGGCCTAGTCATTGGGGATATTTGAGGCGTAGGTATCAAGGCTCTTGAATAGGAAGGGCATCAAGGGTTACAGGGAGAAGGCAGGAGAATAGAGTTGAAAAGGATAGTAAATCAGCCATGATGGAATGGCTGAGCAGATTCGATGGGCTGACTAGCCTAATTCTGCTCCTGTGTCATATGGTCTTCTGGTATTCTCTTGAGTTATGAAAATGAGAGATTATCTCATGGAAATTCACAAAATTCTGACAGTGTGACAGGGTAGATGCAGCTAAGACATTTTTCTAGGCTAAATATTAAAATTACATTTTAAATTTTAAATTTAGGTTCTTAAATTTAGGCGTACAGCACAGTAACAGGCCCTTCTGGCCCTCAAGCCCATGCTGCCAAAATACCCAAATTACCTACAACAGATAGGTCAGAGTGAGACCGGAACAGGGAGTTGAAATGGCATACCGCAAGATCAAGTTGGCTGATAGATGGTGTCCCATATAAGCTCATTGTGACGAGAATGGGTCTTTGATGAAGGGGTCAGGCCCTAAACATTGGCTATATTTATTTGCTTCCAATGGATGCTGTTGGGCCTGCTGTGTTTCTCCAGTAATTTTTTATATTTACTACAAACACAGCATCTGCTGACTTTCTTGTTTCACTCATTTTGAAAAGATTATTTTTATTTTACTTAAACATAAATCATTTTTAAATTAAAAAAAAGTTTAGTTTTCTAGGAAACGAACTTGTGTTCAGTGATACAGCTATGAATAGTGCAATGTGGCTTTTAAAATAATTTTCATTGTCTTAACCCCCCCCCCCCCACCATTACACAGCCATTCAAATCATACATTTTTGCTCAGTTTCCATTGCATGAATAAAAATCTGCCTAGATTGATGTAACCATGGAAAAAAGTTGTAAGGACATTGAAATAAATTGTGCATTTATTTACTATAATAAAATATTGGAAAAGGTTTCAATGTTTGTTTAACTTAGTGTGGAGTTGTTGGGATATGGTCATGTGAAGTAATCTCAGTGAATATATTGGCAATGCAAATGTAGATTTAAATTCCTGGTGTTAATGGGTCGGCGCATCAGATATGGATTTCTATTCATTGTTTCTCATGTCTCCTTGTAACATGGAAGGAGACCATGTGGCTCATCAAGTCTACTCTCACTCTCAGAATAATCCCATCAAACCTATTTCTGCACTTAATTCTCCTGTGACCTAATTTGGTCAAGTATATTCAACAATTTTGCGATTTAAGTTTTGCTTTGTTTTCTGATGTAGTTTTGAGTATTAATCAGAAATTATCAACTGGATTATAGATAATTTTGAGGAGGAAAGGCACCTTCTCCAACTTAATTTATCTATCCAAAGAGAGAATTAACCTTTCAAACTTGCATCCGTTGTTTAAAATTTTTGAGATTACTCCTGTCTAGAGAATGTTCTCTTGTTCTTCATTAGCATTTTAAGTTACTGTGAAATTCTGGTGAATCTCATTCTATATACAGATTCATAACACCTCCCTCAGTTACTCCTTCTTATGCCTCAGAAGGAGGCCATTTTGTATATCAGGTCCATTTAACTCAGGGTTGGCTTCAGAACAAGTCTAATAGGGGGCATTGGTGTAACTGTGGGGGGTGGGAACAAACTCTCTCAGTGGGGGGGGGGTGCCTTACTTGCCATGAACGCTGCTGTTACACTTCCCCCACCCTCCGACGGAACACACAAATGTGTGCTTATGTCATGCTAATACTAGTGACACTGGTGGTGGGGGGCACAATAACTCATTTGAGGAGCAATGCCATGAGTGCCCCTCCTTGGTGCCGGTCCTGATTTAGCTCCCAGCAAACCAAACCTCCTTTCCCGCCTCGGTTACTCATTTCCCCCTCTGCAACTTATTCTATCTTGCATCCCGTCAGCTCCCCAGTTAGCAATGAACCCATCAGTGAATCTTGTAATGTGAGAGGAAAACGGAAGCCCTTTGCAGAAAGTAGCATAGTTCATGGAGCACCATGCTGTTACAGTGCCAGTGACTCGGGTATGAATCGGTGCTGTCTGAAGAGTTTGAATGTTCTCCCCATGTCTGCGTGGGTTTCCTCCGGGTGCTCAGGTTTCTTCCCACCCTTCAAAACATACCAGGTTTTAGATCATTTGGGTGTAATTGGGCAGCATGGGCTCGAGGGCCGGAAGGGCTTGTTACCACACTGTTTGTTTGAAATCTAAATTAAAAATTTTAAACCAATCTGATCAGAGAACACATGCAAACTCCACCCAGACAAGACCCAGGATCAGACGTGGGTCCTTGGAGCTGCAAGGTTGCAAATCAAATCACTTTTCCAAATGGAAAAGTCTGCTTATTCAATCTTTCCTCAAATTTTCCTTCGTCAGGATTCCAAACCCGTGAAATGTTTCTTGGTGACTAGAACCCATTCAAGATGCAGTTGTACAATAATTTTGATTGTTCGTCCATCTGGCATTCTACTGTTTACATCATGCTTTTCAATATTCTCTTGATTGCTACTTTGCATTGGTTTACCTCACGTTAAGAATCTCCTTGGAATACTTTAATACAATTGTCAGCCTAATAAAGTCTTACAACTCAGGAACATTAAGCATTGAGAAGGACTGAATTGGATGATCTCGAAGCCCGATGCAAGCCCAGACCAAGCTAAATTGTATGCGTCAGGTTTGAGTTGAATCCACTTTGGAAATATAGTATTTTGTCCTGGAGTTTGGGTGGAATTGTGGCATTTGTAAATAAATGCACAACTGCTCAGGACTTTATAAACAGTTGAACTACCGTGGGCGGTACAGTTATTGTAAAGGTTAGCTTATCATTATTCCAGGTCCAGCAACCTGGGTTCGAATCCGGCACTGTCTGAATGGAGTTCATACCTGCAAGGGTTTTCTCTGGGTGCTTCGGTTTCCTCCCAGCCTCCACAAAGGTACATGGTTGGTTGACTCGTGGAACCAGGCTTTTTGAAGTTTATCTGGCCCAGATGCTTCAGACTCTCAGATCAAGTTTGAGTTTCTATAGTAACTGCTATCCAAGTGCGATCAAAAATACTATATGCTCAATCTTAACCTACTGACACTTCCAGTGGCACTGATTCATTTGGAGATACAGCATGCAAACAAGCCCTCCAGCCCACAAGCCCAACTGTCCAAATACACATGTGACCCTACCAACCCCCTACGTCTTTGTAACGTGGGAGGAAATCGGAGAACCCAGAGTAAACCCACATAGTCACAGGGAGAATGTGCAAACTCCTTACAGACAGCTGTGGATTCAAACACGGGTCACTGGCACTGTAATAGCATTGCACTGAACACTGTGCTAACCTTTTTGCCCAATTTTGGCTAGGGGGATGACTTAATGAATGAATAGGATGTGACTAAAGTTGTCTTTGCTGCCCCTGCTCTCAAGTAGCTGGACAATGATTATGGCGAAGGTTCGTAAGTGAAAACCAACCGACTTTGGTAAAGACTACGGGCCACTGACCACCTGCTAGTTATAATCCAGCAGTAAGCCCTTTCAGAAAATCTGGGGAGAAAGGATTTCAAAAATTGTGTCAAGCTCAAATGAATTCAGGTACCTTTATAAGTCTTCTGGCTAACAGAGAAAGAATGTTCACCCTGATATTCCAGAATGGGTACAAACCCTTGCTGTATCCAATCTATCTGATGCCTGTATCCAATCTATCTAATCCCAACAATTTTTAAAAAGAAATGATAAAGATGGCTATTTTCTGTGGGACTTCCTCTACCTTTCCATGAGTGATAATATTGCATAAGGTTTCATACTTGCTTATGAAATAGAATGCATATTCCTGCCTCAGATGGATGAAGTTCAGATCCTTCTCTGGACATTTGAGCTCCTTTTCTAGACCAGCATGACACTTCAGTATGAATGAACACTGCCCAGCAGAGATCCATTCATTTAGAGGAATGGTTAAATAAAGGGCCTGTCTGCCCAGTTAGGAGGATGCAAAATATCTCACAATGTAGCTTTATGACGGAGCTTCAGCTAAAGCTGTACCTTCCCAAAACATGCTCTGAGCCCCTTTCAAAAATAACAGTCATGAGTTTATTGTCATACACATAAATACAAAGTACATATGCATCGATTGTAAATAAACACAATTTGATGCCATGAGCAAGATCGAAACCAGAATGGATTGATTCAAAGAAAGGGCTGCAGGAGAGATTTTGAGGACTAGAAATTACGGATTACCTTTAGGACTTGTGAAAAATGAAAAACAGCAACTCAGCAGGCCACTTTTACCCAATCAGACAGAGTAAATTTACAATTGCCTCAGAGAATTTATATCCAATATTCAAAAACTTTGGAGAGGAATAAATGGTTGGTGTTGGAGAAATATTTTGCTTGGATAAAACAAAGAACAATGAAAGAA
Organism: Narcine bancroftii; assembly: GCF_036971445.1. Classification (NCBI taxonomy): domain Eukaryota; kingdom Metazoa; phylum Chordata; class Chondrichthyes; order Torpediniformes; family Narcinidae; genus Narcine; species Narcine bancroftii. Next base: position 221,286,512 of record NC_091474.1, on the reverse strand, counting down.
AAGGGATGCAAATGAAGGAATGCAATATTGTAGCAGCTGTTTTCATGGCTCTGCGAATGGAAACATTTTGATAAAAATGTTAAATCATCTCAAATTATCTGAAGCCATTCAGTGCAGTTTAAAAAAATCCAGAATTGCTGGTTCGTGAAATTATGACCACTGGATCAAAATGTGACTATTCTTCCTTTGATTGTTGACTTCGAGGTTCTTTTTTCTAAGATTTTTATGTTTATGGTATTATTACATTGGTTGGCCATTTTCCTTTGGACATCTGTGGCTGCTTCTAATGCCACTGAAAGACTGTATCTGCTTGCTTCATTTTTCAATTCTTCTATTGCAAGATTTGTACATTTGGACAAGTTCAGGACTTAATTCTCATCTAGTTTGATTTGAACTGGATCACGGCCATTTCCCAGAACATTTGTGGATAGGGTACCGTGGACTATTACTGTATTTGTCATAATATTTTAATATGTTAATGTGTTTAACTTCTATTCTAACTTATATTTATGTAAGTTTGCTCCGTGGTCTTGGAGAAACACTATCTCATCCTTACCGTGCAGTGCATGGTATGAACAATAAATAAAGATGATGACTTGATTTTACTGGGCAGCTGCCAGACTAGAAAAGAAAAGCTTATTACGTACCCCAAAGGAGAATTGCTCACTCAATAGGGTTTTATAATTTCCATCATGATTTATATTTCAAAATTCCAGAATATATTTATTTACTGGGAAACTGAGAATAGTTATTTATCTGTCCTTTTATACTTATAATTTCCTTTTCTGTCTTGGCATATTATGGTAATTTAATTTATATGATTGTAGTTGGTGCATCTTATATATCTGTTTGGCTGCAGCAAGTAAGAATTTCAGTCCATCTATACACTGTACTTAAGTATATGACAATAAATTCTCTTTATTGTTTAATCAAACTGAAGAGGCCCAGTTAAAAATGGTGGGACTTGAATCACCACCTCATTCATCCAGACCTCAGGGCTGCTATACTAATACAATAAAATCCCTGGTATCCGAAATTCAAGCAGCTGGCAGCCTCAAGCAACTGGCAAAAAAATTAAAGGAAAATAAACTTTAAAAATTAAAATAAATAAGAATAAAATAATAGGTAAAAAGATATGCATTAAAAATTGTAAAAGTAAATGTCCTCTGTAGTAACATATAATCCTCTGGTGAAGATGGGAGCATATATTCAGCCAACGGAGCACCTGGTCGTGCTTTGCTCATAGCAGATGTTTGAAGAAAATTTGAAAAAAGTTTGTTTGAATAAAAAGGTGTCACCCAGGATGAAGAGCTGGCTGAATGCTGTTGGGGTGACTCTCTTGTAATGTCTCCTTATTCCTGCTTAGTAAGAGGCTTTATCTGTAAGCTCAGGGGAGGAGAGGGATTAATTATCTATAATGCTATTATTTGTCTTTTTGGAGGATTTGAGGAGGGAGAGGAACCTGCAGATGCAATGACAGTTAAATGTTTTCAAAGAGTGTGACTGAAAATAAAATTTAAATACTTTAAGGTTTATATGTTCATGCAAATGAAGTTTGTTCAATGTAAGTACAGTGTATTTACTGTACTTGAGTATAGGAATAAAAATACCTCACTGCAGCTGTACAGAGCCTTGGTGAGACCCCACCTGGAGTATTGTGTGCAGTTTTGGTCACCTTATCTGAGGAAGGATGTTCTTGCAATGGAGGGATTGCAGAGGCGATTCACCAGGCTGACACCTGGAATGGCAGGAATAACTTATGAGGAAAGATTGCACAATTTGGGATTGTACTCGCTGGAGTTTAGAAGATTGAGGGGGATCTCATAGAGACATATAAAATTCTGGCAGGACTGGACAGAATGGATGCAGATGAGATGTTTCCAATGATGGGAAAATCCAGAACCCGGGGCCATGGTTTGAGGATAATAGGCAAACCATTTAGGACCGAGATGAGGAGGTGGTGAATCTGTGGAATTCACTGCCACAGAGGGCAGTAGAGGCAGGTTCATTAAATATATTTAAGAGGGAATTAGATCTATTTCTTCAGTATAAGGGTATTAAAGGTTACGGAGAGAAGGCAGGGACGGGGTACTGAACTTTAAGATCAGCCATGATCTCATTGAATGACCTACTCCTGCTCCTATCTTCTATGTTTGTATGTTTCTATGTGTAGTATTTTTGTCTCTTGTCTTTTAAATTGTTTATTCTTAATGCAGGTGCACTAGTTAATGCATTGTAAGAGTAAGTCTCAAGCATCCGGAAAATACACTTATCCGGCATTTACAAATCCCCATAGGTACCGGATATCAGGGGTTTTACTGTATGTATGGTATGTATGTGCATTTAAATCCTGCAGATACTGGGAATCTGAAATAAAAACAGAAAGTGTTGCAGGGTGGTGAAAGTTCAGTATCAGAAATATTAACTGTTTTTTGTTGCACAAATCCTGCTTGACTTACTGAGTGTTTCAACATTTTAGTTTTTAATTTAACTTTATTAGGCCTCTGGATGACAGTGTAGACAGCAGCATTAACAACAGTTTGCACTTATACAGTGCCATAAACATTATAACCTTTGCCAAAGCAATTCATGGGAATGTTATCAAATAAAACTTGGTATTATTTTGTAGTTGTTAGCTCTGCCACAGAGGGTTAGTCCAACGAGGACAATCCTATCTTTAGAATACAGCATTTTAATTTTTAATATTAATTTAGAGATACATCATGATAACAGGCCTTTATGGCCCACGAGCCCGTACCGCCCAATTACACCCATATGACCTACTAACTCGCACATCATTTTGAATGTCTTTGGAATTTCTTAGATCATTTCAGAGATTTTGTTTCTTCTGCAAAGTCTGCCTGGCCCATCCATGTGTTTGTATGTCAGAGAAGTATCCAAAATGACTAGGACTTTTGTTTTTACTGCAGTAGAAACCTGTAACTCCACATCCCATTGCTAAACCTATTTAAATGAGAGGAGTGACAACACTTTAAAAGAAATAAACCTGTTATGTTGATTGTAAAGTGCTTTGGAAGCATCCTAAGGTCAGGAAAGGAGTTCTTTCTAAATAAAATGATCCAAATTTACAATCTTAAGATAGTTTTTTATTTTATGTCTTTTATGTTGTTGTGTCTTCTCATTTTTTGAGGCCTCATGCAGCCATGAATACCTACAGAATTGAAAAAGGCACTCTAAAACAAGAGGGCACAGATTTAAGGTGGAAGGGGTAAGATTTAAAAAGGACCTGAGGGGCATCTTTCTCAAACAGAAGGAGATATGCATATCTAACGAGCAGTGAGAGGAAGAAGAAATCTGCAGATGCTGGGGTCTCGTGCAGTGCACAGAAGTGCTGGAGAAACTCAGCAGGTCCTGCAGCATCCACGGGAAGTAAAAGGCAGTCAGCATTTCAGCCACCCAAAGAAGGACTTAGGCCCAAGGCATCGACTGCCTTTTGCTTTCCCTGGATGCTTCACGACCTACTGAGTTTCTCCAGTACCTTCGGCTACCGTGCCAGAGGAGATGTCTGAGGTAGAGCAGCTCAACAAGTTGAGCAATGTCTGTGGAGGCAAAGGGATAGCCAATATTTCAGATCAAGATGGCTGCAGGGTCTCAACCCGAAATTTTGACTATCTTTTTGCCTTCACAGATGAGTTTCTGTTTTATGCCATGTTATGGAGTATTTTATATACCAAGTCCATTGTTGCTGCATTGCCAATGTGTAAGTGGCAGCGCGGTTAGCATTGCAGTATTACAGCGCCTGCAACCTGGGTTCAAATCCAGAGCTGTCTGTAAGAGCTATTTTTGTACATTCTCCCCATGACCACACGTGTTTCCTCTGGGTGCTTCAGTTTCCTGTCACGTTCCAAAGACTTACAGGCTAGTAGATTGATTGGTCAAATGGATGCAATGGCCTGTTATTGTGCTGTATGACTAACATTGAAAAAAAATCTCGCAATGTAACCTCTTGAGTTGAACTGCGAGATCTTTGAAGAATAGGTTCAAGCATTATTTCTCCAAGGTTTCTGCCCATATACTGAAGAGTGTGCGGTAAACAAATGGGTAAACTCTCGTACAAATCTCACAAGGTCAGATTCGCTGTTAATCTGCGACAGAAGAGTAGTAAACATCAATCAGCAGGTTTGCTATCTCAGTGATATTACATTTAGTTTGTAACATTGAATGTCTTTCACTCTTTAGCAGCTCCAACAACTCTCAGGCTCTTGAAACTCCACTGGTTACACTAATCACGGACTGCTCTGACACCACAAAAGGACTGTCTGCATCACTGAAATGCCACTCCTTTTCTTACACTTTGGTAACTGAAAATTTATTATCTGTATTATCTGTTTGTAACTTAATGCATATAATTGTAGATTTCTTTTCATTATGAAGTTCAGCTGCAGCAAGTAAGAATTTTGATGCAGGACTTTGTACAATGTTATATAAAATAAATTCCTAATTATCGTTGCCATTTTAATCTTTCTACTGCTTAAATTCAGATCAATGGTAACAGTCCCGGTTAACTAGCTTCAGATAATTACACCACTAAATCTCTTAAACCAGTAGCTGACTTGTAAATGTCGAAGTTGTCATTCACCAGCACCCTCCCCCCACCCCACCCCACCCCCTGCCCAACTCAAGGCTCATTTTTAATGATTTCTGGTGGGTGGGCATCTTTCCTATATCTGAAATGTAAAGATGCACAATTTCAAGCAAATTGCAGAATATATATTGAAATTAGCAGATGACTGTCCCTGTAACTTTATCATCCTTTTACTGAGGTAAGTAGATCATTGAACTTACCTTATTTTGTTTTTTGATGTCATCTCAGGTACTTGGATTAAATTAGTGGGCTTGTAACTCATTATAGGACTGGCATATTGCTTTCCTAGTTTATGATATCAGCCATTATTGTGGGAATACAGATTATGTTGTAAATGGTGCTGGTAACGATGACCCCATGATGACATTAAAGCCTCTGATATCGCATACTTTCTGATCTTCATTACCTGTTAATATTCTACATACTCAATACGGTCATTCCATATACTGATATCGACATGATCTCATTTTGTGATTGTATTCTCCTTTAGTTAAAATACTTTTTGCTTGTTTTTGTCTGGGTTGATCATTGATAGTTTGGATTAAGTTGGCCATGGTTCAAAGGTTTCCAAATTATTTAAAGAAATTCAAAATCATGCAGAATTCTCAACTGATGTAGCTTTCCTTGTAAATAATTTATACACCCATAACAATAAAAAAAATCTAGAACAAGAGTAGTCCAAATGGCCCAATGAATTTGGTCCACTAGGCCATGAGATCATGGCTAATTTGGTCTTGGTATTAAGATTTCTTTCCACCCACTCCCCATTTCTCAGGACAACCAATCAAACATCTGTCAACCCCCGCCTTGAATATAATCAATGATTCCACATCTACAGGTCTCTGAGGGACAGACTTCGTTCAAAGGGAAGAAATGTTGGGATTAAAATTTAAATAATGTGATATATTAAATTTATCTGAGGCCATACATGCCTTTTTATATCCTTCACCATATCTCCACAAAAGAAATAATGTAAGCTTGTCAAAGTCAAAGACCATGGAGCAGGCCCTATAGCCCCACTTAACTCTACAGCCATTTTACATTATGTATACATACAACCATGTCAATTAAGCATCATTCTGAACTTGTTCCATTTGCCTGCTTTTGGTCCATATCCTTCTGTCCTCCTATCCATATATTTGTCCAAATGCCTTTTGTAATAATGTAATTATATGGTTCTGTCATTAGAGAGATAATAATTCTATAATTTAGAGTTTTTCATGCTTCAGCTCTGCTTGGAGAAACCCTCCTAACTACATATCATTAATTCTCAAATCAAAGTATTCCCTTGAACGTCACCCTTTGGACACTGTTTCCTGGTTTTCTGGGACGACCAACTAGTGCTTATTCTCTGTGTCCTGGTTTTGCTGGATGACCAACAAGTGCATACACTCCTTGTTCTGGTCTTAAGAAAGATCTCACGGGGCGTGGCAAGATGGCGTAAGGAACAGACGTGCCTTCCAGTCCTCTCCTGACTCTTTGTTATTATTTTATCTATAAGTGCCCGTTAAAACTTTTTAAAAGTTTAGAAATAGTTAGAGGTGTTCAATTAGTTTCTAATGGTACAACTGCTGAAAAGAAGCAAAATAAAACGGCAACAGATCGTTAAGAAACTGCATTTCCCGAGGTTATCTGAGCCTACCTGTTCACAAGAAGACAGGACTCAGCGTGGAATGGATCCAGGAAGAGAGGTACAAGATTCGGCAACGGAGCTCCGCTCTTTATCGGCAGGGCTCTTTAAAGATGGTGCCCGGCAGCCCTTGAAACAAAGGGCTGGCCAGGCGCGTGCGCGTGAATCAACGCCCGCTGTGAGCGCTGTCAGTGAATCTTTGACAGCTAGAACAGTTGGGACGCTGCCAGCTGAAGACCCGACTCTGAAAAGACGCTTACCGATTGATGTAGCGGTGGCACTGCGAAATGCACCTCCAGTAATGAAGACTTCAACAGACATCGATGTAATGAAGGCATTTGATATAATATGGGTTAAGGATAACCCTGGCCATCAGCCTCCAGATATTGCTGAAAAGGTTGTGGCAGGGGTTTCCACACGCAGTCATACTATAAGAAAAGCAGTTAAACCAAAGGAAATAGAAGATCCTTTGGCTACACAGAAACAGCAGGATCCTACTGTGCCTGAATCTATTCCAGTAGATATGCTTATTAAGAATCTTGAATCTAAGTTATCCTCTACAATTAAAAAAATAGGTAAGGCTTTCGTTCAGGTTAATACAAAGCTTAATACTTTGGTGGACATTAATACTCAACAGATGGTTGATTATGGAGCCTTTAAGCTTGAAACGAGTGAAAGACTTGATGGTTGTGATCAAGGCATAGTCGAGGTACGAGACCAAATACAAGATGTAAATAAAACAATTGAAATTTTACAAATTCAGAATAAAAATTTGGCGAAAAAGGTTGATTATTTGGAGAATCAATCTAGACGGAATAATATAAAAATTGTTGGTTTGCCAGAAGATATGGAAGGATCAGATCCAAGAAAATTCTTCACTGAATGGATTCCACAAGTGTTAGGACAAGATAAGTTTCCGGAAGGCTTAATATTGGAACGTGCCCATAGAGCTTTGAGAAGAAAGCCTTTTCCAGGACAAAATCTAAGACCTGTTTTGGTTCGTTGTTTAAATTATTATGATAGAGAGACAATTTTGCGTGTGGCTATAAGAAATGCACAACAAAGAAGATCTCCCTTGATGGTTCAAAACAATCATGTTTTTTTTATCCAGATTTGAGTCAAGAAGTTATGTTTCAACGACGTGAATTTAATCCTGTGAAAGAAGTGTTGTGGAAAAAAGGATATAAAGCAACATTTAGATACCCTGCAGTATTGAAGATTTTTCAAGATGGCTATCAACCAAAATTTTTTGATAATCCTAAGGAAGCCATGGACTTTGCTCAATTATTGCCAATTAACGCAATTTCAGGAAAGACGTAGTCCACCACGGTCTCCAAGGAGAGTGGAGACGCAAGATGGGAACCGAATTCCAAGAAGAAATGGAAGCAATGGTGGTCGGAGTGACAAAGTTGATTAAAAAAAAAAAATTTTTTTCTTAGAAGATTTTAGATAATGATGATAGTTTAATGTGAAACGGGAGTTGGGAGAGGGAGCTGGGTGGGCATCATTTTCCAGAAGTCATCAGCTACGTGTGAGTTATCTCACACCCAATATTTTGTGGGAGTTACCGCATTGAGCGGTTGAGACAGGAGGAGGTGGTTGCAACCTTCTACCTGTTCTTTTTTTTAAATCAATTTTTGGATTAAGGAGTGAAGTTTTTTTGTTATTATTATCTTTAAAAATTTTTTTTCTTTTTTGTAGTTTTAGGAGGGGATAAGGGAAGGGGGTGTTTTTCTTTTTTTTCTTTTTTTTCTCTTTTTTTCTCCTTCTCTTTTTCTTTGTGTTATTGTAAGTAATGTCTAAACTTAAGTTTGCCTCTCTTAATGTTCAGGGTTTAAATAATCCTATTAAGCATAAGAAAGTACTTGCTTACTTAAAAAAATTAAAAGTTGATGAGGCTTTTTTGCAAGAAACTCATTTAACAGATAAGGAACATTTGAAACTTAAACGTGAATGGGTTGGACAAGTTTTCTATTCTTCATTTAATTCAAAGGCGAAAGGAGTGACAATTCTGGTGCATAAGAATTTACCATTTCAGTTACAGAATGAAGAGAAAAATGGAGGAAGATTATTAAAACTGAATTGTACAATTCTTAATGAGGCTTGGACTTTGCTTGATGTTTATGCTCCAAATGTTGAAGATGCAGCTTTTATTGTAGATGTGTCTTTATTACTTGGACAAACAAATTCCAATGTGATGATTGGGGGAGATTTAAATGTGGTATTGGAGCCTTTATTGGACAAGTATCCAAGAGTAATTAAGAAATCTAAGATGGCAGTACAAGTGACTAATATGATGAAAGATTTGAATTTAGTTGATATTTGGCGAAGACTTAATCCTACAGAGAAAGATTTTTCTTTTTATTCTTCACGTCAAAATTCCTTTTCAAGAATTGATTATTTCTTAATTTCAACACATTTGCAGGATAAGGTTATATCTGTGGATTATAAGGCAAGGTTGGTCTCAGATCATTCATTATTATTATTAGAATATCAGAGTTCACAAGATGTTCAGAGAACCTCAAGATGGAGATTTAATATTATGTTATTACAAAAACGAGAATTTATTAGTTATTTAAAAAAACAAATTGAGGATTTTATAAGTAATAATGTTAACTCTGTTTCTAGTCACTTTGTTTTATGGGACGCAATGAAAACTTTTTTACGAGGTCAAATTATTAGCTACGCATCTAAAGTAAAGAAAGAGAGAATTAGAGAGATTGAAGATTTAGAGAAAAGATAACTGTTAGTGAAAAAGAATTTCAAAAAAGTGCTACTGAAATGCAAAAGAATCAGTTAACTAATTTAAAATTAAAGTATAATGAATTACAAACATATCGATTTGAATGTTTAATGAATTGAACTAAACATAAGTTTTATGAATGGGGTGAGAAAGCTCATAAAGTTTTATCATGGCAGTTAAAAAAAGAACAATTATCTAGGTTTATACCAGCAATTAGAAAAAAATCGGGTATTACTTTTAGACAAAAGAAATTAATGAGGAATTTTGTAATTTTTATAAAACAATATATACATCTGAGTGTAAAGATGTAAGTGAAGATGCAATAGATTCTTTTTTGAAAAATATTAATTTGCCACAGTTGAATCAAGAAGATAGACAAGAGTTGGATAAATCTTTTACAGAGAATGAAATTGAAATGGCGATAAGAGATATGTCAAATGGAAAGGCACCCGGTGAAGACGGGTTCTCTATAGAATTTTATAAAACTTTTTATGTTGATATATCTTCTATTTATAAGAATGTAATACAGCAAATTTATAAAACTTTTCAATTACCTGAATCTTGTTCTAATGCAATAATTACGGTTATACTAAAAAAAGATAAATATCCTTTACAGGTTTCTTCTTATCGACCAATATCGTTGTTAAATGTCGATAACAAAATTGTAGCTAAAGTTATGGCTAATAAATTGGCTCAATATTTACCTAAAATAATACATAAAGGTCAAACAGGATTTATAAAAAACAGATATGCATCTGATAATATTTTGCGACTAATTACTTTGATAAATAAATTTAAATCTCAAATGAATTATCCAATAGTAGTCTCATTAGATGCAGAAAAGGCTTTTGATAGAGTGGAATGCAAGTTTTTATTTAAAGTACTTGAGAAATTTTGTTTTGGTTCTTCGTTTATTGGATTGATAAAGGCTTTATATAATAGTCCGAAGGCTAGAATTGCTACTAATGGACAGATTTCAGAATCTTTTGATTTAACAAGGTCTACTAGACAAGGATGTCCATTGTCACCTGCTTTATTTGCTATAGTTATTGAACCTTTGGCACAGTTAATACGTCAAAATGAAAATGTTAAGGGTATGAGAGTTTTGAATGAGGAATATAAGATTAATTTATTTGCAGATGATGTTTTATTATACCTGGTAGACCCTGATATTTCTTTACCAGCAATTCAAGAATCTTTAGAAAATTATGGTCATTTATCTGGTTATAAGGTAAATTGGCCTAAAAGTGAAATTTTGTCAATTTGTAAAGATGATTATTCGATTTATAAAAATATTACGAAATTGAAGTGGACAAAACAAATTAAATATTTAGGAATTAATGTCAATACGGAATATCAAGATCTATATTCAATTAATTACCCCTCTCCATCCCAACTCCCCCCCCCCACCACCCCCAGCAATCGACGTGATCTAATGGGATCATTGTCTGAAGAGGGCATGCAATATTATTGAGGACCCCTACCACGCCACAAACAGCATCTTTCAGCTACTCCTGTCAGGGAAGAATTACACCAATGACACTGAGAAAAAAAGCATGTCAGCATTAGTCATGATTCAGCTAGACTGTTGCAAAGAAGCCTTCTGGTTTATTGGGACAACTAGGAACTGGAAATAAATGTTGGTTTGGCCATCAGTCTAAACACTGTTATTACTCAGCCTGACTGATGTGTGACTCCATACATGAAGTACCTTGAGTGACTTGAATCATTGTTGAGATGAGGAGCATTAGTGCCAGCACCACCAGGCTGAGAAACAGCTTCTGTTCACACTAGCCACCTGAGACTCTAGTACTAAAAAACTTCTATTCATTTATTTATTTTTATGTATGCATATTTGTCCTACATACTGTATGTGTATTATGTCTGGTTGTGTGTCTGCAGTTTTACAGTGAGGACCAGAGAGTGTTATTTCGTTGGGTTGTACTGTGCAATCAGATGATAATAAACTTGAACTTGAACAATAGCCTCTTTTGTCTCAAAGATATGGGATGATATTCTCAATTATTCCTGAAGCATACAACAAACCAAGATTCCATTTTCTGCTCGTCAAAATGGAATTGCACCTTAAAGTTACCATGGTGGGAATTTTGTGCTCCAGGCCTGTGGTTCAAAACAAGAACTGTGTGAAGCAGCAAAACCTAAAAGTAAGATCATATGGTTTTCTACAAATATTGGCTACACATGCTGAGGCCTAATCAGATGATCAAGAGATCCAAGGTTGAGTTCAAAACCCACAAATGGGAGTTGAAATTCAGTGAATTAAATAACTTCCAGAAACAAGAAGTAATTGTGACCATTAGTCATGATTCAGCTGGATTGTTGCAAAGAAGCCTTCTGGTTTATTGGGACAACTAGGAACTGGAAATAAATGTTGGTTTGGCCATAAGTCTAAACGCTGTTGTAACTCAGCCTGACTAATGTGTGACTCCAGACATGTAGTACCTTGAGTGACTTGAATGACAGGCTTGAGTCATTGTTGAGATGAGGAGGTTGTCTTCAGAGGTGTGAGTACTGAAGGTTAGAAAAATAAAAGGGACTTGTATTGAGACCAATGATTCAGAGCAGGATGGGTGGTGACATAGTTTCAGGGAGGCAGAAGAATGTAGAAAAGAAGTTAGCCATTCAGGTCTGAAATGAGGAGGGACTTCATTATCCAGCTACTTGTCTGAGAGTTCTTGAAGCATCAGCATACTTAAGGCTAGGAGTGACGGATTTTTTTCGACTAAAGGGTTTTAAGGCAAAACAGGAAACAAAATGTGTCACAGCAACAGCCAAGATTTAATTGATGGTATTGCTGTCATAAGCTCTTGTCTTTTTAATTTCATTTTGTAGTGCCAGGCTAATTAAGGGACCATTCTTCTTCTTTGGCTTGGCTTCGCGGACGAAGATTTATGGAGGGGGTAAAAAGTTCACGTCAGCTGCAGGCTCGTTTGTGGCTGACAAGTCCGATGCGGGACAGGCAGACACGATTGCAGCGGTTGCAGGGGAAAATTGGTTGGTTGGGGTTGGGTGTTGGGTTTTTCCTCCTTTGCCTTTTGTCAGTGAGGTAGGCTCTGCGGTCTTCTTCAAAGGAGGTTGCTTCCCGCCAAACTGTGAGGCGCCAAGATGCACGGTTTGAGGCGATATCAGCCCACTGGCGGTGGTCAATGTGGCAGGCACCAAGAGATTTCTTTAGGCAGTCCTTGTACCTTTTCTTTGGTGCACCTCTGTCACGGTGGCCAGTGGAGAGCTCGCCATATAACACGATCTTGGGAAGGCGATGGTCCTCCATTCTGGAGACGTGACCCATCCAGCGCAGCTGGATCTTCAGCAGCGTGGACTCGATGCTGTCGACCTCTGCCATCTCGAGTACTTCGACGTTAGGGATGTAAGCGCTCCAATGGATGTTGAGGATGGAGCGGAGACAACGCTGGTGGAAGCGTTCTAGGAGCCGTAGGTGGTGCCGGTAGAGGACCCATGATTCGGAGCCGAACAGGAGTGTGGGTATGACAACGGCTCTGTATACGCTTATCTTTGTGAGGTTTTTCAGTTGGTTGTTTTTCCAGACTCTTTTGTGTGGTCTTCCAAAGGCGCTATTTGCCTTGGCGAGTCTGTTGTCTATCTCATTGTCGATCCTTGCATCTGATGAAATGGTGCAGCCGAGATAGGTAAACTGGTTGACCGTTTTGAGTTTTGTGTGCCCGATGGAGATGTGGGGGGGCTGGTAATCATGGTGGGGAGCTGGCTGATGGAGGACCTCAGTTTTCTTCAGGCTGACTTCCAGGCCAAACATTTTGGCAGTTTCCGCAAAGCAGGACGTCAAGCGCTGAAGAGCTGGCTCTGAATGGGCAACTAAAGCGGCATCGTCTGCAAAGAGTAGTTCACGGACAAGTTTCTCTTGTGTCTTGGTGTGAGCTTGCAGGCGCCTCAGATTGAAGAGACTGCCATCCGTGCGGTACCGGATGTAAACAGCGTCTTCATTGTTGGGGTCTTTCATGGCTTGGTTCAGCATCATGCTGAAGAAGATTGAAAAGAGGGTTGGTGCGAGAACACAGCCTTGCTTCACGCCATTGTTAATGGAGAAGGGTTCAGAGAGCTCATTGCTGTATCTGACCCGACCTTGTTGGTTTTCGTGCAGTTGGATAATCATGTTGAGGAACTTTGGGGGACATCCGATGCGCTCTAGTATTTGCCAAAGCCCTTTCCTGCTCACGGTGTCGAAGGCTTTGGTGAGGTCAACAAAGGCGATGTAGAGTCCTTTGTTTTGTTCTCTGCATTTTTCTTGGAGCTGTCTGAGGGCAAAGACCATGTCAGTAGTTCCTCTGTTTGCGCGAAAGCCGCACTGTGATTCTGGGAGAATATTCTCGGCGACACTAGGTATTATTCTATTTAGTAGAATCCTAGCGAAGATTTTGCCTGCATTATAGATAGGTATAGATAGGTATTATAGATAGGTAATACTAGCCAGCTTTACCAGTGAGCTCCATATCCAAAGAATGACTAAAGAGATTGACAGAGAATCTTTATGGATAATGTTGCTAAGGGAATGAGAAAATAAAGCATATTCTCTTCAGCCATTCTTGAGTTGCTAACATAAATATAAAAGGAATATTGGATGCAAGAAATGGTGACTATTTTTTTCAGTGAGTTGAGGAAAGTTAGGAAAACATTAAAGCACTTCTGAGGAATGACTTTGAAATTAAATGGATGACATGCAACCATATATAGCTTGGTAAACCTCGCTCATACATGAAAGTGTAACAAGTCCAAGTTAATTTGATTCAGCAAAACATCAAAGAATGGATGTGTTACCAGATTCGGGCAGCACAGCTCACATGTTGACCAAACATGTTGCTTGGTTTGCGATCTATAATTATCTATACTTTTGAGGAGAAGTAATTTGTGAGGGAAGGGAACACAGCAGAGGAAATGGAATTGCACTGTCAGGAATTGTTACAAGTTTAGTTCACCATCACTTGCTATCCTATATTCATTGTTGGAGTAATGTGGTGGAAGCAGGCTTTGCCATTCTGGAAAGTGATGGGATAAGCAGGATTTCTTCTTGGGCGTCAGATGATCCAGATGCAGCCAAAGAAAATGTTCAAAGTTTTTCAGTGGGCCTCAGCCCAGGATGAGGAGAATTGCCCCCTTGGGGCGGCACGGCAGTTAGTGCCTTGCTGTTACAGTGCCAGAGACCTGGATTCCAATCTGATGCTGGTCTGTAAGGAGTTTGCATGTTCTCCCTATGATCTGCGTGGGTTTCCTCTGGGTGCTCTGGTTTCCTCCCACTCTTCAAAACATACTGGGGTTCTAGATCAATTGGGTGAAATTGGGCACATGGGCTTGTGGGCTAAAAAGACCTGTTACTGTGCTGTATGTCAAAATTTAAAAAAAAGTTAATCAACTTGTTGCCTCTTGGAACACTGTGTTCATAACTTAAAGGCAAGTGTTGGTTACATGATGAGTGCCTTGGATCACCTTTAATGTTAAAATCCATCTTCCCATTAGTTTTTATATATTTCTGGCTGTTCATAAAGGCACCTCTAAATTTGGGCACTCTGATAAGTATTTGGTGAGACAAGGGCAACATTTTTAATGGGATCTGAGGGGCACCTTCTTCACACAAAGGGTGGTGGGTGCATGGAATGAGCTGCCAGAAGAAGTGGTAGCTGCCAGGGCATTTGTAACATTCAGGAGAAATTTGGACACTTACACAGATAGGAGAGGTTAGGACATGGGCCAAAGGCAGGCAAATGGGACAAGGTTGGTCAGTATTAAGGGCTGAGGGCCTGTTTCTGTGCTGTGGAACTCTCTGACTCTAACAAGAACTGCAGATGCTGGAAGGATTCCATGGGTCAGGCAACATTCATAGTGAGAACTGGCCAGTCAACATATCGGGGCTTGATTTTTCTTTCCAGATTCAAAAAAAGGGTCCCGACTTGAAACATTGACAGATCATTTCTCTCTACAATGCTGCCTGGCCTTCTGAGACCCTCCAGCTTCTCAATGAGTTAGGATTTTCCAACCAGAAGCTCTTCTGAAAACATCTTTCCGAAATTTGGAAGTTTGTGTAAATTTTGAGAGACAGATTGAAGGGTGTGCTCCAGTTCCTTTAACTGTCAATGAGTCGTGGCCATTCTCACTTTTTGGACAATCTCCTTATCTCCATATTCAACTTTTGTCTGAATCCGAATCAAGTATACCAAGTCAACCATACTGCTGGAGATTTTGAATCATGTAACAGGGAAAGAACAGCTGATTACCTCCTCTGGCTACCTCAACAATTCACTAGTTTTGTGGTCACCATTTTTGATTCCAACTTATTGCATAAAATTATTATTTAATTCATTTAATTTTATTTGGCTGTGGCTTGATTTGAACTCAAAATATCTGGATCATCACAGAGGCTTCTGGATTATATCATTCTTTGCACCCAGGCCACAAGATTTGTGTAGTTTCTCAGGTAACATGGGAACATAAGAATTAGGAGCAGGAGTACACCATTTGGTCTTTCAGGTTTGCCCTGCCATTCGGCAAGGTCAGGGCTGATATTCCACCCCAGCTTCATTTCCATCCAGGAACATGAGCACATGAGTTAGGGAAAGGAGTCACCCACTTTCTGCTAACTTTTTTTTAGGACCCTGATGAGATTGGGACTGCTATGACTGAAACCTGGACCCCACCTTTCCATCCAGCCGAAGCAGCGTATTATCCCTTGGCTTAGCAAAAACATAGTTAATGTTGCTGATCTAACTTGTAAATACTCAAAGACTCTGCTTCTTTTGGCTTTGAGAAAGAGAACCCCAGACTCATTATCTTCTGGGTGGGAATAAGTTCCTTTCACCTATGTCTTAAATGGCTGATCCGTTATTTTTAAACAGTGACTCTTAGTTTTCAATTCTCCCACAGGAGTTAACATTCTCTGCACACCCACCAATGAATAGTCCCTTCATGCTATATCTGAGCTATATTTCTTCTCTCTCTTTTTTTGACTCCCCTGGTACAAGCCTTGCAATCTTTCCTCATTAGCCAACATCCCTACTCCAGATGATGATATATTAAATCTTCATTGCTTGAAATATATCAACATCCTTCTTGAAGTAATGGACCAATACTGCACACAGCAGTCATCCTTGAGATGATATTCTTCTTTTTTCTTCTTTTCCTGCAAAGCAAATCTCATGTTTTTTCACATTGTACTACACTTACTAGACCTTTGCCCACTTACCTAAGTCCATGAGGTTGACAAAGATGTATCCGGGAATGAAAGTGTTATCATTTGAGTAACGTTTGATAGCCTGTATTTATTGAAATTTATGAGAATGGGGGGGGGGGTATTCTTGCTAAAATATTTCAAATCTTGAAAGGCTTGGCTAGAGTAGATGTAGAAAGGTTGTTCCCATGGTGGGAGAGTCTAGGACAAGAGGGCACAACTTCAGGATTGCTTAGAGCAGAGATGCGGAGGAATTTCTTCAGCCAGAGGGTGGTAAATGCATAGAATTCATTGCTTCAGGCAGTTGTGGAGGCCAGGTAATTGGGTTTATTGAAGGCATAGGTTCTTGATTAGCCAGGGGATCAAAAGTTATGGGCAGAAGGCCGGGCAGTGGGGCTGAGTGGGAGAATGGATCAACCCATGATTAAATATTGGGGCAAACTCGATGGATTGAATAGCCTATCTCTGCTCCTACGTTTTATGGTCTTATGTCCATGTGCAATCCAACTATGTCCTTGTTGCTTTCCTACTGGTCTTTGTGACTTCTGTAAATGTAGCAACTACACCTTCAGTGTCTTTGTCCAAGTGAACTGCACATTGTAAAATTGTGAGACCCAGCTCCAGTCACTGTGGTGTGCCATGTTCCATCTTGCAAATCAGTTGCACTACCCCATATCCCTTCAGTCATTTAATTTCCAGAAATCTATTAATCTTTCTTTGAAAGAATCCTTGATTGAGGATCAACAACCCTCCACAGTACAGAATTCCAAAAGTTCAGCACCCTCTCAGTGAAGGAATTCCTCTGCATCTCAGTCTGAAATATTCCACCCCTGATCTTGTAACCTCCTGCTTCCAGGGTCAACATCCTCTCTGCATCCAGCCTTGTCAAGTTCTGAAATCGTGAAGCAGAAACGTTGAATCTGTCAACCATTTAGCCCCTCTTGCCTGTGCCATAATTCAGTAAAATCATGGCTCATAGAGTCATAGCGTCATCTAGCATAGAAAAGCCCTTCAGGCCAACTCATCCATACTGATCAAAATGGCATTTGCCTGCAGCTTGTCCATAAGACCTTCATATCCACAAATTATCCAAATATCTTTCAATATCAGAATTGTACCTGGTTCTTTTATTTCCTCTGGATATAGACCATTCTCTGAATGGATTTCTGGTCCTTTGGATTGACCTGTGATCCATTTCTCGGCAGCAACTGTACCACAGTGTGATGCAGCCAGCCAGTATGCTCTTGGTAGAGCTCCTGTAGAAGGTTGACATGATGATGGCCAATAGCTTTGCCCACTTCAGACTTCTCAATAAGTGCAGTCATGGTTTCACCTTCCTGACAGGTGAGGAGGTGTTGTGTGTCTATGATAGGTCACATCCTTCTTAAATCTCTCCTCTCACCTTAAACTAGTTTCTAGAATCTAGTTTCTAGAATCATCTAACCTGGGGAAAAAAGATGGTGAACATTAATTTTATTCAAGCCTCTCATGATTTTATATACCTTGATCGGATCACCATTCAGCCTCCTACCGTCTCGGGAATAAACTCAGCCTAATCCAAACTCTCCCTATATAATAAAGCCCTTGAGTTCAACCAATATCCTCTTCTGCACCTCTTCCAACTTGTTGAAAAAACACAAATGCTGGAGAAACTCAACAGGTCAAACAGTGCCTTAATGTAACAAAGGTGAAGATACATCACCAATATTTCAGGCTTGAGCCCTTCATCAGGGTGCGGGTGAACATGAGAGATGTCTGAACAAAAGGGGGAAGGGGAGTGTGGTGAGGGTGGGAGATGAGAGGTGGAGGGGGAACATTGCAGGAGTGGGGAGAGGAGTATAGGTTAGATGGAGAGAGAAAGGAAGTAGGAAGTGGATTACCTGAGGTCCTGGCGTGGGCCAAACTGAGAGGCCTGGAATCGTAGCTGGAACCCACGAGGCACGAGCTGGTGGCGGAGGCAAGTAGAGAGGAAGGCATCGTGACTGTGGAATTGAGTCTGGGTGATACGTGGTTGCAGAGTTTGACAGCAGCAGGGGCGACAGATGGGGAGCAGTGAGAGAGAATCCCACAAAACACTCTGTGGAGAGCAAAGGCGAACTTCTTCAGGGTAGACATTCCTTGGAGAGCTTTCACAGAGTTGTTGTAGTCAACAGAGGTAAAACACAGGATCTGCTGACACCGTGGTTAAGTGAAAAAACATACAAATGCTGGGGAAACTCAGCAGGTCAAACAATGCCTTTATGTAGCAAAGGTGAAGATACATCACCGACGTTTCGAGCTTGAGCCCTTCATCAGGGTGTGGGTGATCATGAGAGATATCCAAACAAAAGGGGAAAGGGGGGTGGGGGGGGGTGTTGAGGGCGAGAGATGATAGGTGGAGAGGGGCTCAAGCCTGAAATATCGGTGATGTATCTTCACCTTTGCTCCATTAAGGACACTGTTTGACCTGCTGAGTTTCTCCAGCATTTGTGTGGTTTTATCACTTAACCACCGGTGCCAGCAGAATCCTGTGTTTTACCTCTTCCAACTTGTTGATGTTCTTCCTATAGCAAGGAGAGCTGAGCTGTGGCCAGATATTTTACCTTGGTGTTCTAAGTCATATCCTGTGGTTCCATTCTAATCTTTGCTACATTTAATCAAATAATGACCATTGTCCCATAATTAACTGGTACTCATTGCACAATACTGGACTAGATTTAAAATATGCTTCCCCTAATTACTGCTTTTCTGGAAAAGCGTATACTTCACACCACCACCCCGTCTCTGCTAAATGGGTATTTCTTTACAATTGGCTATTCAAGTCAGATATGGCAGCAGAATGGATCATGTTACCATACCAATTACTCTTCAAACATTTCTTTCGCAGGGTCCCACCATTTAATCTCAAGTTCAAGTTCATATTTATCATTATCTGATTGGACAAGTACAACCTGACAAAACAGCGTTTTCTGGTCCTTTGGATTGACCTGTGATCCATTTCTCGGCAGCAACTGTACCACAGTGTGATGCAGCCAGCCAGTATGCTCTTGGTAGAGCTCCTGTAGAAGGTTGACATGATGATGGCCAATAGCTTTGCCCACTTCAGACTTCTCAATAAGTGCAGTCATGGGTTCACCTTCCTGACATGTGTGGAGGTGTTGTGTGTCTATGATAGGTCACCTGTTAAAGTGAACTCCAAGGAACTTGGCGCTCTCGACTCTCTCGACTACTGATCTATTGATGTATAGTGGAGGGTGATCATTCCAGGTCCTCCTAAAGTCCATGTTCATTGAAGTGTATTTGATCATCTTTAGACTCATTTGAAGAAGGATGGAGATGAGGCACACAGCGTGCAAAGGCACCAAATTTATTGTGATGGTTGAAGTAAACATGGAAATAGAGAAATAAATCAAAGAATGTGGGAAAAGAAGTCCACATAATAATGCTATCAAAATGACTTTTATTTTATAGCACTTATCATGTACGTTTAGGGATTCTTTTGCACGTGCGAGGCAAAGAAGCACTTTTCAATGCAGCCACTTTTGAAAGGAACTTGGCAGATAATTGGTGAATAGCAAGCTCACATTCTCAGTGGTGTAATAACCCTTCTGTTTTTAATAATGTCTGAGTCATGTGATTTGGCCTGGAGAAGTGGGGCTAACACTCTACACATCTTCAAAATACAATCTGCATGTGAGGGAACATCTCATTCAAAAGACTCCACTTCTGACTGTGCTTCATCTGTCCAGTTTTCTGTGCTCAGAACTTTGCAGAGCAATGGAATTCAGGAAATTCTTACTCAGAGGGAAGAATTCCACCCATAATTGACACATATGAGGGACAGAAAGTAAAATTAAAGTAAGATTTATTATTTAGATGGTTGATAATGAGCTTACATACATATGTCACAAAATTATTTATTGCTTCAGCCGAACAGGTACGTTGCAAAGAAAACAAAGCAACTATACCTTGAATTAAATTAAAAAGAGAATAAATACAGAACAGTAACAGTTAATAAATATTCACGGTTACTACAGTGCAAGAAAAAAGGTGGCAAAACAATAGTGCAGAAGGTTCTGGTCCTCTTGTGGTATTGAAGCAGTTAATTGATTAGAGTAACAAGGGGAGGTTCAAGAGCCTGATAGCTGTTGGAAAGAAACAGTTCTTGAAGCTAGAGATGCTGGCCTTCAGGATTCTGTATCTTCTGCCTGAAGGTAGCAGTGAAAACAGGATGTGACCAAGGTGATGGGGTCCTTTATGATGTTGGCTGTCTTCTTGAGGCTAAGCTTGACGCAGATTTGTTCAATGGATGGGAGGTCAGTGCCTGTGATAGGCCTGGCTATGTTTAGTACCCTCTGCAGCCTTTCTGTATTCTTGGGGACTCAAATGATCAAATCAAGCTGTGATAAAAAGCAGTCGGTATACTTTCCACAATTCACTTGTTTAACAGAGTGTTCAACAACATAACAAAATCTCCTCAAGCTTCTTATAATGTAGAGTCTTTGGTGTATGTTCATGGTTACCTCGATGTGGTGGCTCAAGGAGAGGTCTTCTGCAACGTGAACTCCCAGGAACTTGAAGGTTCTGGTCCTCTCAACCTCTGTTCATCAACACAGACAAGTGCCTGGTTCCTCATCTTCTCCTTCCTAAAATCCTCAGTGAGTTCTTTGGCCTTGTTGATGCAGTGAACAGAGCTGGGGACAAAGCATGCAGATTTGTGGTGCCCCTGTGTTGATGGATAGCGAGATAGAGGTGATAATGCTGATCTGTACTGTTACGGGCCCAGAGGACCCCCAAAACCCAGCAGCAATAGAAATTCACCAAGACAAATGGTTACTTAAACAAAAGTTACTTTTAATGATCCTTAAACATGAAAACAGGATCAAACTTTCACTTATTACTATTAACGTAACTTAACCTAACTTAACCTCCTTCTAATTCTAAGCACGTGTATGTAATGTGTATATAAGTTCAAAAAAAGTTATTTGATTCACAGTCCAATCTCACTTCTCACTCCTCCAAATTTTTATACTGTGCACAGAATTTAACATTTATGAATCTTCACCAGGCTTTGGTGCTTGAAAGGTAAATGGTTACCACTCAGGAAGGTTCTTGTCAGTTTTTAGAGATATTTGTTGCTCATTGGACACACACAAACTGATCCCTTCTGATCAGCCACTTCAGTGTCTTGCTGAAGAAACTTGCCCCATCAGGGTTTTCCAGATGATAACCTCTTTCTTTCAGGTCACCACAGAGTTCCTTTTCTGTTTCCCTTATCTCAGGTGAAACATTATGCAGCCACCCATCTTCTCTTGTATTGACCACGAGGTCTTTGAACAGGCTGAACTAAGAACTCACAACCCATCTTCAAAATTGGTTTTCAAACAAGCTTCCAAAAGCCACTGGAGAAAACCAGCAGTCTTTCTCTTTCACTTTCTCTAACTCCCCCCTCCCCCCACTCTCTCTCTCTCTCTCTCTCTCTCTGTCACACTCACAGAAAAGCCTGTTTGGTTCTCTCTGCTTGCAAAACCACATGACCTTCCTAAAACAGCAAATTGCCTTCAGACAGATTGCAGAACCAGCCCCAATCTTCTTCCATTCATCTGTTGCTTTCCAAAACAATAATCCATTACTCCACAGCATGTCCAATCAATACCTACTTTTGTGAAGTCCTTCAGCAAAGCAGTTTCCATTGTCTTTACAAAGACATTTGGAGCCTGGATTGTCCGGCTTGATCAGAGCTCTGACATTTTAAATGAGATCTGTGTTGTGAAGTGTTTATGTTTGTTTGTGACCTACACTAAAAAGAACCCCACAATTTATCTCCTCTAAAACATATCTAGATACAATATAAAATAAAACATAATTCACCACAGTATTGATTGGGGTCTGCTCATAAGGAAGTCAAGGATCCAGTTGCAGAGAGAGCAACAGAGCCTGGGAGTGCTTTGTTCCTACGTTTTGCTGGTACATTGGTGTTGAATCCTGAACTATAGTGAATGACAACAGGCTGACATGAGAGTTCTTGTGATCTAGTGAGCTAATGTACAGCTGAAGGCCAGTGAGATGGCATCTGCCATTGATCTGTTCTGCTGCTAGGTGAGTTGTCATTTCTGAGACAGGAATTGATCTGTTCCAGAACAAGTCACTCAAAGCATTTCATCACAGTAATCATCAATGCTACAACCTGATAGTCATTGAGGGAGACTGTTTGACCAGCTGAGCTTCTCCAGCATTTTGTGTTTTTACTTCAACCACAGTGTCTACAGAATTTTCTGATTTACTTCTAGTCATAGAGGTATATCGCTTCTTGGGCACTGGAATAATGCATGTCCTTTTGAAGCAGATGGGGACCATTGACTGCTGTGGTGAGAAATTAAAAATGTCTGCACAGACTTGCCAGGGGGTTGTGAGGGTTCTTCATTGCTTTGCCCTTCAAAGTGAGCCTGGAGGCATCGAGCTTCATTGGAAGAGTTATAAGGTGAGTGGGTAAACATTGTTGAACTCAAAGGAAAAGGAACATTGAGTTTTTGGGCAATGCCAAGCTGCCAAGAGATAATGTCTTCACTGCATTGATGGCCTAACATGCTGAGCTGGAGTGGTTAATCTGGTGGTGAATTGACCTGGTAATAAGAGGACAATTAAGAGGACATAGCCGCTCTCAGTGAAGTCCACCTTGCAGATGTAGGCAGCCTCCAAGAATACGGCGCGGGCTACACACTC
Organism: Narcine bancroftii; assembly: GCF_036971445.1. Lineage (NCBI taxonomy): Eukaryota > Metazoa > Chordata > Chondrichthyes > Torpediniformes > Narcinidae > Narcine > Narcine bancroftii. The sequence continues at coordinate 221,263,618 of NC_091474.1, read as the reverse complement.
TACTGGTCTGGCAAGCCTATGGATGAACGATGTCTATCTGGTGTAGGCTTCATGGTCAAGAACTCCATTGCCTCCAAACTTGAAAACCTCCCGACAGGCCACTCGGACCAGATCATGTCCATGCGAC